>NC_140574.1:31600974-32200974 GCF_057381845.1 Rhamphochromis longiceps
TGTGTATCCGAGTCTTCTATCAAAAGTTACAGCTATTTCTATGAAGTTGTACAAAAACGCTTTCTTTTGCCAAGACAGTGCGTTTCTCACTGTTACATGCATTTGAATGGGGAACTCGACCGAAACAAAGTATAGGTTTTCATTATGTGAATAACTTGGAAATCTTAGCTCAAACAGCTGCAAAACCTGTTTTCCCAGCACGGGAACCTTGAGTTCTATAAGATAAAGCCATAAACATGTGTATCCGAGTCTTCTATCAAAAGTTACAGCTATTTCTATGAAGTTGTACAAAAACGCTTTCTTTCGCCAAGACAGTGCGTTTCTCACTGTTACATGCATTTGAATGGGGAACTCCACCGAAACAAAGTATAGGTTTTCATTATGTGAATAACTTGGAAATCTTAGCTCAAACAGCTGCAAAACCTGTTTTCCCAGCACGGGAACCTTGAGTTCTATAAGATAAAGCCATAAACATGTGTATCCGAGTCTTCTATCAAAAGTTACAGCTATTTCTATGAAGTTGTACAAAAACGCTTTCTTTCGCCAAGACAGTGCGTTTCTCACTGTTACATGCATTTGAATGGGGAACTCCACCGAAACAAAGTATAGGTTTTCATTATGTGAATAACTTGGAAATCTTAGCTCAAACAGCTGCAAAACCTGTTTTCCCAGCACGGGAACCTTGAGTTCTATAAGATAAAGCCATAAACATGTGTATCCGAGTCTTCTATCAAAAGTTACAGCTATTTCTATGAAGTTGTACAAAAACGCTTTCTTTCGCCAAGACAGTGCGTTTCTCACTGTTACATGCATTTGAATGGGGAACTCGACCGAAACAAAGTATAGGTTTTCATTATGTGAATAACTTGGAAATCTTAGCTCAAACAGCTGCAAAACCTGTTTTCCCAGCACGGGAACCTTGAGTTCTATAAGATAAAGCCATAAACATGTGTATCCGAGTCTTCTATCAAAAGTTACAGCTATTTCTATGAAGTTGTACAAAAACGCTTTCTTTCGCCAAGACAGTGCGTTTCTCACTGTTACATGCATTTGAATGGGGAACTCGACCGAAACAAAGTATAGGTTTTCATTATGTGAATAACTTGGAAATCTTAGCTCAAACAGTTGCAAAACCTGTTTTCCCAGCACGGGAACCTTGAGTTCTATAAGATAAAGCCATAAACATGTGTATCCGAGTCTTCTATCAAAAGTTACAGCTATTTCTATGAAGTTGTACAAAAACGCTTTCTTTCGCCAAGACAGTGCGTTTCTCACTGTTACATGCATTTGAATGGGGAACTCGACCGAAACAAAGTATAGGTTTTCATTATGTGAATAACTTGGAAATCTTAGCTCAAACAGCTGCAAAACCTGTTTTCCCAGCACGGGAACCTTGAGTTCTATAAGATAAAGCCATAAACATGTGTATCCGAGTCTTCTATCAAAAGTTACAGCTATTTCTATGAAGTTGTACAAAAACGCTTTCTTTCGCCAAGACAGTGCGTTTCTCACTGTTACATGCATTTGAATGGGGAACTCGACCGAAACAAAGTATAGGTTTTCATTATGTGAATAACTTGGAAATCTTAGCTCAAACAGCTGCAAAACCTGTTTTCCCAGCACGGGAACCTTGAGTTCTATAAGATAAAGCCATAAACATGTGTATCCGAGTCTTCTATCAAAAGTTACAGCTATTTCTATGAAGTTGTACAAAAACGCTTTCTTTCGCCAAGACAGTGCGTTTCTCACTGTTACATGCATTTGAATGGGGAACTCGACCGAAACAAAGTATAGGTTTTCATTATGTGAATAACTTGGAAATCTTAGCTCAAACAGTTGCAAAACCTGTTTTCCCAGCACGGGAACCTTGAGTTCTATAAGATAAAGCCATAAACATGTGTATCCGAGTCTTCTATCAAAAGTTACAGCTATTTCTATGAAGTTGTACAAAAACGCTTTCTTTTGCCAAGACAGTGCGTTTCTCACTGTTACATGCATTTGAATGGGGAACTCGACCGAAACAAAGTATAGGTTTTCATTATGTGAATAACTTGGAAATCTTAGCTCAAACAGCTGCAAAACCTGTTTTCCCAGCACGGGAACCTTGAGTTCTATAAGATAAAGCCATAAACATGTGTATCCGAGTCTTCTATCAAAAGTTACAGCTATTTCTATGAAGTTGTACAAAAACGCTTTCTTTCGCCAAGACAGTGCGTTTCTCACTGTTACATGCATTTGAATGGGGAACTCGACCGAAACAAAGTATAGGTTTTCATTATGTGAATAACTTGGAAATCTTAGCTCAAACAGCTGCAAAACCTGTTTTCCCAGCACGGGAACCTTGAGTTCTATAAGATAAAGCCATAAACATGTGTATCCGAGTCTTCTATCAAAAGTTACAGCTATTTCTATGAAGTTGTACAAAAACGCTTTCTTTCGCCAAGACAGTGCGTTTCTCACTGTTACATGCATTTGAATGGGGAACTCGACCGAAACAAAGTATAGGTTTTCATTATGTGAATAACTTGGAAATCTTAGCTCAAACAGCTGCAAAACCTGTTTTCCCAGCACGGGAACCTTGAGTTCTATAAGATAAAGCCATAAACATGTGTATCCGAGTCTTCTATCAAAAGTTACAGCTATTTCTATGAAGTTGTACAAAAACGCTTTCTTTCGCCAAGACAGTGCGTTTCTCACTGTTACATGCATTTGAATGGGGAACTCGACCGAAACAAAGTATAGGTTTTCATTATGTGAATAACTTGGAAATCTTAGCTCAAACAGCTGCAAAACCTGTTTTCCCAGCACGGGAACCTTGAGTTCTATAAGATAAAGCCATAAACATGTGTATCCGAGTCTTCTATCAAAAGTTACAGCTATTTCTATGAAGTTGTACAAAAACGCTTTCTTTCGCCAAGACAGTGCGTTTCTCACTGTTACATGCATTTGAATGGGGAACTCGACCGAAACAAAGTATAGGTTTTCATTATGTGAATAACTTGGAAATCTTAGCTCAAACAGCTGCAAAACCTGTTTTCCCAGCACGGGAACCTTGAGTTCTATAAGATAAAGCCATAAACATGTGTATCCGAGTCTTCTATCAAAAGTTACAGCTATTTATATGAAGTTGTACAAAAAACGCTTTCTTTCGCCAAGACAGTGTGTTTCTCACTGTTACATGCATTTGAATGGGGAACTCGACCGAAACAAAGTATAGGTTTTCATTATGTGAATAACTTGGAAATCTTAGCTCAAACAGCTGCAAAACCTGTTTTCCCAGCACGGGAACCTTGAGTTCTATAAGATAAAGCCATAAACATGTGTATCCGAGTCTTCTATCAAAAGTTACAGCTATTTCTATGAAGTTGTACAAAAACGCTTTCTTTCGCCAAGACAGTGCGTTTCTCACTGTTACATGCATTTGAATGGGGAACTCGACCGAAACAAAGTATAGGTTTTCATTATGTGAATAACTTGGAAATCTTAGCTCAAACAGCTGCAAAACCTGTTTTCCCAGCACGGGAACCTTGAGTTCTATAAGATAAAGCCATAAACATGTGTATCCGAGTCTTCTATCAAAAGTTACAGCTATTTCTATGAAGTTGTACAAAAACGCTTTCTTTCGCCAAGACAGTGCGTTTCTCACTGTTACATGCATTTGAATGGGGAACTCCACCGAAACAAAGTATAGGTTTTCATTATGTGAATAACTTGGAAATCTTAGCTCAAACAGCTGCAAAACCTGTTTTCCCAGCACGGGAACCTTGAGTTCTATAAGATAAAGCCATAAACATGTGTATCCGAGTCTTCTATCAAAAGTTACAGCTATTTCTATGAAGTTGTACAAAAACGCTTTCTTTCGCCAAGACAGTGCGTTTCTCACTGTTACATGCATTTGAATGGGGAACTCGACCGAAACAAAGTATAGGTTTTCATTATGTGAATAACTTGGAAATCTTAGCTCAAACAGCTGCAAAACCTGTTTTCCCAGCACGGGAACCTTGAGTTCTATAAGATAAAGCCATAAACATGTGTATCCGAGTCTTCTATCAAAAGTTACAGCTATTTCTATGAAGTTGTACAAAAACGCTTTCTTTCGCCAAGACAGTGCGTTTCTCACTGTTACATGCATTTGAATGGGGAACTCGACCGAAACAAAGTATAGGTTTTCATTATGTGAATAACTTGGAAATCTTAGCTCAAACAGCTGCAAAACCTGTTTTCCCAGCACGGGAACCTTGAGTTCTATAAGATAAAGCCATAAACATGTGTATCCGAGTCTTCTATCAAAAGTTACAGCTATTTCTATGAAGTTGTACAAAAACGCTTTCTTTCGCCAAGACAGTGCGTTTCTCACTGTTACATGCATTTGAATGGGGAACTCGACCGAAACAAAGTATAGGTTTTCATTATGTGAATAACTTGGAAATCTTAGCTCAAACAGTTGCAAAACCTGTTTTCCCAGCACGGGAACCTTGAGTTCTATAAGATAAAGCCATAAACATGTGTATCCGAGTCTTCTATCAAAAGTTACAGCTATTTCTATGAAGTTGTACAAAAACGCTTTCTTTCGCCAAGACAGTGCGTTTCTCACTGTTACATGCATTTGAATGGGGAACTCCACCGAAACAAAGTATAGGTTTTCATTATGTGAATAACTTGGAAATCTTAGCTCAAACAGCTGCAAAACCTGTTTTCCCAGCACGGGAACCTTGAGTTCTATAAGATAAAGCCATAAACATGTGTATCCGAGTCTTCTATCAAAAGTTACAGCTATTTCTATGAAGTTGTACAAAAACGCTTTCTTTCGCCAAGACAGTGCGTTTCTCACTGTTACATGCATTTGAATGGGGAACTCGACCGAAACAAAGTATAGGTTTTCATTATGTGAATAACTTGGAAATCTTAGCTCAAACAGCTGCAAAACCTGTTTTCCCAGCACGGGAACCTTGAGTTCTATAAGATAAAGCCATAAACATGTGTATCCGAGTCTTCTATCAAAAGTTACAGCTATTTCTATGAAGTTGTACAAAAACGCTTTCTTTTGCCAAGACAGTGCGTTTCTCACTGTTACATGCATTTGAATGGGGAACTCGACCGAAACAAAGTATAGGTTTTCATTATGTGAATAACTTGGAAATCTTAGCTCAAACAGCTGCAAAACCTGTTTTCCCAGCACGGGAACCTTGAGTTCTATAAGATAAAGCCATAAACATGTGTATCCGAGTCTTCTATCAAAAGTTACAGCTATTTATATGAAGTTGTACAAAAACGCTTTCTTTCGCCAAGACAGTGCGTTTCTCACTGTTACATGCATTTGAATGGGGAACTCGACCGAAACAAAGTATAGGTTTTCATTATGTGAATAACTTGGAAATCTTAGCTCAAACAGCTGCAAAACCTGTTTTCCCAGCACGGGAACCTTGAGTTCTATAAGATAAAGCCATAAACATGTGTATCCGAGTCTTCTATCAAAAGTTACAGCTATTTCTATGAAGTTGTACAAAAACGCTTTCTTTCGCCAAGACAGTGCGTTTCTCACTGTTACATGCATTTGAATGGGGAACTCCACCGAAACAAAGTATAGGTTTTCATTATGTGAATAACTTGGAAATCTTAGCTCAAACAGCTGCAAAACCTGTTTTCCCAGCACGGGAACCTTGAGTTCTATAAGATAAAGCCATAAACATGTGTATCCGAGTCTTCTATCAAAAGTTACAGCTATTTCTATGAAGTTGTACAAAAACGCTTTCTTTCGCCAAGACAGTGCGTTTCTCACTGTTACATGCATTTGAATGGGGAACTCGACCGAAACAAAGTATAGGTTTTCATTATGTGAATAACTTGGAAATCTTAGCTCAAACAGCTGCAAAACCTGTTTTCCCAGCACGGGAACCTTGAGTTCTATAAGATAAAGCCATAAACATGTGTATCCGAGTCTTCTATCAAAAGTTACAGCTATTTCTATGAAGTTGTACAAAAACGCTTTCTTTTGCCAAGACAGTGCGTTTCTCACTGTTACATGCATTTGAATGGGGAACTCGACCGAAACAAAGTATAGGTTTTCATTATGTGAATAACTTGGAAATCTTAGCTCAAACAGCTGCAAAACCTGTTTTCCCAGCACGGGAACCTTGAGTTCTATAAGATAAAGCCATAAACATGTGTATCCGAGTCTTCTATCAAAAGTTACAGCTATTTATATGAAGTTGTACAAAAACGCTTTCTTTCGCCAAGACAGTGCGTTTCTCACTGTTACATGCATTTGAATGGGGAACTCGACCGAAACAAAGTATAGGTTTTCATTATGTGAATAACTTGGAAATCTTAGCTCAAACAGCTGCAAAACCTGTTTTCCCAGCACGGGAACCTTGAGTTCTATAAGATAAAGCCATAAACATGTGTATCCGAGTCTTCTATCAAAAGTTACAGCTATTTCTATGAAGTTGTACAAAAACGCTTTCTTTCGCCAAGACAGTGCGTTTCTCACTGTTACATGCATTTGAATGGGGAACTCGACCGAAACAAAGTATAGGTTTTCATTATGTGAATAACTTGGAAATCTTAGCTCAAACAGCTGCAAAACCTGTTTTCCCAGCACGGGAACCTTGAGTTCTATAAGATAAAGCCATAAACATGTGTATCCGAGTCTTCTATCAAAAGTTACAGCTATTTCTATGAAGTTGTACAAAAACGCTTTCTTTCGCCAAGACAGTGCGTTTCTCACTGTTACATGCATTTGAATGGGGAACTCGACCGAAACAAAGTATAGGTTTTCATTATGTGAATAACTTGGAAATCTTAGCTCAAACAGCTGCAAAACCTGTTTTCCCAGCACGGGAACCTTGAGTTCTATAAGATAAAGCCATAAACATGTGTATCCGAGTCTTCTATCAAAAGTTACAGCTATTTCTATGAAGTTGTACAAAAACGCTTTCTTTCGCCAAGACAGTGCGTTTCTCACTGTTACATGCATTTGAATGGGGAACTCGACCGAAACAAAGTATAGGTTTTCATTATGTGAATAACTTGGAAATCTTAGCTCAAACAGCTGCAAAACCTGTTTTCCCAGCACGGGAACCTTGAGTTCTATAAGATAAAGCCATAAACATGTGTATCCGAGTCTTCTATCAAAAGTTACAGCTATTTCTATGAAGTTGTACAAAAACGCTTTCTTTCGCCAAGACAGTGCGTTTCTCACTGTTACATGCATTTGAATGGGGAACTCGACCGAAACAAAGTATAGGTTTTCATTATGTGAATAACTTGGAAATCTTAGCTCAAACAGCTGCAAAACCTGTTTTCCCAGCACGGGAACCTTGAGTTCTATAAGATAAAGCCATAAACATGTGTATCCGAGTCTTCTATCAAAAGTTACAGCTATTTCTATGAAGTTGTACAAAAACGCTTTCTTTCGCCAAGACAGTGCGTTTCTCACTGTTACATGCATTTGAATGGGGAACTCGACCGAAACAAAGTATAGGTTTTCATTATGTGAATAACTTGGAAATCTTAGCTCAAACAGTTGCAAAACCTGTTTTCCCAGCACGGGAACCTTGAGTTCTATAAGATAAAGCCATAAACATGTGTATCCGAGTCTTCTATCAAAAGTTACAGCTATTTCTATGAAGTTGTACAAAAACGCTTTCTTTCGCCAAGACAGTGCGTTTCTCACTGTTACATGCATTTGAATGGGGAACTCGACCGAAACAAAGTATAGGTTTTCATTATGTGAATAACTTGGAAATCTTAGCTCAAACAGCTGCAAAACCTGTTTTCCCAGCACGGGAACCTTGAGTTCTATAAGATAAAGCCATAAACATGTGTATCCGAGTCTTCTATCAAAAGTTACAGCTATTTCTATGAAGTTGTACAAAAACGCTTTCTTTCGCCAAGACAGTGCGTTTCTCACTGTTACATGCATTTGAATGGGGAACTCGACCGAAACAAAGTATAGGTTTTCATTATGTGAATAACTTGGAAATCTTAGCTCAAACAGCTGCAAAACCTGTTTTCCCAGCACGGGAACCTTGAGTTCTATAAGATAAAGCCATAAACATGTGTATCCGAGTCTTCTATCAAAAGTTACAGCTATTTCTATGAAGTTGTACAAAAACGCTTTCTTTCGCCAAGACAGTGCGTTTCTCACTGTTACATGCATTTGAATGGGGAACTCGACCGAAACAAAGTATAGGTTTTCATTATGTGAATAACTTGGAAATCTTAGCTCAAACAGCTGCAAAACCTGTTTTCCCAGCACGGGAACCTTGAGTTCTATAAGATAAAGCCATAAACATGTGTATCCGAGTCTTCTATCAAAAGTTACAGCTATTTCTATGAAGTTGTACAAAAACGCTTTCTTTCGCCAAGACAGTGCGTTTCTCACTGTTACATGCATTTGAATGGGGAACTCGACCGAAACAAAGTATAGGTTTTCATTATGTGAATAACTTGGAAATCTTAGCTCAAACAGCTGCAAAACCTGTTTTCCCAGCACGGGAACCTTGAGTTCTATAAGATAAAGCCATAAACATGTGTATCCGAGTCTTCTATCAAAAGTTACAGCTATTTATATGAAGTTGTACAAAAACGCTTTCTTTCGCCAAGACAGTGCGTTTCTCACTGTTACATGCATTTGAATGGGGAACTCGACCGAAACAAAGTATAGGTTTTCATTATGTGAATAACTTGGAAATCTTAGCTCAAACAGCTGCAAAACCTGTTTTCCCAGCACGGGAACCTTGAGTTCTATAAGATAAAGCCATAAACATGTGTATCCGAGTCTTCTATCAAAAGTTACAGCTATTTCTATGAAGTTGTACAAAAACGCTTTCTTTCGCCAAGACAGTGCGTTTCTCACTGTTACATGCATTTGAATGGGGAACTCGACCGAAACAAAGTATAGGTTTTCATTATGTGAATAACTTGGAAATCTTAGCTCAAACAGCTGCAAAACCTGTTTTCCCAGCACGGGAACCTTGAGTTCTATAAGATAAAGCCATAAACATGTGTATCCGAGTCTTCTATCAAAAGTTACAGCTATTTCTATGAAGTTGTACAAAAACGCTTTCTTTCGCCAAGACAGTGCGTTTCTCACTGTTACATGCATTTGAATGGGGAACTCCACCGAAACAAAGTATAGGTTTTCATTATGTGAATAACTTGGAAATCTTAGCTCAAACAGCTGCAAAACCTGTTTTCCCAGCACGGGAACCTTGAGTTCTATAAGATAAAGCCATAAACATGTGTATCCGAGTCTTCTATCAAAAGTTACAGCTATTTCTATGAAGTTGTACAAAAACGCTTTCTTTCGCCAAGACAGTGCGTTTCTCACTGTTACATGCATTTGAATGGGGAACTCCACCGAAACAAAGTATAGGTTTTCATTATGTGAATAACTTGGAAATCTTAGCTCAAACAGCTGCAAAACCTGTTTTCCCAGCACGGGAACCTTGAGTTCTATAAGATAAAGCCATAAACATGTGTATCCGAGTCTTCTATCAAAAGTTACAGCTATTTCTATGAAGTTGTACAAAAACGCTTTCTTTCGCCAAGACAGTGCGTTTCTCACTGTTACATGCATTTGAATGGGGAACTCGACCGAAACAAAGTATAGGTTTTCATTATGTGAATAACTTGGAAATCTTAGCTCAAACAGCTGCAAAACCTGTTTTCCCAGCACGGGAACCTTGAGTTCTATAAGATAAAGCCATAAACATGTGTATCCGAGTCTTCTATCAAAAGTTACAGCTATTTCTATGAAGTTGTACAAAAACGCTTTCTTTCGCCAAGACAGTGCGTTTCTCACTGTTACATGCATTTGAATGGGGAACTCGACCGAAACAAAGTATAGGTTTTCATTATGTGAATAACTTGGAAATCTTAGCTCAAACAGCTGCAAAACCTATTTTCCCAGCACGGGAACCTTGAGTTCTATAAGATAAAGCCATAAACATGTGTATCCGAGTCTTCTATCAAAAGTTACAGCTATTTCTATGAAGTTGTACAAAAACGCTTTCTTTCGCCAAGACAGTGCGTTTCTCACTGTTACATGCATTTGAATGGGGAACTCGACCGAAACAAAGTATAGGTTTTCATTATGTGAATAACTTGGAAATCTTAGCTCAAACAGCTGCAAAACCTGTTTTCCCAGCACGGGAACCTTGAGTTCTATAAGATAAAGCCATAAACATGTGTATCCGAGTCTTCTATCAAAAGTTACAGCTATTTCTATGAAGTTGTACAAAAACGCTTTCTTTCGCCAAGACAGTGCGTTTCTCACTGTTACATGCATTTGAATGGGGAACTCGACCGAAACAAAGTATAGGTTTTCATTATGTGAATAACTTGGAAATCTTAGCTCAAACAGTTGCAAAACCTGTTTTCCCAGCACGGGAACCTTGAGTTCTATAAGATAAAGCCATAAACATGTGTATCCGAGTCTTCTATCAAAAGTTACAGCTATTTCTATGAAGTTGTACAAAAACGCTTTCTTTCGCCAAGACAGTGCGTTTCTCACTGTTACATGCATTTGAATGGGGAACTCGACCGAAACAAAGTATAGGTTTTCATTATGTGAATAACTTGGAAATCTTAGCTCAAACAGCTGCAAAACCTGTTTTCCCAGCACGGGAACCTTGAGTTCTATAAGATAAAGCCATAAACATGTGTATCCGAGTCTTCTATCAAAAGTTACAGCTATTTCTATGAAGTTGTACAAAAACGCTTTCTTTCGCCAAGACAGTGCGTTTCTCACTGTTACATGCATTTGAATGGGGAACTCGACCGAAACAAAGTATAGGTTTTCATTATGTGAATAACTTGGAAATCTTAGCTCAAACAGCTGCAAAACCTGTTTTCCCAGCACGGGAACCTTGAGTTCTATAAGATAAAGCCATAAACATGTGTATCCGAGTCTTCTATCAAAAGTTACAGCTATTTCTATGAAGTTGTACAAAAACGCTTTCTTTCGCCAAGACAGTGCGTTTCTCACTGTTACATGCATTTGAATGGGGAACTCGACCGAAACAAAGTATAGGTTTTCATTATGTGAATAACTTGGAAATCTTAGCTCAAACAGCTGCAAAACCTGTTTTCCCAGCACGGGAACCTTGAGTTCTATAAGATAAAGCCATAAACATGTGTATCCGAGTCTTCTATCAAAAGTTACAGCTATTTCTATGAAGTTGTACAAAAACGCTTTCTTTTGCCAAGACAGTGCGTTTCTCACTGTTACATGCATTTGAATGGGGAACTCGACCGAAACAAAGTATAGGTTTTCATTATGTGAATAACTTGGAAATCTTAGCTCAAACAGCTGCAAAACCTGTTTTCCCAGCACGGGAACCTTGAGTTCTATAAGATAAAGCCATAAACATGTGTATCCGAGTCTTCTATCAAAAGTTACAGCTATTTATATGAAGTTGTACAAAAACGCTTTCTTTCGCCAAGACAGTGCGTTTCTCACTGTTACATGCATTTGAATGGGGAACTCGACCGAAACAAAGTATAGGTTTTCATTATGTGAATAACTTGGAAATCTTAGCTCAAACAGCTGCAAAACCTGTTTTCCCAGCACGGGAACCTTGAGTTCTATAAGATAAAGCCATAAACATGTGTATCCGAGTCTTCTATCAAAAGTTACAGCTATTTCTATGAAGTTGTACAAAAACGCTTTCTTTCGCCAAGACAGTGCGTTTCTCACTGTTACATGCATTTGAATGGGGAACTCGACCGAAACAAAGTATAGGTTTTCATTATGTGAATAACTTGGAAATCTTAGCTCAAACAGCTGCAAAACCTGTTTTCCCAGCACGGGAACCTTGAGTTCTATAAGATAAAGCCATAAACATGTGTATCCGAGTCTTCTATCAAAAGTTACAGCTATTTCTATGAAGTTGTACAAAAACGCTTTCTTTCGCCAAGACAGTGCGTTTCTCACTGTTACATGCATTTGAATGGGGAACTCCACCGAAACAAAGTATAGGTTTTCATTATGTGAATAACTTGGAAATCTTAGCTCAAACAGCTGCAAAACCTGTTTTCCCAGCACGGGAACCTTGAGTTCTATAAGATAAAGCCATAAACATGTGTATCCGAGTCTTCTATCAAAAGTTACAGCTATTTCTATGAAGTTGTACAAAAACGCTTTCTTTCGCCAAGACAGTGCGTTTCTCACTGTTACATGCATTTGAATGGGGAACTCCACCGAAACAAAGTATAGGTTTTCATTATGTGAATAACTTGGAAATCTTAGCTCAAACAGCTGCAAAACCTGTTTTCCCAGCACGGGAACCTTGAGTTCTATAAGATAAAGCCATAAACATGTGTATCCGAGTCTTCTATCAAAAGTTACAGCTATTTCTATGAAGTTGTACAAAAACGCTTTCTTTCGCCAAGACAGTGCGTTTCTCACTGTTACATGCATTTGAATGGGGAACTCGACCGAAACAAAGTATAGGTTTTCATTATGTGAATAACTTGGAAATCTTAGCTCAAACAGCTGCAAAACCTGTTTTCCCAGCACGGGAACCTTGAGTTCTATAAGATAAAGCCATAAACATGTGTATCCGAGTCTTCTATCAAAAGTTACAGCTATTTCTATGAAGTTGTACAAAAACGCTTTCTTTCGCCAAGACAGTGCGTTTCTCACTGTTACATGCATTTGAATGGGGAACTCGACCGAAACAAAGTATAGGTTTTCATTATGTGAATAACTTGGAAATCTTAGCTCAAACAGCTGCAAAACCTGTTTTCCCAGCACGGGAACCTTGAGTTCTATAAGATAAAGCCATAAACATGTGTATCCGAGTCTTCTATCAAAAGTTACAGCTATTTATATGAAGTTGTACAAAAACGCTTTCTTTCGCCAAGACAGTGCGTTTCTCACTGTTACATGCATTTGAATGGGGAACTCGACCGAAACAAAGTATAGGTTTTCATTATGTGAATAACTTGGAAATCTTAGCTCAAACAGCTGCAAAACCTGTTTTCCCAGCACGGGAACCTTGAGTTCTATAAGATAAAGCCATAAACATGTGTATCCGAGTCTTCTATCAAAAGTTACAGCTATTTCTATGAAGTTGTACAAAAACGCTTTCTTTCGCCAAGACAGTGCGTTTCTCACTGTTACATGCATTTGAATGGGGAACTCGACCGAAACAAAGTATAGGTTTTCATTATGTGAATAACTTGGAAATCTTAGCTCAAACAGCTGCAAAACCTGTTTTCCCAGCACGGGAACCTTGAGTTCTATAAGATAAAGCCATAAACATGTGTATCCGAGTCTTCTATCAAAAGTTACAGCTATTTCTATGAAGTTGTACAAAAACGCTTTCTTTCGCCAAGACAGTGCGTTTCTCACTGTTACATGCATTTGAATGGGGAACTCCACCGAAACAAAGTATAGGTTTTCATTATGTGAATAACTTGGAAATCTTAGCTCAAACAGCTGCAAAACCTGTTTTCCCAGCACGGGAACCTTGAGTTCTATAAGATAAAGCCATAAACATGTGTATCCGAGTCTTCTATCAAAAGTTACAGCTATTTCTATGAAGTTGTACAAAAACGCTTTCTTTCGCCAAGACAGTGCGTTTCTCACTGTTACATGCATTTGAATGGGGAACTCCACCGAAACAAAGTATAGGTTTTCATTATGTGAATAACTTGGAAATCTTAGCTCAAACAGCTGCAAAACCTATTTTCCCAGCACGGGAACCTTGAGTTCTATAAGATAAAGCCATAAACATGTGTATCCGAGTCTTCTATCAAAAGTTACAGCTATTTCTATGAAGTTGTACAAAAACGCTTTCTTTCGCCAAGACAGTGCGTTTCTCACTGTTACATGCATTTGAATGGGGAACTCGACCGAAACAAAGTATAGGTTTTCATTATGTGAATAACTTGGAAATCTTAGCTCAAACAGCTGCAAAACCTGTTTTCCCAGCACGGGAACCTTGAGTTCTATAAGATAAAGCCATAAACATGTGTATCCGAGTCTTCTATCAAAAGTTACAGCTATTTCTATGAAGTTGTACAAAAACGCTTTCTTTCGCCAAGACAGTGCGTTTCTCACTGTTACATGCATTTGAATGGGGAACTCGACCGAAACAAAGTATAGGTTTTCATTATGTGAATAACTTGGAAATCTTAGCTCAAACAGTTGCAAAACCTGTTTTCCCAGCACGGGAACCTTGAGTTCTATAAGATAAAGCCATAAACATGTGTATCCGAGTCTTCTATCAAAAGTTACAGCTATTTCTATGAAGTTGTACAAAAACGCTTTCTTTCGCCAAGACAGTGCGTTTCTCACTGTTACATGCATTTGAATGGGGAACTCGACCGAAACAAAGTATAGGTTTTCATTATGTGAATAACTTGGAAATCTTAGCTCAAACAGCTGCAAAACCTGTTTTCCCAGCACGGGAACCTTGAGTTCTATAAGATAAAGCCATAAACATGTGTATCCGAGTCTTCTATCAAAAGTTACAGCTATTTCTATGAAGTTGTACAAAAACGCTTTCTTTCGCCAAGACAGTGCGTTTCTCACTGTTACATGCATTTGAATGGGGAACTCGACCGAAACAAAGTATAGGTTTTCATTATGTGAATAACTTGGAAATCTTAGCTCAAACAGCTGCAAAACCTGTTTTCCCAGCACGGGAACCTTGAGTTCTATAAGATAAAGCCATAAACATGTGTATCCGAGTCTTCTATCAAAAGTTACAGCTATTTCTATGAAGTTGTACAAAAACGCTTTCTTTCGCCAAGACAGTGCGTTTCTCACTGTTACATGCATTTGAATGGGGAACTCGACCGAAACAAAGTATAGGTTTTCATTATGTGAATAACTTGGAAATCTTAGCTCAAACAGCTGCAAAACCTGTTTTCCCAGCACGGGAACCTTGAGTTCTATAAGATAAAGCCATAAACATGTGTATCCGAGTCTTCTATCAAAAGTTACAGCTATTTCTATGAAGTTGTACAAAAACGCTTTCTTTTGCCAAGACAGTGCGTTTCTCACTGTTACATGCATTTGAATGGGGAACTCGACCGAAACAAAGTATAGGTTTTCATTATGTGAATAACTTGGAAATCTTAGCTCAAACAGCTGCAAAACCTGTTTTCCCAGCACGGGAACCTTGAGTTCTATAAGATAAAGCCATAAACATGTGTATCCGAGTCTTCTATCAAAAGTTACAGCTATTTATATGAAGTTGTACAAAAACGCTTTCTTTCGCCAAGACAGTGCGTTTCTCACTGTTACATGCATTTGAATGGGGAACTCGACCGAAACAAAGTATAGGTTTTCATTATGTGAATAACTTGGAAATCTTAGCTCAAACAGCTGCAAAACCTGTTTTCCCAGCACGGGAACCTTGAGTTCTATAAGATAAAGCCATAAACATGTGTATCCGAGTCTTCTATCAAAAGTTACAGCTATTTCTATGAAGTTGTACAAAAACGCTTTCTTTCGCCAAGACAGTGCGTTTCTCACTGTTACATGCATTTGAATGGGGAACTCGACCGAAACAAAGTATAGGTTTTCATTATGTGAATAACTTGGAAATCTTAGCTCAAACAGCTGCAAAACCTGTTTTCCCAGCACGGGAACCTTGAGTTCTATAAGATAAAGCCATAAACATGTGTATCCGAGTCTTCTATCAAAAGTTACAGCTATTTCTATGAAGTTGTACAAAAACGCTTTCTTTCGCCAAGACAGTGCGTTTCTCACTGTTACATGCATTTGAATGGGGAACTCGACCGAAACAAAGTATAGGTTTTCATTATGTGAATAACTTGGAAATCTTAGCTCAAACAGTTGCAAAACCTGTTTTCCCAGCACGGGAACCTTGAGTTCTATAAGATAAAGCCATAAACATGTGTATCCGAGTCTTCTATCAAAAGTTACAGCTATTTCTATGAAGTTGTACAAAAACGCTTTCTTTCGCCAAGACAGTGCGTTTCTCACTGTTACATGCATTTGAATGGGGAACTCGACCGAAACAAAGTATAGGTTTTCATTATGTGAATAACTTGGAAATCTTAGCTCAAACAGCTGCAAAACCTGTTTTCCCAGCACGGGAACCTTGAGTTCTATAAGATAAAGCCATAAACATGTGTATCCGAGTCTTCTATCAAAAGTTACAGCTATTTCTATGAAGTTGTACAAAAACGCTTTCTTTCGCCAAGACAGTGCGTTTCTCACTGTTACATGCATTTGAATGGGGAACTCGACCGAAACAAAGTATAGGTTTTCATTATGTGAATAACTTGGAAATCTTAGCTCAAACAGCTGCAAAACCTGTTTTCCCAGCACGGGAACCTTGAGTTCTATAAGATAAAGCCATAAACATGTGTATCCGAGTCTTCTATCAAAAGTTACAGCTATTTCTATGAAGTTGTACAAAAACGCTTTCTTTCGCCAAGACAGTGCGTTTCTCACTGTTACATGCATTTGAATGGGGAACTCCACCGAAACAAAGTATAGGTTTTCATTATGTGAATAACTTGGAAATCTTAGCTCAAACAGCTGCAAAACCTGTTTTCCCAGCACGGGAACCTTGAGTTCTATAAGATAAAGCCATAAACATGTGTATCCGAGTCTTCTATCAAAAGTTACAGCTATTTCTATGAAGTTGTACAAAAACGCTTTCTTTTGCCAAGACAGTGCGTTTCTCACTGTTACATGCATTTGAATGGGGAACTCGACCGAAACAAAGTATAGGTTTTCATTATGTGAATAACTTGGAAATCTTAGCTCAAACAGCTGCAAAACCTGTTTTCCCAGCACGGGAACCTTGAGTTCTATAAGATAAAGCCATAAACATGTGTATCCGAGTCTTCTATCAAAAGTTACAGCTATTTATATGAAGTTGTACAAAAACGCTTTCTTTCGCCAAGACAGTGCGTTTCTCACTGTTACATGCATTTGAATGGGGAACTCGACCGAAACAAAGTATAGGTTTTCATTATGTGAATAACTTGGAAATCTTAGCTCAAACAGCTGCAAAACCTGTTTTCCCAGCACGGGAACCTTGAGTTCTATAAGATAAAGCCATAAACATGTGTATCCGAGTCTTCTATCAAAAGTTACAGCTATTTCTATGAAGTTGTACAAAAACGCTTTCTTTCGCCAAGACAGTGCGTTTCTCACTGTTACATGCATTTGAATGGGGAACTCGACCGAAACAAAGTATAGGTTTTCATTATGTGAATAACTTGGAAATCTTAGCTCAAACAGCTGCAAAACCTGTTTTCCCAGCACGGGAACCTTGAGTTCTATAAGATAAAGCCATAAACATGTGTATCCGAGTCTTCTATCAAAAGTTACAGCTATTTCTATGAAGTTGTACAAAAACGCTTTCTTTCGCCAAGACAGTGCGTTTCTCACTGTTACATGCATTTGAATGGGGAACTCCACCGAAACAAAGTATAGGTTTTCATTATGTGAATAACTTGGAAATCTTAGCTCAAACAGCTGCAAAACCTGTTTTCCCAGCACGGGAACCTTGAGTTCTATAAGATAAAGCCATAAACATGTGTATCCGAGTCTTCTATCAAAAGTTACAGCTATTTCTATGAAGTTGTACAAAAACGCTTTCTTTCGCCAAGACAGTGCGTTTCTCACTGTTACATGCATTTGAATGGGGAACTCCACCGAAACAAAGTATAGGTTTTCATTATGTGAATAACTTGGAAATCTTAGCTCAAACAGCTGCAAAACCTGTTTTCCCAGCACGGGAACCTTGAGTTCTATAAGATAAAGCCATAAACATGTGTATCCGAGTCTTCTATCAAAAGTTACAGCTATTTCTATGAAGTTGTACAAAAACGCTTTCTTTCGCCAAGACAGTGCGTTTCTCACTGTTACATGCATTTGAATGGGGAACTCGACCGAAACAAAGTATAGGTTTTCATTATGTGAATAACTTGGAAATCTTAGCTCAAACAGCTGCAAAACCTGTTTTCCCAGCACGGGAACCTTGAGTTCTATAAGATAAAGCCATAAACATGTGTATCCGAGTCTTCTATCAAAAGTTACAGCTATTTCTATGAAGTTGTACAAAAACGCTTTCTTTCGCCAAGACAGTGCGTTTCTCACTGTTACATGCATTTGAATGGGGAACTCGACCGAAACAAAGTATAGGTTTTCATTATGTGAATAACTTGGAAATCTTAGCTCAAACAGCTGCAAAACCTATTTTCCCAGCACGGGAACCTTGAGTTCTATAAGATAAAGCCATAAACATGTGTATCCGAGTCTTCTATCAAAAGTTACAGCTATTTCTATGAAGTTGTACAAAAACGCTTTCTTTCGCCAAGACAGTGCGTTTCTCACTGTTACATGCATTTGAATGGGGAACTCGACCGAAACAAAGTATAGGTTTTCATTATGTGAATAACTTGGAAATCTTAGCTCAAACAGCTGCAAAACCTGTTTTCCCAGCACGGGAACCTTGAGTTCTATAAGATAAAGCCATAAACATGTGTATCCGAGTCTTCTATCAAAAGTTACAGCTATTTCTATGAAGTTGTACAAAAACGCTTTCTTTCGCCAAGACAGTGCGTTTCTCACTGTTACATGCATTTGAATGGGGAACTCGACCGAAACAAAGTATAGGTTTTCATTATGTGAATAACTTGGAAATCTTAGCTCAAACAGTTGCAAAACCTGTTTTCCCAGCACGGGAACCTTGAGTTCTATAAGATAAAGCCATAAACATGTGTATCCGAGTCTTCTATCAAAAGTTACAGCTATTTCTATGAAGTTGTACAAAAACGCTTTCTTTCGCCAAGACAGTGCGTTTCTCACTGTTACATGCATTTGAATGGGGAACTCGACCGAAACAAAGTATAGGTTTTCATTATGTGAATAACTTGGAAATCTTAGCTCAAACAGCTGCAAAACCTGTTTTCCCAGCACGGGAACCTTGAGTTCTATAAGATAAAGCCATAAACATGTGTATCCGAGTCTTCTATCAAAAGTTACAGCTATTTCTATGAAGTTGTACAAAAACGCTTTCTTTCGCCAAGACAGTGCGTTTCTCACTGTTACATGCATTTGAATGGGGAACTCGACCGAAACAAAGTATAGGTTTTCATTATGTGAATAACTTGGAAATCTTAGCTCAAACAGCTGCAAAACCTGTTTTCCCAGCACGGGAACCTTGAGTTCTATAAGATAAAGCCATAAACATGTGTATCCGAGTCTTCTATCAAAAGTTACAGCTATTTCTATGAAGTTGTACAAAAACGCTTTCTTTCGCCAAGACAGTGCGTTTCTCACTGTTACATGCATTTGAATGGGGAACTCGACCGAAACAAAGTATAGGTTTTCATTATGTGAATAACTTGGAAATCTTAGCTCAAACAGCTGCAAAACCTGTTTTCCCAGCACGGGAACCTTGAGTTCTATAAGATAAAGCCATAAACATGTGTATCCGAGTCTTCTATCAAAAGTTACAGCTATTTCTATGAAGTTGTACAAAAACGCTTTCTTTTGCCAAGACAGTGCGTTTCTCACTGTTACATGCATTTGAATGGGGAACTCGACCGAAACAAAGTATAGGTTTTCATTATGTGAATAACTTGGAAATCTTAGCTCAAACAGCTGCAAAACCTGTTTTCCCAGCACGGGAACCTTGAGTTCTATAAGATAAAGCCATAAACATGTGTATCCGAGTCTTCTATCAAAAGTTACAGCTATTTATATGAAGTTGTACAAAAACGCTTTCTTTCGCCAAGACAGTGCGTTTCTCACTGTTACATGCATTTGAATGGGGAACTCGACCGAAACAAAGTATAGGTTTTCATTATGTGAATAACTTGGAAATCTTAGCTCAAACAGCTGCAAAACCTGTTTTCCCAGCACGGGAACCTTGAGTTCTATAAGATAAAGCCATAAACATGTGTATCCGAGTCTTCTATCAAAAGTTACAGCTATTTCTATGAAGTTGTACAAAAACGCTTTCTTTCGCCAAGACAGTGCGTTTCTCACTGTTACATGCATTTGAATGGGGAACTCGACCGAAACAAAGTATAGGTTTTCATTATGTGAATAACTTGGAAATCTTAGCTCAAACAGCTGCAAAACCTGTTTTCCCAGCACGGGAACCTTGAGTTCTATAAGATAAAGCCATAAACATGTGTATCCGAGTCTTCTATCAAAAGTTACAGCTATTTCTATGAAGTTGTACAAAAACGCTTTCTTTCGCCAAGACAGTGCGTTTCTCACTGTTACATGCATTTGAATGGGGAACTCCACCGAAACAAAGTATAGGTTTTCATTATGTGAATAACTTGGAAATCTTAGCTCAAACAGCTGCAAAACCTGTTTTCCCAGCACGGGAACCTTGAGTTCTATAAGATAAAGCCATAAACATGTGTATCCGAGTCTTCTATCAAAAGTTACAGCTATTTCTATGAAGTTGTACAAAAACGCTTTCTTTCGCCAAGACAGTGCGTTTCTCACTGTTACATGCATTTGAATGGGGAACTCCACCGAAACAAAGTATAGGTTTTCATTATGTGAATAACTTGGAAATCTTAGCTCAAACAGCTGCAAAACCTGTTTTCCCAGCACGGGAACCTTGAGTTCTATAAGATAAAGCCATAAACATGTGTATCCGAGTCTTCTATCAAAAGTTACAGCTATTTCTATGAAGTTGTACAAAAACGCTTTCTTTCGCCAAGACAGTGCGTTTCTCACTGTTACATGCATTTGAATGGGGAACTCGACCGAAACAAAGTATAGGTTTTCATTATGTGAATAACTTGGAAATCTTAGCTCAAACAGCTGCAAAACCTGTTTTCCCAGCACGGGAACCTTGAGTTCTATAAGATAAAGCCATAAACATGTGTATCCGAGTCTTCTATCAAAAGTTACAGCTATTTCTATGAAGTTGTACAAAAACGCTTTCTTTCGCCAAGACAGTGCGTTTCTCACTGTTACATGCATTTGAATGGGGAACTCGACCGAAACAAAGTATAGGTTTTCATTATGTGAATAACTTGGAAATCTTAGCTCAAACAGCTGCAAAACCTGTTTTCCCAGCACGGGAACCTTGAGTTCTATAAGATAAAGCCATAAACATGTGTATCCGAGTCTTCTATCAAAAGTTACAGCTATTTATATGAAGTTGTACAAAAACGCTTTCTTTCGCCAAGACAGTGCGTTTCTCACTGTTACATGCATTTGAATGGGGAACTCGACCGAAACAAAGTATAGGTTTTCATTATGTGAATAACTTGGAAATCTTAGCTCAAACAGCTGCAAAACCTGTTTTCCCAGCACGGGAACCTTGAGTTCTATAAGATAAAGCCATAAACATGTGTATCCGAGTCTTCTATCAAAAGTTACAGCTATTTCTATGAAGTTGTACAAAAACGCTTTCTTTCGCCAAGACAGTGCGTTTCTCACTGTTACATGCATTTGAATGGGGAACTCGACCGAAACAAAGTATAGGTTTTCATTATGTGAATAACTTGGAAATCTTAGCTCAAACAGCTGCAAAACCTGTTTTCCCAGCACGGGAACCTTGAGTTCTATAAGATAAAGCCATAAACATGTGTATCCGAGTCTTCTATCAAAAGTTACAGCTATTTCTATGAAGTTGTACAAAAACGCTTTCTTTCGCCAAGACAGTGCGTTTCTCACTGTTACATGCATTTGAATGGGGAACTCCACCGAAACAAAGTATAGGTTTTCATTATGTGAATAACTTGGAAATCTTAGCTCAAACAGCTGCAAAACCTGTTTTCCCAGCACGGGAACCTTGAGTTCTATAAGATAAAGCCATAAACATGTGTATCCGAGTCTTCTATCAAAAGTTACAGCTATTTCTATGAAGTTGTACAAAAACGCTTTCTTTCGCCAAGACAGTGCGTTTCTCACTGTTACATGCATTTGAATGGGGAACTCCACCGAAACAAAGTATAGGTTTTCATTATGTGAATAACTTGGAAATCTTAGCTCAAACAGCTGCAAAACCTATTTTCCCAGCACGGGAACCTTGAGTTCTATAAGATAAAGCCATAAACATGTGTATCCGAGTCTTCTATCAAAAGTTACAGCTATTTCTATGAAGTTGTACAAAAACGCTTTCTTTCGCCAAGACAGTGCGTTTCTCACTGTTACATGCATTTGAATGGGGAACTCGACCGAAACAAAGTATAGGTTTTCATTATGTGAATAACTTGGAAATCTTAGCTCAAACAGCTGCAAAACCTGTTTTCCCAGCACGGGAACCTTGAGTTCTATAAGATAAAGCCATAAACATGTGTATCCGAGTCTTCTATCAAAAGTTACAGCTATTTCTATGAAGTTGTACAAAAACGCTTTCTTTCGCCAAGACAGTGCGTTTCTCACTGTTACATGCATTTGAATGGGGAACTCGACCGAAACAAAGTATAGGTTTTCATTATGTGAATAACTTGGAAATCTTAGCTCAAACAGTTGCAAAACCTGTTTTCCCAGCACGGGAACCTTGAGTTCTATAAGATAAAGCCATAAACATGTGTATCCGAGTCTTCTATCAAAAGTTACAGCTATTTCTATGAAGTTGTACAAAAACGCTTTCTTTCGCCAAGACAGTGCGTTTCTCACTGTTACATGCATTTGAATGGGGAACTCGACCGAAACAAAGTATAGGTTTTCATTATGTGAATAACTTGGAAATCTTAGCTCAAACAGCTGCAAAACCTGTTTTCCCAGCACGGGAACCTTGAGTTCTATAAGATAAAGCCATAAACATGTGTATCCGAGTCTTCTATCAAAAGTTACAGCTATTTCTATGAAGTTGTACAAAAACGCTTTCTTTCGCCAAGACAGTGCGTTTCTCACTGTTACATGCATTTGAATGGGGAACTCGACCGAAACAAAGTATAGGTTTTCATTATGTGAATAACTTGGAAATCTTAGCTCAAACAGCTGCAAAACCTGTTTTCCCAGCACGGGAACCTTGAGTTCTATAAGATAAAGCCATAAACATGTGTATCCGAGTCTTCTATCAAAAGTTACAGCTATTTCTATGAAGTTGTACAAAAACGCTTTCTTTCGCCAAGACAGTGCGTTTCTCACTGTTACATGCATTTGAATGGGGAACTCGACCGAAACAAAGTATAGGTTTTCATTATGTGAATAACTTGGAAATCTTAGCTCAAACAGCTGCAAAACCTGTTTTCCCAGCACGGGAACCTTGAGTTCTATAAGATAAAGCCATAAACATGTGTATCCGAGTCTTCTATCAAAAGTTACAGCTATTTCTATGAAGTTGTACAAAAACGCTTTCTTTTGCCAAGACAGTGCGTTTCTCACTGTTACATGCATTTGAATGGGGAACTCGACCGAAACAAAGTATAGGTTTTCATTATGTGAATAACTTGGAAATCTTAGCTCAAACAGCTGCAAAACCTGTTTTCCCAGCACGGGAACCTTGAGTTCTATAAGATAAAGCCATAAACATGTGTATCCGAGTCTTCTATCAAAAGTTACAGCTATTTATATGAAGTTGTACAAAAACGCTTTCTTTCGCCAAGACAGTGCGTTTCTCACTGTTACATGCATTTGAATGGGGAACTCGACCGAAACAAAGTATAGGTTTTCATTATGTGAATAACTTGGAAATCTTAGCTCAAACAGCTGCAAAACCTGTTTTCCCAGCACGGGAACCTTGAGTTCTATAAGATAAAGCCATAAACATGTGTATCCGAGTCTTCTATCAAAAGTTACAGCTATTTCTATGAAGTTGTACAAAAACGCTTTCTTTCGCCAAGACAGTGCGTTTCTCACTGTTACATGCATTTGAATGGGGAACTCGACCGAAACAAAGTATAGGTTTTCATTATGTGAATAACTTGGAAATCTTAGCTCAAACAGCTGCAAAACCTGGTTCCCAGCACGGGAACCTTGAGTTCTATAAGATAAAGCCATAAACATGTGTATCCGAGTCTTCTATCAAAAGTTACAGCTATTTCTATGAAGTTGTACAAAAACGCTTTCTTTCGCCAAGACAGTGCGTTTCTCACTGTTACATGCATTTGAATGGGGAACTCCACCGAAACAAAGTATAGGTTTTCATTATGTGAATAACTTGGAAATCTTAGCTCAAACAGCTGCAAAACCTGTTTTCCCAGCACGGGAACCTTGAGTTCTATAAGATAAAGCCATAAACATGTGTATCCGAGTCTTCTATCAAAAGTTACAGCTATTTCTATGAAGTTGTACAAAAACGCTTTCTTTCGCCAAGACAGTGCGTTTCTCACTGTTACATGCATTTGAATGGGGAACTCCACCGAAACAAAGTATAGGTTTTCATTATGTGAATAACTTGGAAATCTTAGCTCAAACAGCTGCAAAACCTGTTTTCCCAGCACGGGAACCTTGAGTTCTATAAGATAAAGCCATAAACATGTGTATCCGAGTCTTCTATCAAAAGTTACAGCTATTTCTATGAAGTTGTACAAAAACGCTTTCTTTCGCCAAGACAGTGCGTTTCTCACTGTTACATGCATTTGAATGGGGAACTCGACCGAAACAAAGTATAGGTTTTCATTATGTGAATAACTTGGAAATCTTAGCTCAAACAGCTGCAAAACCTGTTTTCCCAGCACGGGAACCTTGAGTTCTATAAGATAAAGCCATAAACATGTGTATCCGAGTCTTCTATCAAAAGTTACAGCTATTTCTATGAAGTTGTACAAAAACGCTTTCTTTCGCCAAGACAGTGCGTTTCTCACTGTTACATGCATTTGAATGGGGAACTCGACCGAAACAAAGTATAGGTTTTCATTATGTGAATAACTTGGAAATCTTAGCTCAAACAGCTGCAAAACCTGTTTTCCCAGCACGGGAACCTTGAGTTCTATAAGATAAAGCCATAAACATGTGTATCCGAGTCTTCTATCAAAAGTTACAGCTATTTATATGAAGTTGTACAAAAAACGCTTTCTTTCGCCAAGACAGTGCGTTTCTCACTGTTACATGCATTTGAATGGGGAACTCGACCGAAACAAAGTATAGGTTTTCATTATGTGAATAACTTGGAAATCTTAGCTCAAACAGCTGCAAAACCTGTTTTCCCAGCACGGGAACCTTGAGTTCTATAAGATAAAGCCATAAACATGTGTATCCGAGTCTTCTATCAAAAGTTACAGCTATTTCTATGAAGTTGTACAAAAACGCTTTCTTTCGCCAAGACAGTGCGTTTCTCACTGTTACATGCATTTGAATGGGGAACTCCACCGAAACAAAGTATAGGTTTTCATTATGTGAATAACTTGGAAATCTTAGCTCAAACAGCTGCAAAACCTGTTTTCCCAGCACGGGAACCTTGAGTTCTATAAGATAAAGCCATAAACATGTGTATCCGAGTCTTCTATCAAAAGTTACAGCTATTTCTATGAAGTTGTACAAAAACGCTTTCTTTCGCCAAGACAGTGCGTTTCTCACTGTTACATGCATTTGAATGGGGAACTCCACCGAAACAAAGTATAGGTTTTCATTATGTGAATAACTTGGAAATCTTAGCTCAAACAGCTGCAAAACCTGTTTTCCCAGCACGGGAACCTTGAGTTCTATAAGATAAAGCCATAAACATGTGTATCCGAGTCTTCTATCAAAAGTTACAGCTATTTCTATGAAGTTGTACAAAAACGCTTTCTTTCGCCAAGACAGTGCGTTTCTCACTGTTACATGCATTTGAATGGGGAACTCGACCGAAACAAAGTATAGGTTTTCATTATGTGAATAACTTGGAAATCTTAGCTCAAACAGCTGCAAAACCTGTTTTCCCAGCACGGGAACCTTGAGTTCTATAAGATAAAGCCATAAACATGTGTATCCGAGTCTTCTATCAAAAGTTACAGCTATTTCTATGAAGTTGTACAAAAACGCTTTCTTTCGCCAAGACAGTGCGTTTCTCACTGTTACATGCATTTGAATGGGGAACTCGACCGAAACAAAGTATAGGTTTTCATTATGTGAATAACTTGGAAATCTTAGCTCAAACAGCTGCAAAACCTGTTTTCCCAGCACGGGAACCTTGAGTTCTATAAGATAAAGCCATAAACATGTGTATCCGAGTCTTCTATCAAAAGTTACAGCTATTTATATGAAGTTGTACAAAAAACGCTTTCTTTCGCCAAGACAGTGCGTTTCTCACTGTTACATGCATTTGAATGGGGAACTCGACCGAAACAAAGTATAGGTTTTCATTATGTGAATAACTTGGAAATCTTAGCTCAAACAGCTGCAAAACCTGTTTTCCCAGCACGGGAACCTTGAGTTCTATAAGATAAAGCCATAAACATGTGTATCCGAGTCTTCTATCAAAAGTTACAGCTATTTCTATGAAGTTGTACAAAAACGCTTTCTTTCGCCAAGACAGTGCGTTTCTCACTGTTACATGCATTTGAATGGGGAACTCGACCGAAACAAAGTATAGGTTTTCATTATGTGAATAACTTGGAAATCTTAGCTCAAACAGCTGCAAAACCTGTTTTCCCAGCACGGGAACCTTGAGTTCTATAAGATAAAGCCATAAACATGTGTATCCGAGTCTTCTATCAAAAGTTACAGCTATTTATATGAAGTTGTACAAAAAACGCTTTCTTTCGCCAAGACAGTGCGTTTCTCACTGTTACATGCATTTGAATGGGGAACTCGACCGAAACAAAGTATAGGTTTTCATTATGTGAATAACTTGGAAATCTTAGCTCAAACAGCTGCAAAACCTGTTTTCCCAGCACGGGAACCTTGAGTTCTATAAGATAAAGCCATAAACATGTGTATCCGAGTCTTCTATCAAAAGTTACAGCTATTTCTATGAAGTTGTACAAAAACGCTTTCTTTCGCCAAGACAGTGCGTTTCTCACTGTTACATGCATTTGAATGGGGAACTCCACCGAAACAAAGTATAGGTTTTCATTATGTGAATAACTTGGAAATCTTAGCTCAAACAGCTGCAAAACCTGTTTTCCCAGCACGGGAACCTTGAGTTCTATAAGATAAAGCCATAAACATGTGTATCCGAGTCTTCTATCAAAAGTTACAGCTATTTCTATGAAGTTGTACAAAAACGCTTTCTTTCGCCAAGACAGTGCGTTTCTCACTGTTACATGCATTTGAATGGGGAACTCGACCGAAACAAAGTATAGGTTTTCATTATGTGAATAACTTGGAAATCTTAGCTCAAACAGCTGCAAAACCTGTTTTCCCAGCACGGGAACCTTGAGTTCTATAAGATAAAGCCATAAACATGTGTATCCGAGTCTTCTATCAAAAGTTACAGCTATTTCTATGAAGTTGTACAAAAACGCTTTCTTTCGCCAAGACAGTGCGTTTCTCACTGTTACATGCATTTGAATGGGGAACTCGACCGAAACAAAGTATAGGTTTTCATTATGTGAATAACTTGGAAATCTTAGCTCAAACAGTTGCAAAACCTGTTTTCCCAGCACGGGAACCTTGAGTTCTATAAGATAAAGCCATAAACATGTGTATCCGAGTCTTCTATCAAAAGTTACAGCTATTTCTATGAAGTTGTACAAAAACGCTTTCTTTCGCCAAGACAGTGCGTTTCTCACTGTTACATGCATTTGAATGGGGAACTCGACCGAAACAAAGTATAGGTTTTCATTATGTGAATAACTTGGAAATCTTAGCTCAAACAGTTGCAAAACCTGTTTTCCCAGCACGGGAACCTTGAGTTCTATAAGATAAAGCCATAAACATGTGTATCCGAGTCTTCTATCAAAAGTTACAGCTATTTCTATGAAGTTGTACAAAAACGCTTTCTTTTGCCAAGACAGTGCGTTTCTCACTGTTACATGCATTTGAATGGGGAACTCGACCGAAACAAAGTATAGGTTTTCATTATGTGAATAACTTGGAAATCTTAGCTCAAACAGCTGCAAAACCTGTTTTCCCAGCACGGGAACCTTGAGTTCTATAAGATAAAGCCATAAACATGTGTATCCGAGTCTTCTATCAAAAGTTACAGCTATTTCTATGAAGTTGTACAAAAACGCTTTCTTTCGCCAAGACAGTGCGTTTCTCACTGTTACATGCATTTGAATGGGGAACTCCACCGAAACAAAGTATAGGTTTTCATTATGTGAATAACTTGGAAATCTTAGCTCAAACAGCTGCAAAACCTGTTTTCCCAGCACGGGAACCTTGAGTTCTATAAGATAAAGCCATAAACATGTGTATCCGAGTCTTCTATCAAAAGTTACAGCTATTTATATGAAGTTGTACAAAAAACGCTTTCTTTCGCCAAGACAGTGCGTTTCTCACTGTTACATGCATTTGAATGGGGAACTCGACCGAAACAAAGTATAGGTTTTCATTATGTGAATAACTTGGAAATCTTAGCTCAAACAGCTGCAAAACCTGTTTTCCCAGCACGGGAACCTTGAGTTCTATAAGATAAAGCCATAAACATGTGTATCCGAGTCTTCTATCAAAAGTTACAGCTATTTCTATGAAGTTGTACAAAAACGCTTTCTTTCGCCAAGACAGTGCGTTTCTCACTGTTACATGCATTTGAATGGGGAACTCGACCGAAACAAAGTATAGGTTTTCATTATGTGAATAACTTGGAAATCTTAGCTCAAACAGCTGCAAAACCTGTTTTCCCAGCACGGGAACCTTGAGTTCTATAAGATAAAGCCATAAACATGTGTATCCGAGTCTTCTATCAAAAGTTACAGCTATTTCTATGAAGTTGTACAAAAACGCTTTCTTTCGCCAAGACAGTGCGTTTCTCACTGTTACATGCATTTGAATGGGGAACTCGACCGAAACAAAGTATAGGTTTTCATTATGTGAATAACTTGGAAATCTTAGCTCAAACAGCTGCAAAACCTGTTTTCCCAGCACGGGAACCTTGAGTTCTATAAGATAAAGCCATAAACATGTGTATCCGAGTCTTCTATCAAAAGTTACAGCTATTTCTATGAAGTTGTACAAAAACGCTTTCTTTCGCCAAGACAGTGCGTTTCTCACTGTTACATGCATTTGAATGGGGAACTCGACCGAAACAAAGTATAGGTTTTCATTATGTGAATAACTTGGAAATCTTAGCTCAAACAGCTGCAAAACCTGTTTTCCCAGCACGGGAACCTTGAGTTCTATAAGATAAAGCCATAAACATGTGTATCCGAGTCTTCTATCAAAAGTTACAGCTATTTCTATGAAGTTGTACAAAAACGCTTTCTTTCGCCAAGACAGTGCGTTTCTCACTGTTACATGCATTTGAATGGGGAACTCGACCGAAACAAAGTATAGGTTTTCATTATGTGAATAACTTGGAAATCTTAGCTCAAACAGCTGCAAAACCTGTTTTCCCAGCACGGGAACCTTGAGTTCTATAAGATAAAGCCATAAACATGTGTATCCGAGTCTTCTATCAAAAGTTACAGCTATTTCTATGAAGTTGTACAAAAACGCTTTCTTTCGCCAAGACAGTGCGTTTCTCACTGTTACATGCATTTGAATGGGGAACTCGACCGAAACAAAGTATAGGTTTTCATTATGTGAATAACTTGGAAATCTTAGCTCAAACAGCTGCAAAACCTGTTTTCCCAGCACGGGAACCTTGAGTTCTATAAGATAAAGCCATAAACATGTGTATCCGAGTCTTCTATCAAAAGTTACAGCTATTTCTATGAAGTTGTACAAAAACGCTTTCTTTCGCCAAGACAGTGCGTTTCTCACTGTTACATGCATTTGAATGGGGAACTCGACCGAAGCAAAGTATAGGTTTTCATTATGTGAATAACTTGGAAATCTTAGCTCAAACAGCTGCAAAACCTGTTTTCCCAGCACGGGAACCTTGAGTTCTATAAGATAAAGCCATAAACATGTGTATCCGAGTCTTCTATCAAAAGTTACAGCTATTTCTATGAAGTTGTACAAAAACGCTTTCTTTCGCCAAGACAGTGCGTTTCTCACTGTTACATGCATTTGAATGGGGAACTCGACCGAAACAAAGTATAGGTTTTCATTATGTGAATAACTTGGAAATCTTAGCTCAAACAGTTGCAAAACCTGTTTTCCCAGCACGGGAACCTTGAGTTCTATAAGATAAAGCCATAAACATGTGTATCCGAGTCTTCTATCAAAAGTTACAGCTATTTCTATGAAGTTGTACAAAAACGCTTTCTTTTGCCAAGACAGTGCGTTTCTCACTGTTACATGCATTTGAATGGGGAACTCGACCGAAACAAAGTATAGGTTTTCATTATGTGAATAACTTGGAAATCTTAGCTCAAACAGCTGCAAAACCTGTTTTCCCAGCACGGGAACCTTGAGTTCTATAAGATAAAGCCATAAACATGTGTATCCGAGTCTTCTATCAAAAGTTACAGCTATTTCTATGAAGTTGTACAAAAACGCTTTCTTTCGCCAAGACAGTGCGTTTCTCACTGTTACATGCATTTGAATGGGGAACTCGACCGAAACAAAGTATAGGTTTTCATTATGTGAATAACTTGGAAATCTTAGCTCAAACAGCTGCAAAACCTGTTTTCCCAGCACGGGAACCTTGAGTTCTATAAGATAAAGCCATAAACATGTGTATCCGAGTCTTCTATCAAAAGTTACAGCTATTTCTATGAAGTTGTACAAAAACGCTTTCTTTCGCCAAGACAGTGCGTTTCTCACTGTTACATGCATTTGAATGGGGAACTCGACCGAAACAAAGTATAGGTTTTCATTATGTGAATAACTTGGAAATCTTAGCTCAAACAGCTGCAAAACCTGTTTTCCCAGCACGGGAACCTTGAGTTCTATAAGATAAAGCCATAAACATGTGTATCCGAGTCTTCTATCAAAAGTTACAGCTATTTCTATGAAGTTGTACAAAAACGCTTTCTTTCGCCAAGACAGTGCGTTTCTCACTGTTACATGCATTTGAATGGGGAACTCCACCGAAACAAAGTATAGGTTTTCATTATGTGAATAACTTGGAAATCTTAGCTCAAACAGCTGCAAAACCTGTTTTCCCAGCACGGGAACCTTGAGTTCTATAAGATAAAGCCATAAACATGTGTATCCGAGTCTTCTATCAAAAGTTACAGCTATTTCTATGAAGTTGTACAAAAACGCTTTCTTTCGCCAAGACAGTGCGTTTCTCACTGTTACATGCATTTGAATGGGGAACTCGACCGAAACAAAGTATAGGTTTTCATTATGTGAATAACTTGGAAATCTTAGCTCAAACAGCTGCAAAACCTGTTTTCCCAGCACGGGAACCTTGAGTTCTATAAGATAAAGCCATAAACATGTGTATCCGAGTCTTCTATCAAAAGTTACAGCTATTTCTATGAAGTTGTACAAAAACGCTTTCTTTCGCCAAGACAGTGCGTTTCTCACTGTTACATGCATTTGAATGGGGAACTCGACTGAAACAAAGTATAGGTTTTCATTATGTGAATAACTTGGAAATCTTAGCTCAAACAGTTGCAAAACCTGTTTTCCCAGCACGGGAACCTTGAGTTCTATAAGATAAAGCCATAAACATGTGTATCCGAGTCTTCTATCAAAAGTTACAGCTATTTCTATGAAGTTGTACAAAAACGCTTTCTTTCGCCAAGACAGTGCGTTTCTCACTGTTACATGCATTTGAATGGGGAACTCGACCGAAACAAAGTATAGGTTTTCATTATGTGAATAACTTGGAAATCTTAGCTCAAACAGCTGCAAAACCTGTTTTCCCAGCACGGGAACCTTGAGTTCTATAAGATAAAGCCATAAACATGTGTATCCGAGTCTTCTATCAAAAGTTACAGCTATTTCTATGAAGTTGTACAAAAACGCTTTCTTTCGCCAAGACAGTGCGTTTCTCACTGTTACATGCATTTGAATGGGGAACTCCACCGAAACAAAGTATAGGTTTTCATTATGTGAATAACTTGGAAATCTTAGCTCAAACAGCTGCAAAACCTGTTTTCCCAGCACGGGAACCTTGAGTTCTATAAGATAAAGCCATAAACATGTGTATCCGAGTCTTCTATCAAAAGTTACAGCTATTTCTATGAAGTTGTACAAAAACGCTTTCTTTCGCCAAGACAGTGCGTTTCTCACTGTTACATGCATTTGAATGGGGAACTCGACCGAAACAAAGTATAGGTTTTCATTATGTGAATAACTTGGAAATCTTAGCTCAAACAGCTGCAAAACCTGTTTTCCCAGCACGGGAACCTTGAGTTCTATAAGATAAAGCCATAAACATGTGTATCCGAGTCTTCTATCAAAAGTTACAGCTATTTGTATGAAGTTGTACAAAAACGCTTTCTTTCGCCAAGACAGTGCGTTTCTCACTGTTACATGCATTTGAATGGGGAACTCGACCGAAACAAAGTATAGGTTTTCATTATGTGAATAACTTGGAAATCTTAGCTCAAACAGCTGCAAAACCTGTTTTCCCAGCACGGGAACCTTGAGTTCTATAAGATAAAGCCATAAACATGTGTATCCGAGTCTTCTATCAAAAGTTACAGCTATTTCTATGAAGTTGTACAAAAACGCTTTCTTTCGCCAAGACAGTGCGTTTCTCACTGTTACATGCATTTGAATGGGGAACTCGACCGAAACAAAGTATAGGTTTTCATTATGTGAATAACTTGGAAATCTTAGCTCAAACAGCTGCAAAACCTGTTTTCCCAGCACGGGAACCTTGAGTTCTATAAGATAAAGCCATAAACATGTGTATCCGAGTCTTCTATCAAAAGTTACAGCTATTTATATGAAGTTGTACAAAAAACGCTTTCTTTCGCCAAGACAGTGCGTTTCTCACTGTTACATGCATTTGAATGGGGAACTCGACCGAAACAAAGTATAGGTTTTCATTATGTGAATAACTTGGAAATCTTAGCTCAAACAGCTGCAAAACCTGTTTTCCCAGCACGGGAACCTTGAGTTCTATAAGATAAAGCCATAAACATGTGTATCCGAGTCTTCTATCAAAAGTTACAGCTATTTCTATGAAGTTGTACAAAAACGCTTTCTTTCGCCAAGACAGTGCGTTTCTCACTGTTACATGCATTTGAATGGGGAACTCCACCGAAACAAAGTATAGGTTTTCATTATGTGAATAACTTGGAAATCTTAGCTCAAACAGCTGCAAAACCTGTTTTCCCAGCACGGGAACCTTGAGTTCTATAAGATAAAGCCATAAACATGTGTATCCGAGTCTTCTATCAAAAGTTACAGCTATTTCTATGAAGTTGTACAAAAACGCTTTCTTTCGCCAAGACAGTGCGTTTCTCACTGTTACATGCATTTGAATGGGGAACTCGACCGAAACAAAGTATAGGTTTTCATTATGTGAATAACTTGGAAATCTTAGCTCAAACAGCTGCAAAACCTGTTTTCCCAGCACGGGAACCTTGAGTTCTATAAGATAAAGCCATAAACATGTGTATCCGAGTCTTCTATCAAAAGTTACAGCTATTTCTATGAAGTTGTACAAAAACGCTTTCTTTCGCCAAGACAGTGCGTTTCTCACTGTTACATGCATTTGAATGGGGAACTCGACCGAAACAAAGTATAGGTTTTCATTATGTGAATAACTTGGAAATCTTAGCTCAAACAGTTGCAAAACCTGTTTTCCCAGCACGGGAACCTTGAGTTCTATAAGATAAAGCCATAAACATGTGTATCCGAGTCTTCTATCAAAAGTTACAGCTATTTCTATGAAGTTGTACAAAAACGCTTTCTTTCGCCAAGACAGTGCGTTTCTCACTGTTACATGCATTTGAATGGGGAACTCGACCGAAACAAAGTATAGGTTTTTATTATGTGAATAACTTGGAAATCTTAGCTCAAACAGCTGCAAAACCTGTTTTCCCAGCACGGGAACCTTGAGTTCTATAAGATAAAGCCATAAACATGTGTATCCGAGTCTTCTATCAAAAGTTACAGCTATTTCTATGAAGTTGTACAAAAACGCTTTCTTTTGCCAAGACAGTGCGTTTCTCACTGTTACATGCATTTGAATGGGGAACTCCACCGAAACAAAGTATAGGTTTTCATTATGTGAATAACTTGGAAATCTTAGCTCAAACAGCTGCAAAACCTGTTTTCCCAGCACGGGAACCTTGAGTTCTATAAGATAAAGCCATAAACATGTGTATCCGAGTCTTCTATCAAAAGTTACAGCTATTTCTATGAAGTTGTACAAAAACGCTTTCTTTCGCCAAGACAGTGCGTTTCTCACTGTTACATGCATTTGAATGGGGAACTCGACCGAAACAAAGTATAGGTTTTCATTATGTGAATAACTTGGAAATCTTAGCTCAAACAGCTGCAAAACCTGTTTTCCCAGCACGGGAACCTTGAGTTCTATAAGATAAAGCCATAAACATGTGTATCCGAGTCTTCTATCAAAAGTTACAGCTATTTCTATGAAGTTGTACAAAAACGCTTTCTTTCGCCAAGACAGTGCGTTTCTCACTGTTACATGCATTTGAATGGGGAACTCCACCGAAACAAAGTATAGGTTTTCATTATGTGAATAACTTGGAAATCTTAGCTCAAACAGCTGCAAAACCTGTTTTCCCAGCACGGGAACCTTGAGTTCTATAAGATAAAGCCATAAACATGTGTATCCGAGTCTTCTATCAAAAGTTACAGCTATTTCTATGAAGTTGTACAAAAACGCTTTCTTTCGCCAAGACAGTGCGTTTCTCACTGTTACATGCATTTGAATGGGGAACTCGACCGAAACAAAGTATAGGTTTTCATTATGTGAATAACTTGGAAATCTTAGCTCAAACAGTTGCAAAACCTGTTTTCCCAGCACGGGAACCTTGAGTTCTATAAGATAAAGCCATAAACATGTGTATCCGAGTCTTCTATCAAAAGTTACAGCTATTTCTATGAAGTTGTACAAAAACGCTTTCTTTTGCCAAGACAGTGCGTTTCTCACTGTTACATGCATTTGAATGGGGAACTCGACCGAAACAAAGTATAGGTTTTCATTATGTGAATAACTTGGAAATCTTAGCTCAAACAGTTGCAAAACCTGTTTTCCCAGCACGGGAACCTTGAGTTCTATAAGATAAAGCCATAAACATGTGTATCCGAGTCTTCTATCAAAAGTTACAGCTATTTCTATGAAGTTGTACAAAAACGCTTTCTTTTGCCAAGACAGTGCGTTTCTCACTGTTACATGCATTTGAATGGGGAACTCGACCGAAACAAAGTATAGGTTTTCATTATGTGAATAACTTGGAAATCTTAGCTCAAACAGCTGCAAAACCTGTTTTCCCAGCACGGGAACCTTGAGTTCTATAAGATAAAGCCATAAACATGTGTATCCGAGTCTTCTATCAAAAGTTACAGCTATTTCTATGAAGTTGTACAAAAACGCTTTCTTTCGCCAAGACAGTGCGTTTCTCACTGTTACATGCATTTGAATGGGGAACTCGACCGAAACAAAGTATAGGTTTTCATTATGTGAATAACTTGGAAATCTTAGCTCAAACAGCTGCAAAACCTGTTTTCCCAGCACGGGAACCTTGAGTTCTATAAGATAAAGCCATAAACATGTGTATCCGAGTCTTCTATCAAAAGTTACAGCTATTTATATGAAGTTGTACAAAAACGCTTTCTTTCGCCAAGACAGTGCGTTTCTCACTGTTACATGCATTTGAATGGGGAACTCGACCGAAACAAAGTATAGGTTTTCATTATGTGAATAACTTGGAAATCTTAGCTCAAACAGCTGCAAAACCTGTTTTCCCAGCACGGGAACCTTGAGTTCTATAAGATAAAGCCATAAACATGTGTATCCGAGTCTTCTATCAAAAGTTACAGCTATTTATATGAAGTTGTACAAAAACGCTTTCTTTCGCCAAGACAGTGCGTTTCTCACTGTTACATGCATTTGAATGGGGAACTCGACCGAAACAAAGTATAGGTTTTCATTATGTGAATAACTTGGAAATCTTAGCTCAAACAGCTGCAAAACCTGTTTTCCCAGCACGGGAACCTTGAGTTCTATAAGATAAAGCCATAAACATGTGTATCCGAGTCTTCTATCAAAAGTTACAGCTATTTCTATGAAGTTGTACAAAGACGCTTTCTTTCGCCAAGACAGTGCGTTTCTCACTGTTACATGCATTTGAATGGGGAACTCGACCGAAACAAAGTATAGGTTTTCATTATGTGAATAACTTGGAAATCTTAGCTCAAACAGCTGCAAAACCTGTTTTCCCAGCACGGGAACCTTGAGTTCTATAAGATAAAGCCATAAACATGTGTATCCGAGTCTTCTATCAAAAGTTACAGCTATTTCTATGAAGTTGTACAAAAACGCTTTCTTTCGCCAAGACAGTGCGTTTCTCACTGTTACATGCATTTGAATGGGGAACTCGACCGAAACAAAGTATAGGTTTTCATTATGTGAATAACTTGGAAATCTTAGCTCAAACAGCTGCAAAACCTGTTTTCCCAGCACGGGAACCTTGAGTTCTATAAGATAAAGCCATAAACATGTGTATCCGAGTCTTCTATCAAAAGTTACAGCTATTTCTATGAAGTTGTACAAAAACGCTTTCTTTCGCCAAGACAGTGCGTTTCTCACTGTTACATGCATTTGAATGGGGAACTCGACCGAAACAAAGTATAGGTTTTCATTATGTGAATAACTTGGAAATCTTAGCTCAAACAGCTGCAAAACCTGTTTTCCCAGCACGGGAACCTTGAGTTCTATAAGATAAAGCCATAAACATGTGTATCCGAGTCTTCTATCAAAAGTTACAGCTATTTCTATGAAGTTGTACAAAAACGCTTTCTTTCGCCAAGACAGTGCGTTTCTCACTGTTACATGCATTTGAATGGGGAACTCCACCGAAACAAAGTATAGGTTTTCATTATGTGAATAACTTGGAAATCTTAGCTCAAACAGCTGCAAAACCTGTTTTCCCAGCACGGGAACCTTGAGTTCTATAAGATAAAGCCATAAACATGTGTATCCGAGTCTTCTATCAAAAGTTACAGCTATTTCTATGAAGTTGTACAAAAACGCTTTCTTTCGCCAAGACAGTGCGTTTCTCACTGTTACATGCATTTGAATGGGGAACTCGACCGAAACAAAGTATAGGTTTTCATTATGTGAATAACTTGGAAATCTTAGCTCAAACAGCTGCAAAACCTGTTTTCCCAGCACGGGAACCTTGAGTTCTATAAGATAAAGCCATAAACATGTGTATCCGAGTCTTCTATCAAAAGTTACAGCTATTTCTATGAAGTTGTACAAAAACGCTTTCTTTCGCCAAGACAGTGCGTTTCTCACTGTTACATGCATTTGAATGGGGAACTCGACTGAAACAAAGTATAGGTTTTCATTATGTGAATAACTTGGAAATCTTAGCTCAAACAGTTGCAAAACCTGTTTTCCCAGCACGGGAACCTTGAGTTCTATAAGATAAAGCCATAAACATGTGTATCCGAGTCTTCTATCAAAAGTTACAGCTATTTCTATGAAGTTGTACAAAAACGCTTTCTTTCGCCAAGACAGTGCGTTTCTCACTGTTACATGCATTTGAATGGGGAACTCGACCGAAACAAAGTATAGGTTTTCATTATGTGAATAACTTGGAAATCTTAGCTCAAACAGCTGCAAAACCTGTTTTCCCAGCACGGGAACCTTGAGTTCTATAAGATAAAGCCATAAACATGTGTATCCGAGTCTTCTATCAAAAGTTACAGCTATTTCTATGAAGTTGTACAAAAACGCTTTCTTTCGCCAAGACAGTGCGTTTCTCACTGTTACATGCATTTGAATGGGGAACTCCACCGAAACAAAGTATAGGTTTTCATTATGTGAATAACTTGGAAATCTTAGCTCAAACAGCTGCAAAACCTGTTTTCCCAGCACGGGAACCTTGAGTTCTATAAGATAAAGCCATAAACATGTGTATCCGAGTCTTCTATCAAAAGTTACAGCTATTTCTATGAAGTTGTACAAAAACGCTTTCTTTCGCCAAGACAGTGCGTTTCTCACTGTTACATGCATTTGAATGGGGAACTCGACCGAAACAAAGTATAGGTTTTCATTATGTGAATAACTTGGAAATCTTAGCTCAAACAGCTGCAAAACCTGTTTTCCCAGCACGGGAACCTTGAGTTCTATAAGATAAAGCCATAAACATGTGTATCCGAGTCTTCTATCAAAAGTTACAGCTATTTGTATGAAGTTGTACAAAAACGCTTTCTTTCGCCAAGACAGTGCGTTTCTCACTGTTACATGCATTTGAATGGGGAACTCGACCGAAACAAAGTATAGGTTTTCATTATGTGAATAACTTGGAAATCTTAGCTCAAACAGCTGCAAAACCTGTTTTCCCAGCACGGGAACCTTGAGTTCTATAAGATAAAGCCATAAACATGTGTATCCGAGTCTTCTATCAAAAGTTACAGCTATTTCTATGAAGTTGTACAAAAACGCTTTCTTTCGCCAAGACAGTGCGTTTCTCACTGTTACATGCATTTGAATGGGGAACTCGACCGAAACAAAGTATAGGTTTTCATTATGTGAATAACTTGGAAATCTTAGCTCAAACAGCTGCAAAACCTGTTTTCCCAGCACGGGAACCTTGAGTTCTATAAGATAAAGCCATAAACATGTGTATCCGAGTCTTCTATCAAAAGTTACAGCTATTTATATGAAGTTGTACAAAAAACGCTTTCTTTCGCCAAGACAGTGCGTTTCTCACTGTTACATGCATTTGAATGGGGAACTCGACCGAAACAAAGTATAGGTTTTCATTATGTGAATAACTTGGAAATCTTAGCTCAAACAGCTGCAAAACCTGTTTTCCCAGCACGGGAACCTTGAGTTCTATAAGATAAAGCCATAAACATGTGTATCCGAGTCTTCTATCAAAAGTTACAGCTATTTCTATGAAGTTGTACAAAAACGCTTTCTTTCGCCAAGACAGTGCGTTTCTCACTGTTACATGCATTTGAATGGGGAACTCCACCGAAACAAAGTATAGGTTTTCATTATGTGAATAACTTGGAAATCTTAGCTCAAACAGCTGCAAAACCTGTTTTCCCAGCACGGGAACCTTGAGTTCTATAAGATAAAGCCATAAACATGTGTATCCGAGTCTTCTATCAAAAGTTACAGCTATTTCTATGAAGTTGTACAAAAACGCTTTCTTTCGCCAAGACAGTGCGTTTCTCACTGTTACATGCATTTGAATGGGGAACTCGACCGAAACAAAGTATAGGTTTTCATTATGTGAATAACTTGGAAATCTTAGCTCAAACAGCTGCAAAACCTGTTTTCCCAGCACGGGAACCTTGAGTTCTATAAGATAAAGCCATAAACATGTGTATCCGAGTCTTCTATCAAAAGTTACAGCTATTTCTATGAAGTTGTACAAAAACGCTTTCTTTCGCCAAGACAGTGCGTTTCTCACTGTTACATGCATTTGAATGGGGAACTCGACCGAAACAAAGTATAGGTTTTCATTATGTGAATAACTTGGAAATCTTAGCTCAAACAGTTGCAAAACCTGTTTTCCCAGCACGGGAACCTTGAGTTCTATAAGATAAAGCCATAAACATGTGTATCCGAGTCTTCTATCAAAAGTTACAGCTATTTCTATGAAGTTGTACAAAAACGCTTTCTTTCGCCAAGACAGTGCGTTTCTCACTGTTACATGCATTTGAATGGGGAACTCGACCGAAACAAAGTATAGGTTTTCATTATGTGAATAACTTGGAAATCTTAGCTCAAACAGCTGCAAAACCTGTTTTCCCAGCACGGGAACCTTGAGTTCTATAAGATAAAGCCATAAACATGTGTATCCGAGTCTTCTATCAAAAGTTACAGCTATTTCTATGAAGTTGTACAAAAACGCTTTCTTTTGCCAAGACAGTGCGTTTCTCACTGTTACATGCATTTGAATGGGGAACTCCACCGAAACAAAGTATAGGTTTTCATTATGTGAATAACTTGGAAATCTTAGCTCAAACAGCTGCAAAACCTGTTTTCCCAGCACGGGAACCTTGAGTTCTATAAGATAAAGCCATAAACATGTGTATCCGAGTCTTCTATCAAAAGTTACAGCTATTTCTATGAAGTTGTACAAAAACGCTTTCTTTCGCCAAGACAGTGCGTTTCTCACTGTTACATGCATTTGAATGGGGAACTCGACCGAAACAAAGTATAGGTTTTCATTATGTGAATAACTTGGAAATCTTAGCTCAAACAGCTGCAAAACCTGTTTTCCCAGCACGGGAACCTTGAGTTCTATAAGATAAAGCCATAAACATGTGTATCCGAGTCTTCTATCAAAAGTTACAGCTATTTCTATGAAGTTGTACAAAAACGCTTTCTTTCGCCAAGACAGTGCGTTTCTCACTGTTACATGCATTTGAATGGGGAACTCGACCGAAACAAAGTATAGGTTTTCATTATGTGAATAACTTGGAAATCTTAGCTCAAACAGCTGCAAAACCTGTTTTCCCAGCACGGGAACCTTGAGTTCTATAAGATAAAGCCATAAACATGTGTATCCGAGTCTTCTATCAAAAGTTACAGCTATTTCTATGAAGTTGTACAAAAACGCTTTCTTTCGCCAAGACAGTGCGTTTCTCACTGTTACATGCATTTGAATGGGGAACTCGACCGAAACAAAGTATAGGTTTTCATTATGTGAATAACTTGGAAATCTTAGCTCAAACAGTTGCAAAACCTGTTTTCCCAGCACGGGAACCTTGAGTTCTATAAGATAAAGCCATAAACATGTGTATCCGAGTCTTCTATCAAAAGTTACAGCTATTTCTATGAAGTTGTACAAAAACGCTTTCTTTTGCCAAGACAGTGCGTTTCTCACTGTTACATGCATTTGAATGGGGAACTCGACCGAAACAAAGTATAGGTTTTCATTATGTGAATAACTTGGAAATCTTAGCTCAAACAGTTGCAAAACCTGTTTTCCCAGCACGGGAACCTTGAGTTCTATAAGATAAAGCCATAAACATGTGTATCCGAGTCTTCTATCAAAAGTTACAGCTATTTCTATGAAGTTGTACAAAAACGCTTTCTTTTGCCAAGACAGTGCGTTTCTCACTGTTACATGCATTTGAATGGGGAACTCGACCGAAACAAAGTATAGGTTTTCATTATGTGAATAACTTGGAAATCTTAGCTCAAACAGCTGCAAAACCTGTTTTCCCAGCACGGGAACCTTGAGTTCTATAAGATAAAGCCATAAACATGTGTATCCGAGTCTTCTATCAAAAGTTACAGCTATTTCTATGAAGTTGTACAAAAACGCTTTCTTTCGCCAAGACAGTGCGTTTCTCACTGTTACATGCATTTGAATGGGGAACTCGACCGAAACAAAGTATAGGTTTTCATTATGTGAATAACTTGGAAATCTTAGCTCAAACAGCTGCAAAACCTGTTTTCCCAGCACGGGAACCTTGAGTTCTATAAGATAAAGCCATAAACATGTGTATCCGAGTCTTCTATCAAAAGTTACAGCTATTTATATGAAGTTGTACAAAAACGCTTTCTTTCGCCAAGACAGTGCGTTTCTCACTGTTACATGCATTTGAATGGGGAACTCGACCGAAACAAAGTATAGGTTTTCATTATGTGAATAACTTGGAAATCTTAGCTCAAACAGCTGCAAAACCTGTTTTCCCAGCACGGGAACCTTGAGTTCTATAAGATAAAGCCATAAACATGTGTATCCGAGTCTTCTATCAAAAGTTACAGCTATTTATATGAAGTTGTACAAAAACGCTTTCTTTCGCCAAGACAGTGCGTTTCTCACTGTTACATGCATTTGAATGGGGAACTCGACCGAAACAAAGTATAGGTTTTCATTATGTGAATAACTTGGAAATCTTAGCTCAAACAGCTGCAAAACCTGTTTTCCCAGCACGGGAACCTTGAGTTCTATAAGATAAAGCCATAAACATGTGTATCCGAGTCTTCTATCAAAAGTTACAGCTATTTCTATGAAGTTGTACAAAAACGCTTTCTTTCGCCAAGACAGTGCGTTTCTCACTGTTACATGCATTTGAATGGGGAACTCGACCGAAACAAAGTATAGGTTTTCATTATGTGAATAACTTGGAAATCTTAGCTCAAACAGCTGCAAAACCTGTTTTCCCAGCACGGGAACCTTGAGTTCTATAAGATAAAGCCATAAACATGTGTATCCGAGTCTTCTATCAAAAGTTACAGCTATTTCTATGAAGTTGTACAAAAACGCTTTCTTTTGCCAAGACAGTGCGTTTCTCACTGTTACATGCATTTGAATGGGGAACTCGACCGAAACAAAGTATAGGTTTTCATTATGTGAATAACTTGGAAATCTTAGCTCAAACAGCTGCAAAACCTGTTTTCCCAGCACGGGAACCTTGAGTTCTATAAGATAAAGCCATAAACATGTGTATCCGAGTCTTCTATCAAAAGTTACAGCTATTTCTATGAAGTTGTACAAAAACGCTTTCTTTCGCCAAGACAGTGCGTTTCTCACTGTTACATGCATTTGAATGGGGAACTCGACCGAAACAAAGTATAGGTTTTCATTATGTGAATAACTTGGAAATCTTAGCTCAAACAGTTGCAAAACCTGTTTTCCCAGCACGGGAACCTTGAGTTCTATAAGATAAAGCCATAAACATGTGTATCCGAGTCTTCTATCAAAAGTTACAGCTATTTCTATGAAGTTGTACAAAAACGCTTTCTTTCGCCAAGACAGTGCGTTTCTCACTGTTACATGCATTTGAATGGGGAACTCGACCGAAACAAAGTATAGGTTTTCATTATGTGAATAACTTGGAAATCTTAGCTCAAACAGTTGCAAAACCTGTTTTCCCAGCACGGGAACCTTGAGTTCTATAAGATAAAGCCATAAACATGTGTATCCGAGTCTTCTATCAAAAGTTACAGCTATTTCTATGAAGTTGTACAAAAACGCTTTCTTTTGCCAAGACAGTGCGTTTCTCACTGTTACATGCATTTGAATGGGGAACTCGACCGAAACAAAGTATAGGTTTTCATTATGTGAATAACTTGGAAATCTTAGCTCAAACAGCTGCAAAACCTGTTTTCCCAGCACGGGAACCTTGAGTTCTATAAGATAAAGCCATAAACATGTGTATCCGAGTCTTCTATCAAAAGTTACAGCTATTTCTATGAAGTTGTACAAAAACGCTTTCTTTCGCCAAGACAGTGCGTTTCTCACTGTTACATGCATTTGAATGGGGAACTCGACCGAAACAAAGTATAGGTTTTCATTATGTGAATAACTTGGAAATCTTAGCTCAAACAGCTGCAAAACCTGTTTTCCCAGCACGGGAACCTTGAGTTCTATAAGATAAAGCCATAAACATGTGTATCCGAGTCTTCTATCAAAAGTTACAGCTATTTCTATGAAGTTGTACAAAAACGCTTTCTTTCGCCAAGACAGTGCGTTTCTCACTGTTACATGCATTTGAATGGGGAACTCGACCGAAACAAAGTATAGGTTTTCATTATGTGAATAACTTGGAAATCTTAGCTCAAACAGTTGCAAAACCTGTTTTCCCAGCACGGGAACCTTGAGTTCTATAAGATAAAGCCATAAACATGTGTATCCGAGTCTTCTATCAAAAGTTACAGCTATTTCTATGAAGTTGTACAAAAACGCTTTCTTTCGCCAAGACAGTGCGTTTCTCACTGTTACATGCATTTGAATGGGGAACTCGACCGAAACAAAGTATAGGTTTTCATTATGTGAATAACTTGGAAATCTTAGCTCAAACAGTTGCAAAACCTGTTTTCCCAGCACGGGAACCTTGAGTTCTATAAGATAAAGCCATAAACATGTGTATCCGAGTCTTCTATCAAAAGTTACAGCTATTTCTATGAAGTTGTACAAAAACGCTTTCTTTTGCCAAGACAGTGCGTTTCTCACTGTTACATGCATTTGAATGGGGAACTCGACCGAAACAAAGTATAGGTTTTCATTATGTGAATAACTTGGAAATCTTAGCTCAAACAGCTGCAAAACCTGTTTTCCCAGCACGGGAACCTTGAGTTCTATAAGATAAAGCCATAAACATGTGTATCCGAGTCTTCTATCAAAAGTTACAGCTATTTCTATGAAGTTGTACAAAAACGCTTTCTTTCGCCAAGACAGTGCGTTTCTCACTGTTACATGCATTTGAATGGGGAACTCGACCGAAACAAAGTATAGGTTTTCATTATGTGAATAACTTGGAAATCTTAGCTCAAACAGCTGCAAAACCTGTTTTCCCAGCACGGGAACCTTGAGTTCTATAAGATAAAGCCATAAACATGTGTATCCGAGTCTTCTATCAAAAGTTACAGCTATTTATATGAAGTTGTACAAAAAACGCTTTCTTTCGCCAAGACAGTGCGTTTCTCACTGTTACATGCATTTGAATGGGGAACTCGACCGAAACAAAGTATAGGTTTTCATTATGTGAATAACTTGGAAATCTTAGCTCAAACAGCTGCAAAACCTGTTTTCCCAGCACGGGAACCTTGAGTTCTATAAGATAAAGCCATAAACATGTGTATCCGAGTCTTCTATCAAAAGTTACAGCTATTTATATGAAGTTGTACAAAAACGCTTTCTTTCGCCAAGACAGTGCGTTTCTCACTGTTACATGCATTTGAATGGGGAACTCGACCGAAACAAAGTATAGGTTTTCATTATGTGAATAACTTGGAAATCTTAGCTCAAACAGCTGCAAAACCTGTTTTCCCAGCACGGGAACCTTGAGTTCTATAAGATAAAGCCATAAACATGTGTATCCGAGTCTTCTATCAAAAGTTACAGCTATTTCTATGAAGTTGTACAAAAACGCTTTCTTTCGCCAAGACAGTGCGTTTCTCACTGTTACATGCATTTGAATGGGGAACTCGACCGAAACAAAGTATAGGTTTTCATTATGTGAATAACTTGGAAATCTTAGCTCAAACAGCTGCAAAACCTGTTTTCCCAGCACGGGAACCTTGAGTTCTATAAGATAAAGCCATAAACATGTGTATCCGAGTCTTCTATCAAAAGTTACAGCTATTTCTATGAAGTTGTACAAAAACGCTTTCTTTTGCCAAGACAGTGCGTTTCTCACTGTTACATGCATTTGAATGGGGAACTCGACCGAAACAAAGTATAGGTTTTCATTATGTGAATAACTTGGAAATCTTAGCTCAAACAGCTGCAAAACCTGTTTTCCCAGCACGGGAACCTTGAGTTCTATAAGATAAAGCCATAAACATGTGTATCCGAGTCTTCTATCAAAAGTTACAGCTATTTCTATGAAGTTGTACAAAAACGCTTTCTTTCGCCAAGACAGTGCGTTTCTCACTGTTACATGCATTTGAATGGGGAACTCGACCGAAACAAAGTATAGGTTTTCATTATGTGAATAACTTGGAAATCTTAGCTCAAACAGTTGCAAAACCTGTTTTCCCAGCACGGGAACCTTGAGTTCTATAAGATAAAGCCATAAACATGTGTATCCGAGTCTTCTATCAAAAGTTACAGCTATTTCTATGAAGTTGTACAAAAACGCTTTCTTTCGCCAAGACAGTGCGTTTCTCACTGTTACATGCATTTGAATGGGGAACTCGACCGAAACAAAGTATAGGTTTTCATTATGTGAATAACTTGGAAATCTTAGCTCAAACAGTTGCAAAACCTGTTTTCCCAGCACGGGAACCTTGAGTTCTATAAGATAAAGCCATAAACATGTGTATCCGAGTCTTCTATCAAAAGTTACAGCTATTTCTATGAAGTTGTACAAAAACGCTTTCTTTTGCCAAGACAGTGCGTTTCTCACTGTTACATGCATTTGAATGGGGAACTCGACCGAAACAAAGTATAGGTTTTCATTATGTGAATAACTTGGAAATCTTAGCTCAAACAGCTGCAAAACCTGTTTTCCCAGCACGGGAACCTTGAGTTCTATAAGATAAAGCCATAAACATGTGTATCCGAGTCTTCTATCAAAAGTTACAGCTATTTCTATGAAGTTGTACAAAAACGCTTTCTTTCGCCAAGACAGTGCGTTTCTCACTGTTACATGCATTTGAATGGGGAACTCGACCGAAACAAAGTATAGGTTTTCATTATGTGAATAACTTGGAAATCTTAGCTCAAACAGCTGCAAAACCTGTTTTCCCAGCACGGGAACCTTGAGTTCTATAAGATAAAGCCATAAACATGTGTATCCGAGTCTTCTATCAAAAGTTACAGCTATTTCTATGAAGTTGTACAAAAACGCTTTCTTTCGCCAAGACAGTGCGTTTCTCACTGTTACATGCATTTGAATGGGGAACTCGACCGAAACAAAGTATAGGTTTTCATTATGTGAATAACTTGGAAATCTTAGCTCAAACAGTTGCAAAACCTGTTTTCCCAGCACGGGAACCTTGAGTTCTATAAGATAAAGCCATAAACATGTGTATCCGAGTCTTCTATCAAAAGTTACAGCTATTTCTATGAAGTTGTACAAAAACGCTTTCTTTCGCCAAGACAGTGCGTTTCTCACTGTTACATGCATTTGAATGGGGAACTCGACCGAAACAAAGTATAGGTTTTCATTATGTGAATAACTTGGAAATCTTAGCTCAAACAGTTGCAAAACCTGTTTTCCCAGCACGGGAACCTTGAGCTCTATAAGATAAAGCCATAAACATGTGTATCCGAGTCTTCTATCAAAAGTTACAGCTATTTCTATGAAGTTGTACAAAAACGCTTTCTTTTGCCAAGACAGTGCGTTTCTCACTGTTACATGCATTTGAATGGGGAACTCGACCGAAACAAAGTATAGGTTTTCATTATGTGAATAACTTGGAAATCTTAGCTCAAACAGCTGCAAAACCTGTTTTCCCAGCACGGGAACCTTGAGTTCTATAAGATAAAGCCATAAACATGTGTATCCGAGTCTTCTATCAAAAGTTACAGCTATTTCTATGAAGTTGTACAAAAACGCTTTCTTTCGCCAAGACAGTGCGTTTCTCACTGTTACATGCATTTGAATGGGGAACTCGACCGAAACAAAGTATAGGTTTTCATTATGTGAATAACTTGGAAATCTTAGCTCAAACAGCTGCAAAACCTGTTTTCCCAGCACGGGAACCTTGAGTTCTATAAGATAAAGCCATAAACATGTGTATCCGAGTCTTCTATCAAAAGTTACAGCTATTTCTATGAAGTTGTACAAAAACGCTTTCTTTCGCCAAGACAGTGCGTTTCTCACTGTTACATGCATTTGAATGGGGAACTCGACCGAAACAAAGTATAGGTTTTCATTATGTGAATAACTTGGAAATCTTAGCTCAAACAGTTGCAAAACCTGTTTTCCCAGCACGGGAACCTTGAGTTCTATAAGATAAAGCCATAAACATGTGTATCCGAGTCTTCTATCAAAAGTTACAGCTATTTCTATGAAGTTGTACAAAAACGCTTTCTTTCGCCAAGACAGTGCGTTTCTCACTGTTACATGCATTTGAATGGGGAACTCGACCGAAACAAAGTATAGGTTTTCATTATGTGAATAACTTGGAAATCTTAGCTCAAACAGTTGCAAAACCTGTTTTCCCAGCACGGGAACCTTGAGTTCTATAAGATAAAGCCATAAACATGTGTATCCGAGTCTTCTATCAAAAGTTACAGCTATTTCTATGAAGTTGTACAAAAACGCTTTCTTTTGCCAAGACAGTGCGTTTCTCACTGTTACATGCATTTGAATGGGGAACTCGACCGAAACAAAGTATAGGTTTTCATTATGTGAATAACTTGGAAATCTTAGCTCAAACAGCTGCAAAACCTGTTTTCCCAGCACGGGAACCTTGAGTTCTATAAGATAAAGCCATAAACATGTGTATCCGAGTCTTCTATCAAAAGTTACAGCTATTTCTATGAAGTTGTACAAAAACGCTTTCTTTTGCCAAGACAGTGCGTTTCTCACTGTTACATGCATTTGAATGGGGAACTCGACCGAAACAAAGTATAGGTTTTCATTATGTGAATAACTTGGAAATCTTAGCTCAAACAGCTGCAAAACCTGTTTTCCCAGCACGGGAACCTTGAGTTCTATAAGATAAAGCCATAAACATGTGTATCCGAGTCTTCTATCAAAAGTTACAGCTATTTCTATGAAGTTGTACAAAAACGCTTTCTTTCGCCAAGACAGTGCGTTTCTCACTGTTACATGCATTTGAATGGGGAACTCGACCGAAACAAAGTATAGGTTTTCATTATGTGAATAACTTGGAAATCTTAGCTCAAACAGCTGCAAAACCTGTTTTCCCAGCACGGGAACCTTGAGTTCTATAAGATAAAGCCATAAACATGTGTATCCGAGTCTTCTATCAAAAGTTACAGCTATTTCTATGAAGTTGTACAAAAACGCTTTCTTTCGCCAAGACAGTGCGTTTCTCACTGTTACATGCATTTGAATGGGGAACTCGACCGAAACAAAGTATAGGTTTTCATTATGTGAATAACTTGGAAATCTTAGCTCAAACAGTTGCAAAACCTGTTTTCCCAGCACGGGAACCTTGAGTTCTATAAGATAAAGCCATAAACATGTGTATCCGAGTCTTCTATCAAAAGTTACAGCTATTTATATGAAGTTGTACAAAAACGCTTTCTTTCGCCAAGACAGTGCGTTTCTCACTGTTACATGCATTTGAATGGGGAACTCGACCGAAACAAAGTATAGGTTTTCATTATGTGAATAACTTGGAAATCTTAGCTCAAACAGTTGCAAAACCTGTTTTCCCAGCACGGGAACCTTGAGCTCTATAAGATAAAGCCATAAACATGTGTATCCGAGTCTTCTATCAAAAGTTACAGCTATTTCTATGAAGTTGTACAAAAACGCTTTCTTTTGCCAAGACAGTGCGTTTCTCACTGTTACATGCATTTGAATGGGGAACTCGACCGAAACAAAGTATAGGTTTTCATTATGTGAATAACTTGGAAATCTTAGCTCAAACAGCTGCAAAACCTGTTTTCCCAGCACGGGAACCTTGAGTTCTATAAGATAAAGCCATAAACATGTGTATCCGAGTCTTCTATCAAAAGTTACAGCTATTTCTATGAAGTTGTACAAAAACGCTTTCTTTCGCCAAGACAGTGCGTTTCTCACTGTTACATGCATTTGAATGGGGAACTCGACCGAAACAAAGTATAGGTTTTCATTATGTGAATAACTTGGAAATCTTAGCTCAAACAGCTGCAAAACCTGTTTTCCCAGCACGGGAACCTTGAGTTCTATAAGATAAAGCCATAAACATGTGTATCCGAGTCTTCTATCAAAAGTTACAGCTATTTCTATGAAGTTGTACAAAAACGCTTTCTTTCGCCAAGACAGTGCGTTTCTCACTGTTACATGCATTTGAATGGGGAACTCGACCGAAACAAAGTATAGGTTTTCATTATGTGAATAACTTGGAAATCTTAGCTCAAACAGCTGCAAAACCTGTTTTCCCAGCACGGGAACCTTGAGTTCTATAAGATAAAGCCATAAACATGTGTATCCGAGTCTTCTATCAAAAGTTACAGCTATTTCTATGAAGTTGTACAAAAACGCTTTCTTTCGCCAAGACAGTGCGTTTCTCACTGTTACATGCATTTGAATGGGGAACTCGACCGAAACAAAGTATAGGTTTTCATTATGTGAATAACTTGGAAATCTTAGCTCAAACAGTTGCAAAACCTGTTTTCCCAGCACGGGAACCTTGAGTTCTATAAGATAAAGCCATAAACATGTGTATCCGAGTCTTCTATCAAAAGTTACAGCTATTTATATGAAGTTGTACAAAAACGCTTTCTTTCGCCAAGACAGTGCGTTTCTCACTGTTACATGCATTTGAATGGGGAACTCGACCGAAACAAAGTATAGGTTTTCATTATGTGAATAACTTGGAAATCTTAGCTCAAACAGTTGCAAAACCTGTTTTCCCAGCACGGGAACCTTGAGTTCTATAAGATAAAGCCATAAACATGTGTATCCGAGTCTTCTATCAAAAGTTACAGCTATTTCTATGAAGTTGTACAAAAACGCTTTCTTTTGCCAAGACAGTGCGTTTCTCACTGTTACATGCATTTGAATGGGGAACTCGACCGAAACAAAGTATAGGTTTTCATTATGTGAATAACTTGGAAATCTTAGCTCAAACAGCTGCAAAACCTGTTTTCCCAGCACGGGAACCTTGAGTTCTATAAGATAAAGCCATAAACATGTGTATCCGAGTCTTCTATCAAAAGTTACAGCTATTTCTATGAAGTTGTACAAAAACGCTTTCTTTCGCCAAGACAGTGCGTTTCTCACTGTTACATGCATTTGAATGGGGAACTCGACCGAAACAAAGTATAGGTTTTCATTATGTGAATAACTTGGAAATCTTAGCTCAAACAGCTGCAAAACCTGTTTTCCCAGCACGGGAACCTTGAGTTCTATAAGATAAAGCCATAAACATGTGTATCCGAGTCTTCTATCAAAAGTTACAGCTATTTCTATGAAGTTGTACAAAAACGCTTTCTTTCGCCAAGACAGTGCGTTTCTCACTGTTACATGCATTTGAATGGGGAACTCGACCGAAACAAAGTATAGGTTTTCATTATGTGAATAACTTGGAAATCTTAGCTCAAACAGTTGCAAAACCTGTTTTCCCAGCACGGGAACCTTGAGTTCTATAAGATAAAGCCATAAACATGTGTATCCGAGTCTTCTATCAAAAGTTACAGCTATTTCTATGAAGTTGTACAAAAACGCTTTCTTTCGCCAAGACAGTGCGTTTCTCACTGTTACATGCATTTGAATGGGGAACTCGACCGAAACAAAGTATAGGTTTTCATTATGTGAATAACTTGGAAATCTTAGCTCAAACAGTTGCAAAACCTGTTTTCCCAGCACGGGAACCTTGAGTTCTATAAGATAAAGCCATAAACATGTGTATCCGAGTCTTCTATCAAAAGTTACAGCTATTTCTATGAAGTTGTACAAAAACGCTTTCTTTTGCCAAGACAGTGCGTTTCTCACTGTTACATGCATTTGAATGGGGAACTCGACCGAAACAAAGTATAGGTTTTCATTATGTGAATAACTTGGAAATCTTAGCTCAAACAGCTGCAAAACCTGTTTTCCCAGCACGGGAACCTTGAGTTCTATAAGATAAAGCCATAAACATGTGTATCCGAGTCTTCTATCAAAAGTTACAGCTATTTCTATGAAGTTGTACAAAAACGCTTTCTTTTGCCAAGACAGTGCGTTTCTCACTGTTACATGCATTTGAATGGGGAACTCGACCGAAACAAAGTATAGGTTTTCATTATGTGAATAACTTGGAAATCTTAGCTCAAACAGCTGCAAAACCTGTTTTCCCAGCACGGGAACCTTGAGTTCTATAAGATAAAGCCATAAACATGTGTATCCGAGTCTTCTATCAAAAGTTACAGCTATTTCTATGAAGTTGTACAAAAACGCTTTCTTTCGCCAAGACAGTGCGTTTCTCACTGTTACATGCATTTGAATGGGGAACTCCACCGAAACAAAGTATAGGTTTTCATTATGTGAATAACTTGGAAATCTTAGCTCAAACAGCTGCAAAACCTGTTTTCCCAGCACGGGAACCTTGAGTTCTATAAGATAAAGCCATAAACATGTGTATCCGAGTCTTTTATCAAAAGTTACAGCTATTTCTATGAAGTTGTACAAAAACGCTTTCTTTCGCCAAGACAGTGCGTTTCTCACTGTTACATGCATTTGAATGGGGAACTCGACCGAAACAAAGTATAGGTTTTCATTATGTGAATAACTTGGAAATCTTAGCTCAAACAGCTGCAAAACCTGTTTTCCCAGCACGGGAACCTTGAGTTCTATAAGATAAAGCCATAAACATGTGTATCCGAGTCTTCTATCAAAAGTTACAGCTATTTATATGAAGTTGTACAAAAAACGCTTTCTTTCGCCAAGACAGTGCGTTTCTCACTGTTACATGCATTTGAATGGGGAACTCGACCGAAACAAAGTATAGGTTTTCATTATGTGAATAACTTGGAAATCTTAGCTCAAACAGCTGCAAAACCTGTTTTCCCAGCACGGGAACCTTGAGTTCTATAAGATAAAGCCATAAACATGTGTATCCGAGTCTTCTATCAAAAGTTACAGCTATTTATATGAAGTTGTACAAAAACGCTTTCTTTCGCCAAGACAGTGCGTTTCTCACTGTTACATGCATTTGAATGGGGAACTCGACCGAAACAAAGTATAGGTTTTCATTATGTGAATAACTTGGAAATCTTAGCTCAAACAGCTGCAAAACCTGTTTTCCCAGCACGGGAACCTTGAGTTCTATAAGATAAAGCCATAAACATGTGTATCCGAGTCTTCTATCAAAAGTTAGATAGAAGACTTTCTATGAAGTTGTACAAAAACGCTTTCTTTCGCCAAGACAGTGCGTTTCTCACTGTTACATGCATTTGAATGGGGAACTCGACCGAAACAAAGTATAGGTTTTCATTATGTGAATAACTTGGAAATCTTAGCTCAAACAGCTGCAAAACCTGTTTTCCCAGCACGGGAACCTTGAGTTCTATAAGATAAAGCCATAAACATGTGTATCCGAGTCTTCTATCAAAAGTTACAGCTATTTCTATGAAGTTGTACAAAAACGCTTTCTTTCGCCAAGACAGTGCGTTTCTCACTGTTACATGCATTTGAATGGGGAACTCGACCGAAACAAAGTATAGGTTTTCATTATGTGAATAACTTGGAAATCTTAGCTCAAACAGTTGCAAAACCTGTTTTCCCAGCACGGGAACCTTGAGTTCTATAAGATAAAGCCATAAACATGTGTATCCGAGTCTTCTATCAAAAGTTACAGCTATTTCTATGAAGTTGTACAAAAACGCTTTCTTTCGCCAAGACAGTGCGTTTCTCACTGTTACATGCATTTGAATGGGGAACTCCACCGAAACAAAGTATAGGTTTTCATTATGTGAATAACTTGGAAATCTTAGCTCAAACAGCTGCAAAACCTGTTTTCCCAGCACGGGAACCTTGAGTTCTATAAGATAAAGCCATAAACATGTGTATCCGAGTCTTCTATCAAAAGTTACAGCTATTTCTATGAAGTTGTACAAAAACGCTTTCTTTCGCCAAGACAGTGCGTTTCTCACTGTTACATGCATTTGAATGGGGAACTCCACCGAAACAAAGTATAGGTTTTCATTATGTGAATAACTTGGAAATCTTAGCTCAAACAGCTGCAAAACCTGTTTTCCCAGCACGGGAACCTTGAGTTCTATAAGATAAAGCCATAAACATGTGTATCCGAGTCTTCTATCAAAAGTTACAGCTATTTCTATGAAGTTGTACAAAAACGCTTTCTTTCGCCAAGACAGTGCGTTTCTCACTGTTACATGCATTTGAATGGGGAACTCGACCGAAACAAAGTATAGGTTTTCATTATGTGAATAACTTGGAAATCTTAGCTCAAACAGCTGCAAAACCTGTTTTCCCAGCACGGGAACCTTGAGTTCTATAAGATAAAGCCATAAACATGTGTATCCGAGTCTTCTATCAAAAGTTACAGCTATTTCTATGAAGTTGTACAAAAACGCTTTCTTTCGCCAAGACAGTGCGTTTCTCACTGTTACATGCATTTGAATGGGGAACTCGACCGAAACAAAGTATAGGTTTTCATTATGTGAATAACTTGGAAATCTTAGCTCAAACAGCTGCAAAACCTGTTTTCCCAGCACGGGAACCTTGAGTTCTATAAGATAAAGCCATAAACATGTGTATCCGAGTCTTCTATCAAAAGTTACAGCTATTTCTATGAAGTTGTACAAAAACGCTTTCTTTCGCCAAGACAGTGCGTTTCTCACTGTTACATGCATTTGAATGGGGAACTCGACCGAAACAAAGTATAGGTTTTCATTATGTGAATAACTTGGAAATCTTAGCTCAAACAGCTGCAAAACCTGTTTTCCCAGCACGGGAACCTTGAGTTCTATAAGATAAAGCCATAAACATGTGTATCCGAGTCTTCTATCAAAAGTTACAGCTATTTCTATGAAGTTGTACAAAAACGCTTTCTTTTGCCAAGACAGTGCGTTTCTCACTGTTACATGCATTTGAATGGGGAACTCGACCGAAACAAAGTATAGGTTTTCATTATGTGAATAACTTGGAAATCTTAGCTCAAACAGTTGCAAAACCTGTTTTCCCAGCACGGGAACCTTGAGCTCTATAAGATAAAGCCATAAACATGTGTATCCGAGTCTTCTATCAAAAGTTACAGCTATTTCTATGAAGTTGTACAAAAACGCTTTCTTTCGCCAAGACAGTGCGTTTCTCACTGTTACATGCATTTGAATGGGGAACTCGACCGAAACAAAGTATAGGTTTTCATTATGTGAATAACTTGGAAATCTTAGCTCAAACAGCTGCAAAACCTGTTTTCCCAGCACGGGAACCTTGAGTTCTATAAGATAAAGCCATAAACATGTGTATCCGAGTCTTCTATCAAAAGTTACAGCTATTTCTATGAAGTTGTACAAAAACGCTTTCTTTCGCCAAGACAGTGCGTTTCTCACTGTTACATGCATTTGAATGGGGAACTCGACCGAAACAAAGTATAGGTTTTCATTATGTGAATAACTTGGAAATCTTAGCTCAAACAGTTGCAAAACCTGTTTTCCCAGCACGGGAACCTTGAGTTCTATAAGATAAAGCCATAAACATGTGTATCCGAGTCTTCTATCAAAAGTTACAGCTATTTCTATGAAGTTGTACAAAAACGCTTTCTTTCGCCAAGACAGTGCGTTTCTCACTGTTACATGCATTTGAATGGGGAACTCCACCGAAACAAAGTATAGGTTTTCATTATGTGAATAACTTGGAAATCTTAGCTCAAACAGCTGCAAAACCTGTTTTCCCAGCACGGGAACCTTGAGTTCTATAAGATAAAGCCATAAACATGTGTATCCGAGTCTTCTATCAAAAGTTACAGCTATTTCTATGAAGTTGTACAAAAACGCTTTCTTTCGCCAAGACAGTGCGTTTCTCACTGTTACATGCATTTGAATGGGGAACTCCACCGAAACAAAGTATAGGTTTTCATTATGTGAATAACTTGGAAATCTTAGCTCAAACAGCTGCAAAACCTGTTTTCCCAGCACGGGAACCTTGAGTTCTATAAGATAAAGCCATAAACATGTGTATCCGAGTCTTCTATCAAAAGTTACAGCTATTTCTATGAAGTTGTACAAAAACGCTTTCTTTCGCCAAGACAGTGCGTTTCTCACTGTTACATGCATTTGAATGGGGAACTCGACCGAAACAAAGTATAGGTTTTCATTATGTGAATAACTTGGAAATCTTAGCTCAAACAGCTGCAAAACCTGTTTTCCCAGCACGGGAACCTTGAGTTCTATAAGATAAAGCCATAAACATGTGTATCCGAGTCTTCTATCAAAAGTTACAGCTATTTCTATGAAGTTGTACAAAAACGCTTTCTTTCGCCAAGACAGTGCGTTTCTCACTGTTACATGCATTTGAATGGGGAACTCGACCGAAACAAAGTATAGGTTTTCATTATGTGAATAACTTGGAAATCTTAGCTCAAACAGCTGCAAAACCTGTTTTCCCAGCACGGGAACCTTGAGTTCTATAAGATAAAGCCATAAACATGTGTATCCGAGTCTTCTATCAAAAGTTACAGCTATTTCTATGAAGTTGTACAAAAACGCTTTCTTTCGCCAAGACAGTGCGTTTCTCACTGTTACATGCATTTGAATGGGGAACTCGACCGAAACAAAGTATAGGTTTTCATTATGTGAATAACTTGGAAATCTTAGCTCAAACAGCTGCAAAACCTGTTTTCCCAGCACGGGAACCTTGAGTTCTATAAGATAAAGCCATAAACATGTGTATCCGAGTCTTCTATCAAAAGTTACAGCTATTTATATGAAGTTGTACAAAAACGCTTTCTTTCGCCAAGACAGTGCGTTTCTCACTGTTACATGCATTTGAATGGGGAACTCCACCGAAACAAAGTATAGGTTTTCATTATGTGAATAACTTGGAAATCTTAGCTCAAACAGCTGCAAAACCTGTTTTCCCAGCACGGGAACCTTGAGTTCTATAAGATAAAGCCATAAACATGTGTATCCGAGTCTTCTATCAAAAGTTACAGCTATTTATATGAAGTTGTACAAAAACGCTTTCTTTCGCCAAGACAGTGCGTTTCTCACTGTTACATGCATTTGAATGGGGAACTCGACCGAAACAAAGTATAGGTTTTCATTATGTGAATAACTTGGAAATCTTAGCTCAAACAGCTGCAAAACCTGTTTTCCCAGCACGGGAACCTTGAGTTCTATAAGATAAAGCCATAAACATGTGTATCCGAGTCTTCTATCAAAAGTTACAGCTATTTCTATGAAGTTGTACAAAAACGCTTTCTTTCGCCAAGACAGTGCGTTTCTTACTGTTACATGCATTTGAATGGGGAACTCGACCGAAACAAAGTATAGGTTTTCATTATGTGAATAACTTGGAAATCTTAGCTCAAACAGTTGCAAAACCTGTTTTCCCAGCACGGGAACCTTGAGCTCTATAAGATAAAGCCATAAACATGTGTATCCGAGTCTTCTATCAAAAGTTACAGCTATTTCTATGAAGTTGTACAAAATCGCTTTCTTTTGCCAAGACAGTGCGTTTCTCACTGTTACATGCATTTGAATGGGGAACTCGACCGAAACAAAGTATAGGTTTTCATTATGTGAATAACTTGGAAATCTTAGCTCAAACAGCTGCAAAACCTGTTTTCCCAGCACGGGAACCTTGAGTTCTATAAGATAAAGCCATAAACATGTGTATCCGAGTCTTCTATCAAAAGTTACAGCTATTTCTATGAAGTTGTACAAAAACGCTTTCTTTCGCCAAGACAGTGCGTTTCTCACTGTTACATGCATTTGAATGGGGAACTCGACCGAAACAAAGTATAGGTTTTCATTATGTGAATAACTTGTAAATCTTAGCTCAAACAGCTGCAAAACCTGTTTTCCCAGCACGGGAACCTTGAGTTCTATAAGATAAAGCCATAAACATGTGTATCCGAGTCTTCTATCAAAAGTTACAGCTATTTCTATGAAGTTGTACAAAAACGCTTTCTTTCGCCAAGACAGTGCGTTTCTCACTGTTACATGCATTTGAATGGGGAACTCGACCGAAACAAAGTATAGGTTTTCATTATGTGAATAACTTGGAAATCTTAGCTCAAACAGTTGCAAAACCTGTTTTCCCAGCACGGGAACCTTGAGTTCTATAAGATAAAGCCATAAACATGTGTATCCGAGTCTTCTATCAAAAGTTACAGCTATTTCTATGAAGTTGTACAAAAACGCTTTCTTTTGCCAAGACAGTGCGTTTCTCACTGTTACATGCATTTGAATGGGGAACTCGACCGAAACAAAGTATAGGTTTTCATTATGTGAATAACTTGGAAATCTTAGCTCAAACAGCTGCAAAACCTGTTTTCCCAGCACGGGAACCTTGAGTTCTATAAGATAAAGCCATAAACATGTGTATCCGAGTCTTCTATCAAAAGTTACAGCTATTTCTATGAAGTTGTACAAAAACGCTTTCTTTCGCCAAGACAGTGCGTTTCTCACTGTTACATGCATTTGAATGGGGAACTCCACCGAAACAAAGTATAGGTTTTCATTATGTGAATAACTTGGAAATCTTAGCTCAAACAGCTGCAAAACCTGTTTTCCCAGCACGGGAACCTTGAGTTCTATAAGATAAAGCCATAAACATGTGTATCCGAGTCTTCTATCAAAAGTTACAGCTATTTCTATGAAGTTGTACAAAAACGCTTTCTTTCGCCAAGACAGTGCGTTTCTCACTGTTACATGCATTTGAATGGGGAACTCGACCGAAACAAAGTATAGGTTTTCATTATGTGAATAACTTGGAAATCTTAGCTCAAACAGCTGCAAAACCTGTTTTCCCAGCACGGGAACCTTGAGTTCTATAAGATAAAGCCATAAACATGTGTATCCGAGTCTTCTATCAAAAGTTACAGCTATTTCTATGAAGTTGTACAAAAACGCTTTCTTTCGCCAAGACAGTGCGTTTCTCACTGTTACATGCATTTGAATGGGGAACTCGACCGAAACAAAGTATAGGTTTTCATTATGTGAATAACTTGGAAATCTTAGCTCAAACAGTTGCAAAACCTGTTTTCCCAGCACGGGAACCTTGAGTTCTATAAGATAAAGCCATAAACATGTGTATCCGAGTCTTCTATCAAAAGTTACAGCTATTTCTATGAAGTTGTACAAAAACGCTTTCTTTTGCCAAGACAGTGCGTTTCTCACTGTTACATGCATTTGAATGGGGAACTCGACCGAAACAAAGTATAGGTTTTCATTATGTGAATAACTTGGAAATCTTAGCTCAAACAGCTGCAAAACCTGTTTTCCCAGCACGGGAACCTTGAGTTCTATAAGATAAAGCCATAAACATGTGTATCCGAGTCTTCTATCAAAAGTTACAGCTATTTCTATGAAGTTGTACAAAAACGCTTTCTTTCGCCAAGACAGTGCGTTTCTCACTGTTACATGCATTTGAATGGGGAACTCCACCGAAACAAAGTATAGGTTTTCATTATGTGAATAACTTGGAAATCTTAGCTCAAACAGCTGCAAAACCTGTTTTCCCAGCACGGGAACCTTGAGTTCTATAAGATAAAGCCATAAACATGTGTATCCGAGTCTTCTATCAAAAGTTACAGCTATTTCTATGAAGTTGTACAAAAACGCTTTCTTTCGCCAAGACAGTGCGTTTCTCACTGTTACATGCATTTGAATGGGGAACTCGACCGAAACAAAGTATAGGTTTTCATTATGTGAATAACTTGGAAATCTTAGCTCAAACAGCTGCAAAACCTGTTTTCCCAGCACGGGAACCTTGAGTTCTATAAGATAAAGCCATAAACATGTGTATCCGAGTCTTCTATCAAAAGTTACAGCTATTTCTATGAAGTTGTACAAAAACGCTTTCTTTCGCCAAGACAGTGCGTTTCTCACTGTTACATGCATTTGAATGGGGAACTCGACCGAAACAAAGTATAGGTTTTCATTATGTGAATAACTTGGAAATCTTAGCTCAAACAGTTGCAAAACCTGTTTTCCCAGCACGGGAACCTTGAGTTCTATAAGATAAAGCCATAAACATGTGTATCCGAGTCTTCTATCAAAAGTTACAGCTATTTCTATGAAGTTGTACAAAAACGCTTTCTTTTGCCAAGACAGTGCGTTTCTCACTGTTACATGCATTTGAATGGGGAACTCGACCGAAACAAAGTATAGGTTTTCATTATGTGAATAACTTGGAAATCTTAGCTCAAACAGCTGCAAAACCTGTTTTCCCAGCACGGGAACCTTGAGTTCTATAAGATAAAGCCATAAACATGTGTATCCGAGTCTTCTATCAAAAGTTACAGCTATTTCTATGAAGTTGTACAAAAACGCTTTCTTTCGCCAAGACAGTGCGTTTCTCACTGTTACATGCATTTGAATGGGGAACTCCACCGAAACAAAGTATAGGTTTTCATTATGTGAATAACTTGGAAATCTTAGCTCAAACAGCTGCAAAACCTGTTTTCCCAGCACGGGAACCTTGAGTTCTATAAGATAAAGCCATAAACATGTGTATCCGAGTCTTCTATCAAAAGTTACAGCTATTTCTATGAAGTTGTACAAAAACGCTTTCTTTTGCCAAGACAGTGCGTTTCTCACTGTTACATGCATTTGAATGGGGAACTCGACCGAAACAAAGTATAGGTTTTCATTATGTGAATAACTTGGAAATCTTAGCTCAAACAGCTGCAAAACCTGTTTTCCCAGCACGGGAACCTTGAGTTCTATAAGATAAAGCCATAAACATGTGTATCCGAGTCTTCTATCAAAAGTTACAGCTATTTCTATGAAGTTGTACAAAAACGCTTTCTTTCGCCAAGACAGTGCGTTTCTCACTGTTACATGCATTTGAATGGGGAACTCGACCGAAACAAAGTATAGGTTTTCATTATGTGAATAACTTGGAAATCTTAGCTCAAACAGCTGCAAAACCTGTTTTCCCAGCACGGGAACCTTGAGTTCTATAAGATAAAGCCATAAACATGTGTATCCGAGTCTTCTATCAAAAGTTACAGCTATTTCTATGAAGTTGTACAAAAACGCTTTCTTTCGCCAAGACAGTGCGTTTCTCACTGTTACATGCATTTGAATGGGGAACTCGACCGAAACAAAGTATAGGTTTTCATTATGTGAATAACTTGGAAATCTTAGCTCAAACAGCTGCAAAACCTGTTTTCCCAGCACGGGAACCTTGAGTTCTATAAGATAAAGCCATAAACATGTGTATCCGAGTCTTCTATCAAAAGTTACAGCTATTTCTATGAAGTTGTACAAAAACGCTTTCTTTCGCCAAGACAGTGCGTTTCTCACTGTTACATGCATTTGAATGGGGAACTCGACCGAAACAAAGTATAGGTTTTCATTATGTGAATAACTTGGAAATCTTAGCTCAAACAGCTGCAAAACCTGTTTTCCCAGCACGGGAACCTTGAGTTCTATAAGATAAAGCCATAAACATGTGTATCCGAGTCTTCTATCAAAAGTTACAGCTATTTCTATGAAGTTGTACAAAAACGCTTTCTTTCGCCAAGACAGTGCGTTTCTCACTGTTACATGCATTTGAATGGGGAACTCGACCGAAACAAAGTATAGGTTTTCATTATGTGAATAACTTGGAAATCTTAGCTCAAACAGCTGCAAAACCTGTTTTCCCAGCACGGGAACCTTGAGTTCTATAAGATAAAGCCATAAACATGTGTATCCGAGTCTTCTATCAAAAGTTACAGCTATTTATATGAAGTTGTACAAAAACGCTTTCTTTCGCCAAGACAGTGCGTTTCTCACTGTTACATGCATTTGAATGGGGAACTCCACCGAAACAAAGTATAGGTTTTCATTATGTGAATAACTTGGAAATCTTAGCTCAAACAGCTGCAAAACCTGTTTTCCCAGCACGGGAACCTTGAGTTCTATAAGATAAAGCCATAAACATGTGTATCCGAGTCTTCTATCAAAAGTTACAGCTATTTATATGAAGTTGTACAAAAACGCTTTCTTTCGCCAAGACAGTGCGTTTCTCACTGTTACATGCATTTGAATGGGGAACTCGACCGAAACAAAGTATAGGTTTTCATTATGTGAATAACTTGGAAATCTTAGCTCAAACAGCTGCAAAACCTGTTTTCCCAGCACGGGAACCTTGAGTTCTATAAGATAAAGCCATAAACATGTGTATCCGAGTCTTCTATCAAAAGTTACAGCTATTTCTATGAAGTTGTACAAAAACGCTTTCTTTCGCCAAGACAGTGCGTTTCTCACTGTTACATGCGTTTGAATGGGGAACTCGACCGAAACAAAGTATAGGTTTTCATTATGTGAATAACTTGGAAATCTTAGCTCAAACAGTTGCAAAACCTGTTTTCCCAGCACGGGAACCTTGAGTTCTATAAGATAAAGCCATAAACATGTGTATCCGAGTCTTCTATCAAAAGTTACAGCTATTTCTATGAAGTTGTACAAAAACGCTTTCTTTCGCCAAGACAGTGCGTTTCTCACTGTTACATGCATTTGAATGGGGAACTCGACCGAAACAAAGTATAGGTTTTCCTTATGTGAATAACTTGGAAATCTTAGCTCAAACAGCTGCAAAACCTGTTTTCCCAGCACGGGAACCTTGAGTTCTATAAGATAAAGCCATAAACATGTGTATCCGAGTCTTCTATCAAAAGTTACAGCTATTTCTATGAAGTTGTACAAAAACGCTTTCTTTCGCCAAGACAGTGCGTTTCTCACTGTTACATGCATTTGAATGGGGAACTCGACCGAAACAAAGTATAGGTTTTCATTATGTGAATAACTTGGAAATCTTAGCTCAAACAGTTGCAAAACCTGTTTTCCCAGCACGGGAACCTTGAGTTCTATAAGATAAAGCCATAAACATGTGTATCCGAGTCTTCTATCAAAAGTTACAGCTATTTCTATGAAGTTGTACAAAAACGCTTTCTTTCGCCAAGACAGTGCGTTTCTCACTGTTACATGCATTTGAATGGGGAACTCGACCGAAACAAAGTATAGGTTTTCATTATGTGAATAACTTGGAAATCTTAGCTCAAACAGCTGCAAAACCTGTTTTCCCAGCACGGGAACCTTGAGTTCTATAAGATAAAGCCATAAACATGTGTATCCGAGTCTTCTATCAAAAGTTACAGCTATTTCTATGAAGTTGTACAAAAACGCTTTCTTTCGCCAAGACAGTGCGTTTCTCACTGTTACATGCATTTGAATGGGGAACTCGACCGAAACAAAGTATAGGTTTTCATTATGTGAATAACTTGGAAATCTTAGCTCAAACAGCTGCAAAACCTGTTTTCCCAGCACGGGAACCTTGAGTTCTATAAGATAAAGCCATAAACATGTGTATCCGAGTCTTCTATCAAAAGTTACAGCTATTTCTATGAAGTTGTACAAAAACGCTTTCTTTCGCCAAGACAGTGCGTTTCTCACTGTTACATGCATTTGAATGGGGAACTCGACCGAAACAAAGTATAGGTTTTCATTATGTGAATAACTTGGAAATCTTAGCTCAAACAGCTGCAAAACCTGTTTTCCCAGCACGGGAACCTTGAGTTCTATAAGATAAAGCCATAAACATGTGTATCCGAGTCTTCTATCAAAAGTTACAGCTATTTCTATGAAGTTGTACAAAAACGCTTTCTTTCGCCAAGACAGTGCGTTTCTCACTGTTACATGCATTTGAATGGGGAACTCGACCGAAACAAAGTATAGGTTTTCATTATGTGAATAACTTGGAAATCTTAGCTCAAACAGTTGCAAAACCTGTTTTCCCAGCACGGGAACCTTGAGTTCTATAAGATAAAGCCATAAACATGTGTATCCGAGTCTTCTATCAAAAGTTACAGCTATTTCTATGAAGTTGTACAAAAACGCTTTCTTTCGCCAAGACAGTGCGTTTCTCACTGTTACATGCATTTGAATGGGGAACTCGACCGAAACAAAGTATAGGTTTTCATTATGTGAATAACTTGGAAATCTTAGCTCAAACAGCTGCAAAACCTGTTTTCCCAGCACGGGAACCTTGAGTTCTATAAGATAAAGCCATAAACACGTGTATCCGAGTCTTCTATCAAAAGTTACAGCTATTTCTATGAAGTTGTACAAAAACGCTTTCTTTCGCCAAGACAGTGCGTTTCTCACTGTTACATGCATTTGAATGGGGAACTCGACCGAAACAAAGTATAGGTTTTCATTATGTGAATAACTTGGAAATCTTAGCTCAAACAGCTGCAAAACCTGTTTTCCCAGCACGGGAACCTTGAGTTCTATAAGATAAAGCCATAAACATGTGTATCCGAGTCTTCTATCAAAAGTTACAGCTATTTCTATGAAGTTGTACAAAAACGCTTTCTTTCGCCAAGACAGTGCGTTTCTCACTGTTACATGCATTTGAATGGGGAACTCGACCGAAACAAAGTATAGGTTTTCATTATGTGAATAACTTGGAAATCTTAGCTCAAACAGCTGCAAAACCTGTTTTCCCAGCACGGGAACCTTGAGTTCTATAAGATAAAGCCATAAACACGTGTATCCGAGTCTTCTATCAAAAGTTACAGCTATTTCTATGAAGTTGTACAAAAACGCTTTCTTTCGCCAAGACAGTGCGTTTCTCACTGTTACATGCATTTGAATGGGGAACTCGACCGAAACAAAGTATAGGTTTTCATTATGTGAATAACTTGGAAATCTTAGCTCAAACAGCTGCAAAACCTGTTTTCCCAGCACGGGAACCTTGAGTTCTATAAGATAAAGCCATAAACATGTGTATCCGAGTCTTCTATCAAAAGTTACAGCTATTTCTATGAAGTTGTACAAAAACGCTTTCTTTCGCCAAGACAGTGCGTTTCTCACTGTTACATGCATTTGAATGGGGAACTCGACCGAAACAAAGTATAGGTTTTCATTATGTGAATAACTTGGAAATCTTAGCTCAAACAGTTGCAAAACCTGTTTTCCCAGCACGGGAACCTTGAGTTCTATAAGATAAAGCCATAAACATGTGTATCCGAGTCTTCTATCAAAAGTTACAGCTATTTCTATGAAGTTGTACAAAAACGCTTTCTTTCGCCAAGACAGTGCGTTTCTCACTGTTACATGCATTTGAATGGGGAACTCGACCGAAACAAAGTATAGGTTTTCATTATGTGAATAACTTGGAAATCTTAGCTCAAACAGCTGCAAAACCTGTTTTCCCAGCACGGGAACCTTGAGTTCTATAAGATAAAGCCATAAACATGTGTATCCGAGTCTTCTATCAAAAGTTACAGCTATTTCTATGAAGTTGTACAAAAACGCTTTCTTTCGCCAAGACAGTGCGTTTCTCACTGTTACATGCGTTTGAATGGGGAACTCGACCGAAACAAAGTATAGGTTTTCATTATGTGAATAACTTGGAAATCTTAGCTCAAACAGTTGCAAAACCTGTTTTCCCAGCACGGGAACCTTGAGTTCTATAAGATAAAGCCATAAACATGTGTATCCGAGTCTTCTATCAAAAGTTACAGCTATTTCTATGAAGTTGTACAAAAACGCTTTCTTTCGCCAAGACAGTGCGTTTCTCACTGTTACATGCATTTGAATGGGGAACTCGACCGAAACAAAGTATAGGTTTTCCTTATGTGAATAACTTGGAAATCTTAGCTCAAACAGTTGCAAAACCTGTTTTCCCAGCACGGGAACCTTGAGTTCTATAAGATAAAGCCATAAACATGTGTATCCGAGTCTTCTATCAAAAGTTACAGCTATTTCTATGAAGTTGTACAAAAACGCTTTCTTTCGCCAAGACAGTGCGTTTCTCACTGTTACATGCATTTGAATGGGGAACTCGACCGAAACAAAGTATAGGTTTTCATTATGTGAATAACTTGGAAATCTTAGCTCAAACAGCTGCAAAACCTGTTTTCCCAGCACGGGAACCTTGAGTTCTATAAGATAAAGCCATAAACACGTGTATCCGAGTCTTCTATCAAAAGTTACAGCTATTTCTATGAAGTTGTACAAAAACGCTTTCTTTCGCCAAGACAGTGCGTTTCTCACTGTTACATGCATTTGAATGGGGAACTCGACCGAAACAAAGTATAGGTTTTCATTATGTGAATAACTTGGAAATCTTAGCTCAAACAGCTGCAAAACCTGTTTTCCCAGCACGGGAACCTTGAGTTCTATAAGATAAAGCCATAAACATGTGTATCCGAGTCTTCTATCAAAAGTTACAGCTATTTCTATGAAGTTGTACAAAAACGCTTTCTTTCGCCAAGACAGTGCGTTTCTCACTGTTACATGCATTTGAATGGGGAACTCGACCGAAACAAAGTATAGGTTTTCATTATGTGAATAACTTGGAAATCTTAGCTCAAACAGTTGCAAAACCTGTTTTCCCAGCACGGGAACCTTGAGTTCTATAAGATAAAGCCATAAACACGTGTATCCGAGTCTTCTATCAAAAGTTACAGCTATTTCTATGAAGTTGTACAAAAACGCTTTCTTTCGCCAAGACAGTGCGTTTCTCACTGTTACATGCATTTGAATGGGGAACTCGACCGAAACAAAGTATAGGTTTTCATTATGTGAATAACTTGGAAATCTTAGCTCAAACAGCTGCAAAACCTGTTTTCCCAGCACGGGAACCTTGAGTTCTATAAGATAAAGCCATAAACATGTGTATCCGAGTCTTCTATCAAAAGTTACAGCTATTTCTATGAAGTTGTACAAAAACGCTTTCTTTCGCCAAGACAGTGCGTTTCTCACTGTTACATGCATTTGAATGGGGAACTCGACCGAAACAAAGTATAGGTTTTCCTTATGTGAATAACTTGGAAATCTTAGCTCAAACAGCTGCAAAACCTGTTTTCCCAGCACGGGAACCTTGAGTTCTATAAGATAAAGCCATAAACATGTGTATCCGAGTCTTCTATCAAAAGTTACAGCTATTTCTATGAAGTTGTACAAAAACGCTTTCTTTCGCCAAGACAGTGCGTTTCTCACTGTTACATGCATTTGAATGGGGAACTCGACCGAAACAAAGTATAGGTTTTCATTATGTGAATAACTTGGAAATCTTAGCTCAAACAGTTGCAAAACCTGTTTTCCCAGCACGGGAACCTTGAGTTCTATAAGATAAAGCCATAAACATGTGTATCCGAGTCTTCTATCAAAAGTTACAGCTATTTCTATGAAGTTGTACAAAAACGCTTTCTTTCGCCAAGACAGTGCGTTTCTCACTGTTACATGCATTTGAATGGGGAACTCGACCGAAACAAAGTATAGGTTTTCATTATGTGAATAACTTGGAAATCTTAGCTCAAACAGCTGCAAAACCTGTTTTCCCAGCACGGGAACCTTGAGTTCTATAAGATAAAGCCATAAACATGTGTATCCGAGTCTTCTATCAAAAGTTACAGCTATTTCTATGAAGTTGTACAAAAACGCTTTCTTTCGCCAAGACAGTGCGTTTCTCACTGTTACATGCATTTGAATGGGGAACTCGACCGAAACAAAGTATAGGTTTTCATTATGTGAATAACTTGGAAATCTTAGCTCAAACAGCTGCAAAACCTGTTTTCCCAGCACGGGAACCTTGAGTTCTATAAGATAAAGCCATAAACATGTGTATCCGAGTCTTCTATCAAAAGTTACAGCTATTTCTATGAAGTTGTACAAAAACGCTTTCTTTCGCCAAGACAGTGCGTTTCTCACTGTTACATGCATTTGAATGGGGAACTCGACCGAAACAAAGTATAGGTTTTCATTATGTGAATAACTTGGAAATCTTAGCTCAAACAGCTGCAAAACCTGTTTTCCCAGCACGGGAACCTTGAGTTCTATAAGATAAAGCCATAAACATGTGTATCCGAGTCTTCTATCAAAAGTTACAGCTATTTCTATGAAGTTGTACAAAAACGCTTTCTTTCGCCAAGACAGTGCGTTTCTCACTGTTACATGCGTTTGAATGGGGAACTCGACCGAAACAAAGTATAGGTTTTCATTATGTGAATAACTTGGAAATCTTAGCTCAAACAGTTGCAAAACCTGTTTTCCCAGCACGGGAACCTTGAGTTCTATAAGATAAAGCCATAAACATGTGTATCCGAGTCTTCTATCAAAAGTTACAGCTATTTCTATGAAGTTGTACAAAAACGCTTTCTTTCGCCAAGACAGTGCGTTTCTCACTGTTACATGCATTTGAATGGGGAACTCGACCGAAACAAAGTATAGGTTTTCCTTATGTGAATAACTTGGAAATCTTAGCTCAAACAGCTGCAAAACCTGTTTTCCCAGCACGGGAACCTTGAGTTCTATAAGATAAAGCCATAAACATGTGTATCCGAGTCTTCTATCAAAAGTTACAGCTATTTCTATGAAGTTGTACAAAAACGCTTTCTTTCGCCAAGACAGTGCGTTTCTCACTGTTACATGCATTTGAATGGGGAACTCGACCGAAACAAAGTATAGGTTTTCATTATGTGAATAACTTGGAAATCTTAGCTCAAACAGTTGCAAAACCTGTTTTCCCAGCACGGGAACCTTGAGTTCTATAAGATAAAGCCATAAACATGTGTATCCGAGTCTTCTATCAAAAGTTACAGCTATTTATATGAAGTTGTACAAAAACGCTTTCTTTCGCCAAGACAGTGCGTTTCTCACTGTTACATGCATTTGAATGGGGAACTCGACCGAAACAAAGTATAGGTTTTCATTATGTGAATAACTTGGAAATCTTAGCTCAAACAGCTGCAAAACCTGTTTTCCCAGCACGGGAACCTTGAGTTCTATAAGATAAAGCCATAAACATGTGTATCCGAGTCTTCTATCAAAAGTTACAGCTATTTCTATGAAGTTGTACAAAAACGCTTTCTTTCGCCAAGACAGTGCGTTTCTCACTGTTACATGCATTTGAATGGGGAACTCGACCGAAACAAAGTATAGGTTTTCATTATGTGAATAACTTGGAAATCTTAGCTCAAACAGCTGCAAAACCTGTTTTCCCAGCACGGGAACCTTGAGTTCTATAAGATAAAGCCATAAACATGTGTATCCGAGTCTTCTATCAAAAGTTACAGCTATTTCTATGAAGTTGTACAAAAACGCTTTCTTTCGCCAAGACAGTGCGTTTCTCACTGTTACATGCATTTGAATGGGGAACTCGACCGAAACAAAGTATAGGTTTTCATTATGTGAATAACTTGGAAATCTTAGCTCAAACAGTTGCAAAACCTGTTTTCCCAGCACGGGAACCTTGAGTTCTATAAGATAAAGCCATAAACATGTGTATCCGAGTCTTCTATCAAAAGTTACAGCTATTTCTATGAAGTTGTACAAAAACGCTTTCTTTCGCCAAGACAGTGCGTTTCTCACTGTTACATGCATTTGAATGGGGAACTCGACCGAAACAAAGTATAGGTTTTCATTATGTGAATAACTTGGAAATCTTAGCTCAAACAGCTGCAAAACCTGTTTTCCCAGCACGGGAACCTTGAGTTCTATAAGATAAAGCCATAAACACGTGTATCCGAGTCTTCTATCAAAAGTTACAGCTATTTCTATGAAGTTGTACAAAAACGCTTTCTTTCGCCAAGACAGTGCGTTTCTCACTGTTACATGCATTTGAATGGGGAACTCGACCGAAACAAAGTATAGGTTTTCATTATGTGAATAACTTGGAAATCTTAGCTCAAACAGCTGCAAAACCTGTTTTCCCAGCACGGGAACCTTGAGTTCTATAAGATAAAGCCATAAACATGTGTATCCGAGTCTTCTATCAAAAGTTACAGCTATTTCTATGAAGTTGTACAAAAACGCTTTCTTTCGCCAAGACAGTGCGTTTCTCACTGTTACATGCATTTGAATGGGGAACTCGACCGAAACAAAGTATAGGTTTTCATTATGTGAATAACTTGGAAATCTTAGCTCAAACAGCTGCAAAACCTGTTTTCCCAGCACGGGAACCTTGAGTTCTATAAGATAAAGCCATAAACACGTGTATCCGAGTCTTCTATCAAAAGTTACAGCTATTTCTATGAAGTTGTACAAAAACGCTTTCTTTCGCCAAGACAGTGCGTTTCTCACTGTTACATGCATTTGAATGGGGAACTCGACCGAAACAAAGTATAGGTTTTCATTATGTGAATAACTTGGAAATCTTAGCTCAAACAGCTGCAAAACCTGTTTTCCCAGCACGGGAACCTTGAGTTCTATAAGATAAAGCCATAAACATGTGTATCCGAGTCTTCTATCAAAAGTTACAGCTATTTCTATGAAGTTGTACAAAAACGCTTTCTTTCGCCAAGACAGTGCGTTTCTCACTGTTACATGCATTTGAATGGGGAACTCGACCGAAACAAAGTATAGGTTTTCATTATGTGAATAACTTGGAAATCTTAGCTCAAACAGTTGCAAAACCTGTTTTCCCAGCACGGGAACCTTGAGTTCTATAAGATAAAGCCATAAACATGTGTATCCGAGTCTTCTATCAAAAGTTACAGCTATTTCTATGAAGTTGTACAAAAACGCTTTCTTTCGCCAAGACAGTGCGTTTCTCACTGTTACATGCATTTGAATGGGGAACTCGACCGAAACAAAGTATAGGTTTTCATTATGTGAATAACTTGGAAATCTTAGCTCAAACAGCTGCAAAACCTGTTTTCCCAGCACGGGAACCTTGAGTTCTATAAGATAAAGCCATAAACATGTGTATCCGAGTCTTCTATCAAAAGTTACAGCTATTTCTATGAAGTTGTACAAAAACGCTTTCTTTCGCCAAGACAGTGCGTTTCTCACTGTTACATGCGTTTGAATGGGGAACTCGACCGAAACAAAGTATAGGTTTTCATTATGTGAATAACTTGGAAATCTTAGCTCAAACAGTTGCAAAACCTGTTTTCCCAGCACGGGAACCTTGAGTTCTATAAGATAAAGCCATAAACATGTGTATCCGAGTCTTCTATCAAAAGTTACAGCTATTTCTATGAAGTTGTACAAAAACGCTTTCTTTCGCCAAGACAGTGCGTTTCTCACTGTTACATGCATTTGAATGGGGAACTCGACCGAAACAAAGTATAGGTTTTCATTATGTGAATAACTTGGAAATCTTAGCTCAAACAGTTGCAAAACCTGTTTTCCCAGCACGGGAACCTTGAGTTCTATAAGATAAAGCCATAAACATGTGTATCCGAGTCTTCTATCAAAAGTTACAGCTATTTCTATGAAGTTGTACAAAAACGCTTTCTTTCGCCAAGACAGTGCGTTTCTCACTGTTACATGCATTTGAATGGGGAACTCGACCGAAACAAAGTATAGGTTTTCATTATGTGAATAACTTGGAAATCTTAGCTCAAACAGCTGCAAAACCTGTTTTCCCAGCACGGGAACCTTGAGTTCTATAAGATAAAGCCATAAACACGTGTATCCGAGTCTTCTATCAAAAGTTACAGCTATTTCTATGAAGTTGTACAAAAACGCTTTCTTTCGCCAAGACAGTGCGTTTCTCACTGTTACATGCATTTGAATGGGGAACTCGACCGAAACAAAGTATAGGTTTTCATTATGTGAATAACTTGGAAATCTTAGCTCAAACAGCTGCAAAACCTGTTTTCCCAGCACGGGAACCTTGAGTTCTATAAGATAAAGCCATAAACATGTGTATCCGAGTCTTCTATCAAAAGTTACAGCTATTTCTATGAAGTTGTACAAAAACGCTTTCTTTCGCCAAGACAGTGCGTTTCTCACTGTTACATGCATTTGAATGGGGAACTCGACCGAAACAAAGTATAGGTTTTCATTATGTGAATAACTTGGAAATCTTAGCTCAAACAGTTGCAAAACCTGTTTTCCCAGCACGGGAACCTTGAGTTCTATAAGATAAAGCCATAAACACGTGTATCCGAGTCTTCTATCAAAAGTTACAGCTATTTCTATGAAGTTGTACAAAAACGCTTTCTTTCGCCAAGACAGTGCGTTTCTCACTGTTACATGCATTTGAATGGGGAACTCGACCGAAACAAAGTATAGGTTTTCATTATGTGAATAACTTGGAAATCTTAGCTCAAACAGCTGCAAAACCTGTTTTCCCAGCACGGGAACCTTGAGTTCTATAAGATAAAGCCATAAACATGTGTATCCGAGTCTTCTATCAAAAGTTACAGCTATTTCTATGAAGTTGTACAAAAACGCTTTCTTTCGCCAAGACAGTGCGTTTCTCACTGTTACATGCGTTTGAATGGGGAACTCGACCGAAACAAAGTATAGGTTTTCATTATGTGAATAACTTGGAAATCTTAGCTCAAACAGTTGCAAAACCTGTTTTCCCAGCACGGGAACCTTGAGTTCTATAAGATAAAGCCATAAACATGTGTATCCGAGTCTTCTATCAAAAGTTACAGCTATTTCTATGAAGTTGTACAAAAACGCTTTCTTTCGCCAAGACAGTGCGTTTCTCACTGTTACATGCATTTGAATGGGGAACTCGACCGAAACAAAGTATAGGTTTTCCTTATGTGAATAACTTGGAAATCTTAGCTCAAACAGCTGCAAAACCTGTTTTCCCAGCACGGGAACCTTGAGTTCTATAAGATAAAGCCATAAACATGTGTATCCGAGTCTTCTATCAAAAGTTACAGCTATTTCTATGAAGTTGTACAAAAACGCTTTCTTTCGCCAAGACAGTGCGTTTCTCACTGTTACATGCATTTGAATGGGGAACTCGACCGAAACAAAGTATAGGTTTTCATTATGTGAATAACTTGGAAATCTTAGCTCAAACAGTTGCAAAACCTGTTTTCCCAGCACGGGAACCTTGAGTTCTATAAGATAAAGCCATAAACATGTGTATCCGAGTCTTCTATCAAAAGTTACAGCTATTTCTATGAAGTTGTACAAAAACGCTTTCTTTCGCCAAGACAGTGCGTTTCTCACTGTTACATGCATTTGAATGGGGAACTCGACCGAAACAAAGTATAGGTTTTCATTATGTGAATAACTTGGAAATCTTAGCTCAAACAGCTGCAAAACCTGTTTTCCCAGCACGGGAACCTTGAGTTCTATAAGATAAAGCCATAAACATGTGTATCCGAGTCTTCTATCAAAAGTTACAGCTATTTCTATGAAGTTGTACAAAAACGCTTTCTTTCGCCAAGACAGTGCGTTTCTCACTGTTACATGCATTTGAATGGGGAACTCGACCGAAACAAAGTATAGGTTTTCATTATGTGAATAACTTGGAAATCTTAGCTCAAACAGCTGCAAAACCTGTTTTCCCAGCACGGGAACCTTGAGTTCTATAAGATAAAGCCATAAACATGTGTATCCGAGTCTTCTATCAAAAGTTACAGCTATTTCTATGAAGTTGTACAAAAACGCTTTCTTTCGCCAAGACAGTGCGTTTCTCACTGTTACATGCATTTGAATGGGGAACTCGACCGAAACAAAGTATAGGTTTTCATTATGTGAATAACTTGGAAATCTTAGCTCAAACAGTTGCAAAACCTGTTTTCCCAGCACGGGAACCTTGAGTTCTATAAGATAAAGCCATAAACATGTGTATCCGAGTCTTCTATCAAAAGTTACAGCTATTTCTATGAAGTTGTACAAAAACGCTTTCTTTCGCCAAGACAGTGCGTTTCTCACTGTTACATGCATTTGAATGGGGAACTCGACCGAAACAAAGTATAGGTTTTCATTATGTGAATAACTTGGAAATCTTAGCTCAAACAGCTGCAAAACCTGTTTTCCCAGCACGGGAACCTTGAGTTCTATAAGATAAAGCCATAAACATGTGTATCCGAGTCTTCTATCAAAAGTTACAGCTATTTCTATGAAGTTGTACAAAAACGCTTTCTTTCGCCAAGACAGTGCGTTTCTCACTGTTACATGCATTTGAATGGGGAACTCGACCGAAACAAAGTATAGGTTTTCATTATGTGAATAACTTGGAAATCTTAGCTCAAACAGCTGCAAAACCTGTTTTCCCAGCACGGGAACCTTGAGTTCTATAAGATAAAGCCATAAACATGTGTATCCGAGTCTTCTATCAAAAGTTACAGCTATTTCTATGAAGTTGTACAAAAACGCTTTCTTTCGCCAAGACAGTGCGTTTCTCACTGTTACATGCATTTGAATGGGGAACTCGACCGAAACAAAGTATAGGTTTTCATTATGTGAATAACTTGGAAATCTTAGCTCAAACAGTTGCAAAACCTGTTTTCCCAGCACGGGAACCTTGAGTTCTATAAGATAAAGCCATAAACATGTGTATCCGAGTCTTCTATCAAAAGTTACAGCTATTTCTATGAAGTTGTACAAAAACGCTTTCTTTCGCCAAGACAGTGCGTTTCTCACTGTTACATGCATTTGAATGGGGAACTCGACCGAAACAAAGTATAGGTTTTCATTATGTGAATAACTTGGAAATCTTAGCTCAAACAGCTGCAAAACCTGTTTTCCCAGCACGGGAACCTTGAGTTCTATAAGATAAAGCCATAAACATGTGTATCCGAGTCTTCTATCAAAAGTTACAGCTATTTCTATGAAGTTGTACAAAAACGCTTTCTTTCGCCAAGACAGTGCGTTTCTCACTGTTACATGCGTTTGAATGGGGAACTCGACCGAAACAAAGTATAGGTTTTCATTATGTGAATAACTTGGAAATCTTAGCTCAAACAGTTGCAAAACCTGTTTTCCCAGCACGGGAACCTTGAGTTCTATAAGATAAAGCCATAAACATGTGTATCCGAGTCTTCTATCAAAAGTTACAGCTATTTCTATGAAGTTGTACAAAAACGCTTTCTTTCGCCAAGACAGTGCGTTTCTCACTGTTACATGCATTTGAATGGGGAACTCGACCGAAACAAAGTATAGGTTTTCCTTATGTGAATAACTTGGAAATCTTAGCTCAAACAGCTGCAAAACCTGTTTTCCCAGCACGGGAACCTTGAGTTCTATAAGATAAAGCCATAAACATGTGTATCCGAGTCTTCTATCAAAAGTTACAGCTATTTCTATGAAGTTGTACAAAAACGCTTTCTTTCGCCAAGACAGTGCGTTTCTCACTGTTACATGCATTTGAATGGGGAACTCGACCGAAACAAAGTATAGGTTTTCATTATGTGAATAACTTGGAAATCTTAGCTCAAACAGTTGCAAAACCTGTTTTCCCAGCACGGGAACCTTGAGTTCTATAAGATAAAGCCATAAACATGTGTATCCGAGTCTTCTATCAAAAGTTACAGCTATTTCTATGAAGTTGTACAAAAACGCTTTCTTTCGCCAAGACAGTGCGTTTCTCACTGTTACATGCATTTGAATGGGGAACTCGACCGAAACAAAGTATAGGTTTTCATTATGTGAATAACTTGGAAATCTTAGCTCAAACAGCTGCAAAACCTGTTTTCCCAGCACGGGAACCTTGAGTTCTATAAGATAAAGCCATAAACATGTGTATCCGAGTCTTCTATCAAAAGTTACAGCTATTTCTATGAAGTTGTACAAAAACGCTTTCTTTCGCCAAGACAGTGCGTTTCTCACTGTTACATGCATTTGAATGGGGAACTCGACCGAAACAAAGTATAGGTTTTCATTATGTGAATAACTTGGAAATCTTAGCTCAAACAGCTGCAAAACCTGTTTTCCCAGCACGGGAACCTTGAGTTCTATAAGATAAAGCCATAAACATGTGTATCCGAGTCTTCTATCAAAAGTTACAGCTATTTCTATGAAGTTGTACAAAAACGCTTTCTTTCGCCAAGACAGTGCGTTTCTCACTGTTACATGCATTTGAATGGGGAACTCGACCGAAACAAAGTATAGGTTTTCATTATGTGAATAACTTGGAAATCTTAGCTCAAACAGTTGCAAAACCTGTTTTCCCAGCACGGGAACCTTGAGTTCTATAAGATAAAGCCATAAACATGTGTATCCGAGTCTTCTATCAAAAGTTACAGCTATTTCTATGAAGTTGTACAAAAACGCTTTCTTTCGCCAAGACAGTGCGTTTCTCACTGTTACATGCATTTGAATGGGGAACTCGACCGAAACAAAGTATAGGTTTTCATTATGTGAATAACTTGGAAATCTTAGCTCAAACAGTTGCAAAACCTGTTTTCCCAGCACGGGAACCTTGAGTTCTATAAGATAAAGCCATAAACATGTGTATCCGAGTCTTCTATCAAAAGTTACAGCTATTTCTATGAAGTTGTACAAAAACGCTTTCTTTCGCCAAGACAGTGCGTTTCTCACTGTTACATGCATTTGAATGGGGAACTCGACCGAAACAAAGTATAGGTTTTCATTATGTGAATAACTTGGAAATCTTAGCTCAAACAGCTGCAAAACCTGTTTTCCCAGCACGGGAACCTTGAGTTCTATAAGATAAAGCCATAAACATGTGTATCCGAGTCTTCTATCAAAAGTTACAGCTATTTCTATGAAGTTGTACAAAAACGCTTTCTTTCGCCAAGACAGTGCGTTTCTCACTGTTACATGCATTTGAATGGGGAACTCGACCGAAACAAAGTATAGGTTTTCATTATGTGAATAACTTGGAAATCTTAGCTCAAACAGCTGCAAAACCTGTTTTCCCAGCACGGGAACCTTGAGTTCTATAAGATAAAGCCATAAACATGTGTATCCGAGTCTTCTATCAAAAGTTACAGCTATTTCTATGAAGTTGTACAAAAACGCTTTCTTTCGCCAAGACAGTGCGTTTCTCACTGTTACATGCATTTGAATGGGGAACTCGACCGAAACAAAGTATAGGTTTTCATTATGTGAATAACTTGGAAATCTTAGCTCAAACAGTTGCAAAACCTGTTTTCCCAGCACGGGAACCTTGAGTTCTATAAGATAAAGCCATAAACATGTGTATCCGAGTCTTCTATCAAAAGTTACAGCTATTTCTATGAAGTTGTACAAAAACGCTTTCTTTCGCCAAGACAGTGCGTTTCTCACTGTTACATGCATTTGAATGGGGAACTCGACCGAAACAAAGTATAGGTTTTCATTATGTGAATAACTTGGAAATCTTAGCTCAAACAGCTGCAAAACCTGTTTTCCCAGCACGGGAACCTTGAGTTCTATAAGATAAAGCCATAAACATGTGTATCCGAGTCTTCTATCAAAAGTTACAGCTATTTCTATGAAGTTGTACAAAAACGCTTTCTTTTGCCAAGACAGTGCGTTTCTCACTGTTACATGCATTTGAATGGGGAACTCGACCGAAACAAAGTATAGGTTTTCATTATGTGAATAACTTGGAAATCTTAGCTCAAACAGTTGCAAAACCTGTTTTCCCAGCACGGGAACCTTGAGTTCTATAAGATAAAGCCATAAACATGTGTATCCGAGTCTTCTATCAAAAGTTACAGCTATTTCTATGAAGTTGTACAAAAACGCTTTCTTTCGCCAAGACAGTGCGTTTCTCACTGTTACATGCATTTGAATGGGGAACTCGACCGAAACAAAGTATAGGTTTTCATTATGTGAATAACTTGGAAATCTTAGCTCAAACAGCTGCAAAACCTGTTTTCCCAGCACGGGAACCTTGAGTTCTATAAGATAAAGCCATAAACATGTGTATCCGAGTCTTCTATCAAAAGTTACAGCTATTTCTATGAAGTTGTACAAAAACGCTTTCTTTCGCCAAGACAGTGCGTTTCTCACTGTTACATGCATTTGAATGGGGAACTCGACCGAAACAAAGTATAGGTTTTCATTATGTGAATAACTTGGAAATCTTAGCTCAAACAGTTGCAAAACCTGTTTTCCCAGCACGGGAACCTTGAGTTCTATAAGATAAAGCCATAAACATGTGTATCCGAGTCTTCTATCAAAAGTTACAGCTATTTCTATGAAGTTGTACAAAAACGCTTTCTTTCGCCAAGACAGTGCGTTTCTCACTGTTACATGCATTTGAATGGGGAACTCGACCGAAACAAAGTATAGGTTTTCATTATGTGAATAACTTGGAAATCTTAGCTCAAACAGCTGCAAAACCTGTTTTCCCAGCACGGGAACCTTGAGTTCTATAAGATAAAGCCATAAACATGTGTATCCGAGTCTTCTATCAAAAGTTACAGCTATTTCTATGAAGTTGTACAAAAACGCTTTCTTTCGCCAAGACAGTGCGTTTCTCACTGTTACATGCATTTGAATGGGGAACTCGACCGAAACAAAGTATAGGTTTTCATTATGTGAATAACTTGGAAATCTTAGCTCAAACAGCTGCAAAACCTGTTTTCCCAGCACGGGAACCTTGAGTTCTATAAGATAAAGCCATAAACATGTGTATCCGAGTCTTCTATCAAAAGTTACAGCTATTTCTATGAAGTTGTACAAAAACGCTTTCTTTCGCCAAGACAGTGCGTTTCTCACTGTTACATGCATTTGAATGGGGAACTCGACCGAAACAAAGTATAGGTTTTCATTATGTGAATAACTTGGAAATCTTAGCTCAAACAGTTGCAAAACCTGTTTTCCCAGCACGGGAACCTTGAGTTCTATAAGATAAAGCCATAAACATGTGTATCCGAGTCTTCTATCAAAAGTTACAGCTATTTCTATGAAGTTGTACAAAAACGCTTTCTTTCGCCAAGACAGTGCGTTTCTCACTGTTACATGCATTTGAATGGGGAACTCGACCGAAACAAAGTATAGGTTTTCATTATGTGAATAACTTGGAAATCTTAGCTCAAACAGCTGCAAAACCTGTTTTCCCAGCACGGGAACCTTGAGTTCTATAAGATAAAGCCATAAACATGTGTATCCGAGTCTTCTATCAAAAGTTACAGCTATTTCTATGAAGTTGTACAAAAACGCTTTCTTTTGCCAAGACAGTGCGTTTCTCACTGTTACATGCATTTGAATGGGGAACTCGACCGAAACAAAGTATAGGTTTTCATTATGTGAATAACTTGGAAATCTTAGCTCAAACAGTTGCAAAACCTGTTTTCCCAGCACGGGAACCTTGAGTTCTATAAGATAAAGCCATAAACATGTGTATCCGAGTCTTCTATCAAAAGTTACAGCTATTTCTATGAAGTTGTACAAAAACGCTTTCTTTCGCCAAGACAGTGCGTTTCTCACTGTTACATGCATTTGAATGGGGAACTCGACCGAAACAAAGTATAGGTTTTCATTATGTGAATAACTTGGAAATCTTAGCTCAAACAGCTGCAAAACCTGTTTTCCCAGCACGGGAACCTTGAGTTCTATAAGATAAAGCCATAAACACGTGTATCCGAGTCTTCTATCAAAAGTTACAGCTATTTCTATGAAGTTGTACAAAAACGCTTTCTTTCGCCAAGACAGTGCGTTTCTCACTGTTACATGCATTTGAATGGGGAACTCGACCGAAACAAAGTATAGGTTTTCATTATGTGAATAACTTGGAAATCTTAGCTCAAACAGCTGCAAAACCTGTTTTCCCAGCACGGGAACCTTGAGTTCTATAAGATAAAGCCATAAACATGTGTATCCGAGTCTTCTATCAAAAGTTACAGCTATTTCTATGAAGTTGTACAAAAACGCTTTCTTTCGCCAAGACAGTGCGTTTCTCACTGTTACATGCATTTGAATGGGGAACTCGACCGAAACAAAGTATAGGTTTTCATTATGTGAATAACTTGGAAATCTTAGCTCAAACAGCTGCAAAACCTGTTTTCCCAGCACGGGAACCTTGAGTTCTATAAGATAAAGCCATAAACATGTGTATCCGAGTCTTCTATCAAAAGTTACAGCTATTTCTATGAAGTTGTACAAAAACGCTTTCTTTCGCCAAGACAGTGCGTTTCTCACTGTTACATGCATTTGAATGGGGAACTCGACCGAAACAAAGTATAGGTTTTCATTATGTGAATAACTTGGAAATCTTAGCTCAAACAGCTGCAAAACCTGTTTTCCCAGCACGGGAACCTTGAGTTCTATAAGATAAAGCCATAAACACGTGTATCCGAGTCTTCTATCAAAAGTTACAGCTATTTCTATGAAGTTGTACAAAAACGCTTTCTTTCGCCAAGACAGTGCGTTTCTCACTGTTACATGCATTTGAATGGGGAACTCGACCGAAACAAAGTATAGGTTTTCATTATGTGAATAACTTGGAAATCTTAGCTCAAACAGCTGCAAAACCTGTTTTCCCAGCACGGGAACCTTGAGTTCTATAAGATAAAGCCATAAACATGTGTATCCGAGTCTTCTATCAAAAGTTACAGCTATTTCTATGAAGTTGTACAAAAACGCTTTCTTTCGCCAAGACAGTGCGTTTCTCACTGTTACATGCATTTGAATGGGGAACTCGACCGAAACAAAGTATAGGTTTTCATTATGTGAATAACTTGGAAATCTTAGCTCAAACAGTTGCAAAACCTGTTTTCCCAGCACGGGAACCTTGAGTTCTATAAGATAAAGCCATAAACATGTGTATCCGAGTCTTCTATCAAAAGTTACAGCTATTTCTATGAAGTTGTACAAAAACGCTTTCTTTCGCCAAGACAGTGCGTTTCTCACTGTTACATGCATTTGAATGGGGAACTCGACCGAAACAAAGTATAGGTTTTCATTATGTGAATAACTTGGAAATCTTAGCTCAAACAGCTGCAAAACCTGTTTTCCCAGCACGGGAACCTTGAGTTCTATAAGATAAAGCCATAAACATGTGTATCCGAGTCTTCTATCAAAAGTTACAGCTATTTCTATGAAGTTGTACAAAAACGCTTTCTTTTGCCAAGACAGTGCGTTTCTCACTGTTACATGCATTTGAATGGGGAACTCGACCGAAACAAAGTATAGGTTTTCATTATGTGAATAACTTGGAAATCTTAGCTCAAACAGCTGCAAAACCTGTTTTCCCAGCACGGGAACCTTGAGTTCTATAAGATAAAGCCATAAACATGTGTATCCGAGTCTTCTATCAAAAGTTACAGCTATTTCTATGAAGTTGTACAAAAACGCTTTCTTTCGCCAAGACAGTGCGTTTCTCACTGTTACATGCATTTGAATGGGGAACTCGACCGAAACAAAGTATAGGTTTTCATTATGTGAATAACTTGGAAATCTTAGCTCAAACAGTTGCAAAACCTGTTTTCCCAGCACGGGAACCTTGAGTTCTATAAGATAAAGCCATAAACATGTGTATCCGAGTCTTCTATCAAAAGTTACAGCTATTTCTATGAAGTTGTACAAAAACGCTTTCTTTCGCCAAGACAGTGCGTTTCTCACTGTTACATGCATTTGAATGGGGAACTCGACCGAAACAAAGTATAGGTTTTCATTATGTGAATAACTTGGAAATCTTAGCTCAAACAGCTGCAAAACCTGTTTTCCCAGCACGGGAACCTTGAGTTCTATAAGATAAAGCCATAAACATGTGTATCCGAGTCTTCTATCAAAAGTTACAGCTATTTCTATGAAGTTGTACAAAAACGCTTTCTTTTGCCAAGACAGTGCGTTTCTCACTGTTACATGCATTTGAATGGGGAACTCGACCGAAACAAAGTATAGGTTTTCATTATGTGAATAACTTGGAAATCTTAGCTCAAACAGCTGCAAAACCTGTTTTCCCAGCACGGGAACCTTGAGTTCTATAAGATAAAGCCATAAACATGTGTATCCGAGTCTTCTATCAAAAGTTACAGCTATTTCTATGAAGTTGTACAAAAACGCTTTCTTTCGCCAAGACAGTGCGTTTCTCACTGTTACATGCATTTGAATGGGGAACTCGACCGAAACAAAGTATAGGTTTTCATTATGTGAATAACTTGGAAATCTTAGCTCAAACAGCTGCAAAACCTGTTTTCCCAGCACGGGAACCTTGAGTTCTATAAGATAAAGCCATAAACATGTGTATCCGAGTCTTCTATCAAAAGTTACAGCTATTTCTATGAAGTTGTACAAAAACGCTTTCTTTCGCCAAGACAGTGCGTTTCTCACTGTTACATGCATTTGAATGGGGAACTCGACCGAAACAAAGTATAGGTTTTCATTATGTGAATAACTTGGAAATCTTAGCTCAAACAGCTGCAAAACCTGTTTTCCCAGCACGGGAACCTTGAGTTCTATAAGATAAAGCCATAAACATGTGTATCCGAGTCTTCTATCAAAAGTTACAGCTATTTCTATGAAGTTGTACAAAAACGCTTTCTTTCGCCAAGACAGTGCGTTTCTCACTGTTACATGCATTTGAATGGGGAACTCGACCGAAACAAAGTATAGGTTTTCATTATGTGAATAACTTGGAAATCTTAGCTCAAACAGCTGCAAAACCTGTTTTCCCAGCACGGGAACCTTGAGTTCTATAAGATAAAGCCATAAACATGTGTATCCGAGTCTTCTATCAAAAGTTACAGCTATTTCTATGAAGTTGTACAAAAACGCTTTCTTTCGCCAAGACAGTGCGTTTCTCACTGTTACATGCATTTGAATGGGGAACTCGACCGAAACAAAGTATAGGTTTTCATTATGTGAATAACTTGGAAATCTTAGCTCAAACAGCTGCAAAACCTGTTTTCCCAGCACGGGAACCTTGAGTTCTATAAGATAAAGCCATAAACATGTGTATCCGAGTCTTCTATCAAAAGTTACAGCTATTTCTATGAAGTTGTACAAAAACGCTTTCTTTCGCCAAGACAGTGCGTTTCTCACTGTTACATGCATTTGAATGGGGAACTCGACCGAAACAAAGTATAGGTTTTCATTATGTGAATAACTTGGAAATCTTAGCTCAAACAGCTGCAAAACCTGTTTTCCCAGCACGGGAACCTTGAGTTCTATAAGATAAAGCCATAAACATGTGTATCCGAGTCTTCTATCAAAAGTTACAGCTATTTATATGAAGTTGTACAAAAACGCTTTCTTTCGCCAAGACAGTGCGTTTCTCACTGTTACATGCATTTGAATGGGGAACTCCACCGAAACAAAGTATAGGTTTTCATTATGTGAATAACTTGGAAATCTTAGCTCAAACAGCTGCAAAACCTGTTTTCCCAGCACGGGAACCTTGAGTTCTATAAGATAAAGCCATAAACATGTGTATCCGAGTCTTCTATCAAAAGTTACAGCTATTTATATGAAGTTGTACAAAAACGCTTTCTTTCGCCAAGACAGTGCGTTTCTCACTGTTACATGCATTTGAATGGGGAACTCGACCGAAACAAAGTATAGGTTTTCATTATGTGAATAACTTGGAAATCTTAGCTCAAACAGCTGCAAAACCTGTTTTCCCAGCACGGGAACCTTGAGTTCTATAAGATAAAGCCATAAACATGTGTATCCGAGTCTTCTATCAAAAGTTACAGCTATTTCTATGAAGTTGTACAAAAACGCTTTCTTTCGCCAAGACAGTGCGTTTCTTACTGTTACATGCATTTGAATGGGGAACTCGACCGAAACAAAGTATAGGTTTTCATTATGTGAATAACTTGGAAATCTTAGCTCAAACAGTTGCAAAACCTGTTTTCCCAGCACGGGAACCTTGAGCTCTATAAGATAAAGCCATAAACATGTGTATCCGAGTCTTCTATCAAAAGTTACAGCTATTTCTATGAAGTTGTACAAAATCGCTTTCTTTTGCCAAGACAGTGCGTTTCTCACTGTTACATGCATTTGAATGGGGAACTCGACCGAAACAAAGTATAGGTTTTCATTATGTGAATAACTTGGAAATCTTAGCTCAAACAGCTGCAAAACCTGTTTTCCCAGCACGGGAACCTTGAGTTCTATAAGATAAAGCCATAAACATGTGTATCCGAGTCTTCTATCAAAAGTTACAGCTATTTCTATGAAGTTGTACAAAAACGCTTTCTTTCGCCAAGACAGTGCGTTTCTCACTGTTACATGCATTTGAATGGGGAACTCGACCGAAACAAAGTATAGGTTTTCATTATGTGAATAACTTGGAAATCTTAGCTCAAACAGCTGCAAAACCTGTTTTCCCAGCACGGGAACCTTGAGTTCTATAAGATAAAGCCATAAACATGTGTATCCGAGTCTTCTATCAAAAGTTACAGCTATTTCTATGAAGTTGTACAAAAACGCTTTCTTTCGCCAAGACAGTGCGTTTCTCACTGTTACATGCATTTGAATGGGGAACTCGACCGAAACAAAGTATAGGTTTTCATTATGTGAATAACTTGGAAATCTTAGCTCAAACAGTTGCAAAACCTGTTTTCCCAGCACGGGAACCTTGAGTTCTATAAGATAAAGCCATAAACATGTGTATCCGAGTCTTCTATCAAAAGTTACAGCTATTTCTATGAAGTTGTACAAAAACGCTTTCTTTCGCCAAGACAGTGCGTTTCTCACTGTTACATGCATTTGAATGGGGAACTCCACCGAAACAAAGTATAGGTTTTCATTATGTGAATAACTTGGAAATCTTAGCTCAAACAGCTGCAAAACCTGTTTTCCCAGCACGGGAACCTTGAGTTCTATAAGATAAAGCCATAAACATGTGTATCCGAGTCTTCTATCAAAAGTTACAGCTATTTCTATGAAGTTGTACAAAAACGCTTTCTTTTGCCAAGACAGTGCGTTTCTCACTGTTACATGCATTTGAATGGGGAACTCGACCGAAACAAAGTATAGGTTTTCATTATGTGAATAACTTGGAAATCTTAGCTCAAACAGCTGCAAAACCTGTTTTCCCAGCACGGGAACCTTGAGTTCTATAAGATAAAGCCATAAACATGTGTATCCGAGTCTTCTATCAAAAGTTACAGCTATTTCTATGAAGTTGTACAAAAACGCTTTCTTTCGCCAAGACAGTGCGTTTCTCACTGTTACATGCATTTGAATGGGGAGCTCGACCGAAACAAAGTATAGGTTTTCATTATGTGAATAACTTGGAAATCTTAGCTCAAACAGCTGCAAAACCTGTTTTCCCAGCACGGGAACCTTGAGTTCTATAAGATAAAGCCATAAACATGTGTATCCGAGTCTTCTATCAAAAGTTACAGCTATTTCTATGAAGTTGTACAAAAACGCTTTCTTTCGCCAAGACAGTGCGTTTCTCACTGTTACATGCATTTGAATGGGGAACTCGACCGAAACAAAGTATAGGTTTTCATTATGTGAATAACTTGGAAATCTTAGCTCAAACAGCTGCAAAACCTGTTTTCCCAGCACGGGAACCTTGAGTTCTATAAGATAAAGCCATAAACATGTGTATCCGAGTCTTCTATCAAAAGTTACAGCTATTTCTATGAAGTTGTACAAAAACGCTTTCTTTCGCCAAGACAGTGCGTTTCTCACTGTTACATGCATTTGAATGGGGAACTCGACCGAAACAAAGTATAGGTTTTCATTATGTGAATAACTTGGAAATCTTAGCTCAAACAGTTGCAAAACCTGTTTTCCCAGCACGGGAACCTTGAGTTCTATAAGATAAAGCCATAAACATGTGTATCCGAGTCTTCTATCAAAAGTTACAGCTATTTCTATGAAGTTGTACAAAAACGCTTTCTTTTGCCAAGACAGTGCGTTTCTCACTGTTACATGCATTTGAATGGGGAACTCGACCGAAACAAAGTATAGGTTTTCATTATGTGAATAACTTGGAAATCTTAGCTCAAACAGCTGCAAAACCTGTTTTCCCAGCACGGGAACCTTGAGTTCTATAAGATAAAGCCATAAACATGTGTATCCGAGTCTTCTATCAAAAGTTACAGCTATTTCTATGAAGTTGTACAAAAACGCTTTCTTTCGCCAAGACAGTGCGTTTCTCACTGTTACATGCATTTGAATGGGGAACTCGACCGAAACAAAGTATAGGTTTTCATTATGTGAATAACTTGGAAATCTTAGCTCAAACAGCTGCAAAACCTGTTTTCCCAGCACGGGAACCTTGAGTTCTATAAGATAAAGCCATAAACATGTGTATCCGAGTCTTCTATCAAAAGTTACAGCTATTTCTATGAAGTTGTACAAAAACGCTTTCTTTCGCCAAGACAGTGCGTTTCTCACTGTTACATGCATTTGAATGGGGAACTCGACCGAAACAAAGTATAGGTTTTCATTATGTGAATAACTTGGAAATCTTAGCTCAAACAGTTGCAAAACCTGTTTTCCCAGCACGGGAACCTTGAGTTCTATAAGATAAAGCCATAAACATGTGTATCCGAGTCTTCTATCAAAAGTTACAGCTATTTCTATGAAGTTGTACAAAAACGCTTTCTTTCGCCAAGACAGTGCGTTTCTCACTGTTACATGCATTTGAATGGGGAACTCGACCGAAACAAAGTATAGGTTTTCATTATGTGAATAACTTGGAAATCTTAGCTCAAACAGCTGCAAAACCTGTTTTCCCAGCACGGGAACCTTGAGTTCTATAAGATAAAGCCATAAACACGTGTATCCGAGTCTTCTATCAAAAGTTACAGCTATTTCTATGAAGTTGTACAAAAACGCTTTCTTTCGCCAAGACAGTGCGTTTCTCACTGTTACATGCATTTGAATGGGGAACTCGACCGAAACAAAGTATAGGTTTTCATTATGTGAATAACTTGGAAATCTTAGCTCAAACAGCTGCAAAACCTGTTTTCCCAGCACGGGAACCTTGAGTTCTATAAGATAAAGCCATAAACATGTGTATCCGAGTCTTCTATCAAAAGTTACAGCTATTTCTATGAAGTTGTACAAAAACGCTTTCTTTCGCCAAGACAGTGCGTTTCTCACTGTTACATGCATTTGAATGGGGAACTCGACCGAAACAAAGTATAGGTTTTCATTATGTGAATAACTTGGAAATCTTAGCTCAAACAGCTGCAAAACCTGTTTTCCCAGCACGGGAACCTTGAGTTCTATAAGATAAAGCCATAAACATGTGTATCCGAGTCTTCTATCAAAAGTTACAGCTATTTCTATGAAGTTGTACAAAAACGCTTTCTTTTGCCAAGACAGTGCGTTTCTCACTGTTACATGCATTTGAATGGGGAACTCGACCGAAACAAAGTATAGGTTTTCATTATGTGAATAACTTGGAAATCTTAGCTCAAACAGCTGCAAAACCTGTTTTCCCAGCACGGGAACCTTGAGTTCTATAAGATAAAGCCATAAACATGTGTATCCGAGTCTTCTATCAAAAGTTACAGCTATTTCTATGAAGTTGTACAAAAACGCTTTCTTTCGCCAAGACAGTGCGTTTCTCACTGTTACATGCATTTGAATGGGGAACTCGACCGAAACAAAGTATAGGTTTTCATTATGTGAATAACTTGGAAATCTTAGCTCAAACAGCTGCAAAACCTGTTTTCCCAGCACGGGAACCTTGAGTTCTATAAGATAAAGCCATAAACATGTGTATCCGAGTCTTCTATCAAAAGTTACAGCTATTTCTATGAAGTTGTACAAAAACGCTTTCTTTCGCCAAGACAGTGCGTTTCTCACTGTTACATGCATTTGAATGGGGAACTCGACCGAAACAAAGTATAGGTTTTCATTATGTGAATAACTTGGAAATCTTAGCTCAAACAGTTGCAAAACCTGTTTTCCCAGCACGGGAACCTTGAGTTCTATAAGATAAAGCCATAAACATGTGTATCCGAGTCTTCTATCAAAAGTTACAGCTATTTCTATGAAGTTGTACAAAAACGCTTTCTTTCGCCAAGACAGTGCGTTTCTCACTGTTACATGCATTTGAATGGGGAACTCGACCGAAACAAAGTATAGGTTTTCATTATGTGAATAACTTGGAAATCTTAGCTCAAACAGCTGCAAAACCTGTTTTCCCAGCACGGGAACCTTGAGTTCTATAAGATAAAGCCATAAACACGTGTATCCGAGTCTTCTATCAAAAGTTACAGCTATTTCTATGAAGTTGTACAAAAACGCTTTCTTTCGCCAAGACAGTGCGTTTCTCACTGTTACATGCATTTGAATGGGGAACTCGACCGAAACAAAGTATAGGTTTTCATTATGTGAATAACTTGGAAATCTTAGCTCAAACAGCTGCAAAACCTGTTTTCCCAGCACGGGAACCTTGAGTTCTATAAGATAAAGCCATAAACATGTGTATCCGAGTCTTCTATCAAAAGTTACAGCTATTTCTATGAAGTTGTACAAAAACGCTTTCTTTCGCCAAGACAGTGCGTTTCTCACTGTTACATGCATTTGAATGGGGAACTCGACCGAAACAAAGTATAGGTTTTCATTATGTGAATAACTTGGAAATCTTAGCTCAAACAGCTGCAAAACCTGTTTTCCCAGCACGGGAACCTTGAGTTCTATAAGATAAAGCCATAAACATGTGTATCCGAGTCTTCTATCAAAAGTTACAGCTATTTCTATGAAGTTGTACAAAAACGCTTTCTTTCGCCAAGACAGTGCGTTTCTCACTGTTACATGCATTTGAATGGGGAACTCGACCGAAACAAAGTATAGGTTTTCATTATGTGAATAACTTGGAAATCTTAGCTCAAACAGTTGCAAAACCTGTTTTCCCAGCACGGGAACCTTGAGTTCTATAAGATAAAGCCATAAACATGTGTATCCGAGTCTTCTATCAAAAGTTACAGCTATTTCTATGAAGTTGTACAAAAACGCTTTCTTTCGCCAAGACAGTGCGTTTCTCACTGTTACATGCATTTGAATGGGGAACTCGACCGAAACAAAGTATAGGTTTTCATTATGTGAATAACTTGGAAATCTTAGCTCAAACAGCTGCAAAACCTGTTTTCCCAGCACGGGAACCTTGAGTTCTATAAGATAAAGCCATAAACATGTGTATCCGAGTCTTCTATCAAAAGTTACAGCTATTTCTATGAAGTTGTACAAAAACGCTTTCTTTCGCCAAGACAGTGCGTTTCTCACTGTTACATGCATTTGAATGGGGAACTCGACCGAAACAAAGTATAGGTTTTCATTATGTGAATAACTTGGAAATCTTAGCTCAAACAGCTGCAAAACCTGTTTTCCCAGCACGGGAACCTTGAGTTCTATAAGATAAAGCCATAAACATGTGTATCCGAGTCTTCTATCAAAAGTTACAGCTATTTCTATGAAGTTGTACAAAAACGCTTTCTTTCGCCAAGACAGTGCGTTTCTCACTGTTACATGCATTTGAATGGGGAACTCGACCGAAACAAAGTATAGGTTTTCATTATGTGAATAACTTGGAAATCTTAGCTCAAACAGTTGCAAAACCTGTTTTCCCAGCACGGGAACCTTGAGTTCTATAAGATAAAGCCATAAACATGTGTATCCGAGTCTTCTATCAAAAGTTACAGCTATTTCTATGAAGTTGTACAAAAACGCTTTCTTTCGCCAAGACAGTGCGTTTCTCACTGTTACATGCATTTGAATGGGGAACTCGACCGAAACAAAGTATAGGTTTTCATTATGTGAATAACTTGGAAATCTTAGCTCAAACAGCTGCAAAACCTGTTTTCCCAGCACGGGAACCTTGAGTTCTATAAGATAAAGCCATAAACATGTGTATCCGAGTCTTCTATCAAAAGTTACAGCTATTTCTATGAAGTTGTACAAAAACGCTTTCTTTCGCCAAGACAGTGCGTTTCTCACTGTTACATGCATTTGAATGGGGAACTCGACCGAAACAAAGTATAGGTTTTCATTATGTGAATAACTTGGAAATCTTAGCTCAAACAGCTGCAAAACCTGTTTTCCCAGCACGGGAACCTTGAGTTCTATAAGATAAAGCCATAAACATGTGTATCCGAGTCTTCTATCAAAAGTTACAGCTATTTCTATGAAGTTGTACAAAAACGCTTTCTTTCGCCAAGACAGTGCGTTTCTCACTGTTACATGCATTTGAATGGGGAACTCGACCGAAACAAAGTATAGGTTTTCATTATGTGAATAACTTGGAAATCTTAGCTCAAACAGCTGCAAAACCTGTTTTCCCAGCACGGGAACCTTGAGTTCTATAAGATAAAGCCATAAACATGTGTATCCGAGTCTTCTATCAAAAGTTACAGCTATTTCTATGAAGTTGTACAAAAACGCTTTCTTTCGCCAAGACAGTGCGTTTCTCACTGTTACATGCATTTGAATGGGGAACTCGACCGAAACAAAGTATAGGTTTTCATTATGTGAATAACTTGGAAATCTTAGCTCAAACAGCTGCAAAACCTGTTTTCCCAGCACGGGAACCTTGAGTTCTATAAGATAAAGCCATAAACATGTGTATCCGAGTCTTCTATCAAAAGTTACAGCTATTTCTATGAAGTTGTACAAAAACGCTTTCTTTCGCCAAGACAGTGCGTTTCTCACTGTTACATGCATTTGAATGGGGAACTCGACCGAAACAAAGTATAGGTTTTCATTATGTGAATAACTTGGAAATCTTAGCTCAAACAGTTGCAAAACCTGTTTTCCCAGCACGGGAACCTTGAGTTCTATAAGATAAAGCCATAAACATGTGTATCCGAGTCTTCTATCAAAAGTTACAGCTATTTCTATGAAGTTGTACAAAAACGCTTTCTTTCGCCAAGACAGTGCGTTTCTCACTGTTACATGCATTTGAATGGGGAACTCGACCGAAACAAAGTATAGGTTTTCATTATGTGAATAACTTGGAAATCTTAGCTCAAACAGCTGCAAAACCTGTTTTCCCAGCACGGGAACCTTGAGTTCTATAAGATAAAGCCATAAACATGTGTATCCGAGTCTTCTATCAAAAGTTACAGCTATTTCTATGAAGTTGTACAAAAACGCTTTCTTTCGCCAAGACAGTGCGTTTCTCACTGTTACATGCATTTGAATGGGGAACTCGACCGAAACAAAGTATAGGTTTTCATTATGTGAATAACTTGGAAATCTTAGCTCAAACAGTTGCAAAACCTGTTTTCCCAGCACGGGAACCTTGAGTTCTATAAGATAAAGCCATAAACATGTGTATCCGAGTCTTCTATCAAAAGTTACAGCTATTTCTATGAAGTTGTACAAAAACGCTTTCTTTCGCCAAGACAGTGCGTTTCTCACTGTTACATGCATTTGAATGGGGAACTCGACCGAAACAAAGTATAGGTTTTCATTATGTGAATAACTTGGAAATCTTAGCTCAAACAGCTGCAAAACCTGTTTTCCCAGCACGGGAACCTTGAGTTCTATAAGATAAAGCCATAAACATGTGTATCCGAGTCTTCTATCAAAAGTTACAGCTATTTCTATGAAGTTGTACAAAAACGCTTTCTTTCGCCAAGACAGTGCGTTTCTCACTGTTACATGCATTTGAATGGGGAACTCGACCGAAACAAAGTATAGGTTTTCATTATGTGAATAACTTGGAAATCTTAGCTCAAACAGCTGCAAAACCTGTTTTCCCAGCACGGGAACCTTGAGTTCTATAAGATAAAGCCATAAACATGTGTATCCGAGTCTTCTATCAAAAGTTACAGCTATTTCTATGAAGTTGTACAAAAACGCTTTCTTTCGCCAAGACAGTGCGTTTCTCACTGTTACATGCATTTGAATGGGGAACTCGACCGAAACAAAGTATAGGTTTTCATTATGTGAATAACTTGGAAATCTTAGCTCAAACAGTTGCAAAACCTGTTTTCCCAGCACGGGAACCTTGAGTTCTATAAGATAAAGCCATAAACATGTGTATCCGAGTCTTCTATCAAAAGTTACAGCTATTTCTATGAAGTTGTACAAAAACGCTTTCTTTCGCCAAGACAGTGCGTTTCTCACTGTTACATGCATTTGAATGGGGAACTCGACCGAAACAAAGTATAGGTTTTCATTATGTGAATAACTTGGAAATCTTAGCTCAAACAGCTGCAAAACCTGTTTTCCCAGCACGGGAACCTTGAGTTCTATAAGATAAAGCCATAAACATGTGTATCCGAGTCTTCTATCAAAAGTTACAGCTATTTCTATGAAGTTGTACAAAAACGCTTTCTTTCGCCAAGACAGTGCGTTTCTCACTGTTACATGCATTTGAATGGGGAACTCGACCGAAACAAAGTATAGGTTTTCATTATGTGAATAACTTGGAAATCTTAGCTCAAACAGCTGCAAAACCTGTTTTCCCAGCACGGGAACCTTGAGTTCTATAAGATAAAGCCATAAACATGTGTATCCGAGTCTTCTATCAAAAGTTACAGCTATTTCTATGAAGTTGTACAAAAACGCTTTCTTTCGCCAAGACAGTGCGTTTCTCACTGTTACATGCATTTGAATGGGGAACTCGACCGAAACAAAGTATAGGTTTTCATTATGTGAATAACTTGGAAATCTTAGCTCAAACAGCTGCAAAACCTGTTTTCCCAGCACGGGAACCTTGAGTTCTATAAGATAAAGCCATAAACATGTGTATCCGAGTCTTCTATCAAAAGTTACAGCTATTTCTATGAAGTTGTACAAAAACGCTTTCTTTCGCCAAGACAGTGCGTTTCTCACTGTTACATGCATTTGAATGGGGAACTCGACCGAAACAAAGTATAGGTTTTCATTATGTGAATAACTTGGAAATCTTAGCTCAAACAGCTGCAAAACCTGTTTTCCCAGCACGGGAACCTTGAGTTCTATAAGATAAAGCCATAAACATGTGTATCCGAGTCTTCTATCAAAAGTTACAGCTATTTCTATGAAGTTGTACAAAAACGCTTTCTTTCGCCAAGACAGTGCGTTTCTCACTGTTACATGCATTTGAATGGGGAACTCGACCGAAACAAAGTATAGGTTTTCATTATGTGAATAACTTGGAAATCTTAGCTCAAACAGTTGCAAAACCTGTTTTCCCAGCACGGGAACCTTGAGTTCTATAAGATAAAGCCATAAACATGTGTATCCGAGTCTTCTATCAAAAGTTACAGCTATTTCTATGAAGTTGTACAAAAACGCTTTCTTTCGCCAAGACAGTGCGTTTCTCACTGTTACATGCATTTGAATGGGGAACTCGACCGAAACAAAGTATAGGTTTTCATTATGTGAATAACTTGGAAATCTTAGCTCAAACAGCTGCAAAACCTGTTTTCCCAGCACGGGAACCTTGAGTTCTATAAGATAAAGCCATAAACATGTGTATCCGAGTCTTCTATCAAAAGTTACAGCTATTTCTATGAAGTTGTACAAAAACGCTTTCTTTCGCCAAGACAGTGCGTTTCTCACTGTTACATGCGTTTGAATGGGGAACTCGACCGAAACAAAGTATAGGTTTTCATTATGTGAATAACTTGGAAATCTTAGCTCAAACAGTTGCAAAACCTGTTTTCCCAGCACGGGAACCTTGAGTTCTATAAGATAAAGCCATAAACATGTGTATCCGAGTCTTCTATCAAAAGTTACAGCTATTTCTATGAAGTTGTACAAAAACGCTTTCTTTCGCCAAGACAGTGCGTTTCTCACTGTTACATGCATTTGAATGGGGAACTCGACCGAAACAAAGTATAGGTTTTCCTTATGTGAATAACTTGGAAATCTTAGCTCAAACAGTTGCAAAACCTGTTTTCCCAGCACGGGAACCTTGAGTTCTATAAGATAAAGCCATAAACATGTGTATCCGAGTCTTCTATCAAAAGTTACAGCTATTTCTATGAAGTTGTACAAAAACGCTTTCTTTCGCCAAGACAGTGCGTTTCTCACTGTTACATGCATTTGAATGGGGAACTCGACCGAAACAAAGTATAGGTTTTCATTATGTGAATAACTTGGAAATCTTAGCTCAAACAGCTGCAAAACCTGTTTTCCCAGCACGGGAACCTTGAGTTCTATAAGATAAAGCCATAAACATGTGTATCCGAGTCTTCTATCAAAAGTTACAGCTATTTCTATGAAGTTGTACAAAAACGCTTTCTTTCGCCAAGACAGTGCGTTTCTCACTGTTACATGCATTTGAATGGGGAACTCGACCGAAACAAAGTATAGGTTTTCATTATGTGAATAACTTGGAAATCTTAGCTCAAACAGCTGCAAAACCTGTTTTCCCAGCACGGGAACCTTGAGTTCTATAAGATAAAGCCATAAACATGTGTATCCGAGTCTTCTATCAAAAGTTACAGCTATTTCTATGAAGTTGTACAAAAACGCTTTCTTTCGCCAAGACAGTGCGTTTCTCACTGTTACATGCATTTGAATGGGGAACTCGACCGAAACAAAGTATAGGTTTTCATTATGTGAATAACTTGGAAATCTTAGCTCAAACAGTTGCAAAACCTGTTTTCCCAGCACGGGAACCTTGAGTTCTATAAGATAAAGCCATAAACATGTGTATCCGAGTCTTCTATCAAAAGTTACAGCTATTTCTATGAAGTTGTACAAAAACGCTTTCTTTCGCCAAGACAGTGCGTTTCTCACTGTTACATGCATTTGAATGGGGAACTCGACCGAAACAAAGTATAGGTTTTCATTATGTGAATAACTTGGAAATCTTAGCTCAAACAGTTGCAAAACCTGTTTTCCCAGCACGGGAACCTTGAGTTCTATAAGATAAAGCCATAAACATGTGTATCCGAGTCTTCTATCAAAAGTTACAGCTATTTCTATGAAGTTGTACAAAAACGCTTTCTTTCGCCAAGACAGTGCGTTTCTCACTGTTACATGCATTTGAATGGGGAACTCGACCGAAACAAAGTATAGGTTTTCATTATGTGAATAACTTGGAAATCTTAGCTCAAACAGCTGCAAAACCTGTTTTCCCAGCACGGGAACCTTGAGTTCTATAAGATAAAGCCATAAACATGTGTATCCGAGTCTTCTATCAAAAGTTACAGCTATTTCTATGAAGTTGTACAAAAACGCTTTCTTTCGCCAAGACAGTGCGTTTCTCACTGTTACATGCGTTTGAATGGGGAACTCGACCGAAACAAAGTATAGGTTTTCATTATGTGAATAACTTGGAAATCTTAGCTCAAACAGTTGCAAAACCTGTTTTCCCAGCACGGGAACCTTGAGTTCTATAAGATAAAGCCATAAACATGTGTATCCGAGTCTTCTATCAAAAGTTACAGCTATTTCTATGAAGTTGTACAAAAACGCTTTCTTTCGCCAAGACAGTGCGTTTCTCACTGTTACATGCATTTGAATGGGGAACTCGACCGAAACAAAGTATAGGTTTTCCTTATGTGAATAACTTGGAAATCTTAGCTCAAACAGCTGCAAAACCTGTTTTCCCAGCACGGGAACCTTGAGTTCTATAAGATAAAGCCATAAACATGTGTATCCGAGTCTTCTATCAAAAGTTACAGCTATTTCTATGAAGTTGTACAAAAACGCTTTCTTTCGCCAAGACAGTGCGTTTCTCACTGTTACATGCATTTGAATGGGGAACTCGACCGAAACAAAGTATAGGTTTTCATTATGTGAATAACTTGGAAATCTTAGCTCAAACAGTTGCAAAACCTGTTTTCCCAGCACGGGAACCTTGAGTTCTATAAGATAAAGCCATAAACATGTGTATCCGAGTCTTCTATCAAAAGTTACAGCTATTTCTATGAAGTTGTACAAAAACGCTTTCTTTCGCCAAGACAGTGCGTTTCTCACTGTTACATGCATTTGAATGGGGAACTCGACCGAAACAAAGTATAGGTTTTCATTATGTGAATAACTTGGAAATCTTAGCTCAAACAGCTGCAAAACCTGTTTTCCCAGCACGGGAACCTTGAGTTCTATAAGATAAAGCCATAAACATGTGTATCCGAGTCTTCTATCAAAAGTTACAGCTATTTCTATGAAGTTGTACAAAAACGCTTTCTTTCGCCAAGACAGTGCGTTTCTCACTGTTACATGCATTTGAATGGGGAACTCGACCGAAACAAAGTATAGGTTTTCATTATGTGAATAACTTGGAAATCTTAGCTCAAACAGCTGCAAAACCTGTTTTCCCAGCACGGGAACCTTGAGTTCTATAAGATAAAGCCATAAACATGTGTATCCGAGTCTTCTATCAAAAGTTACAGCTATTTCTATGAAGTTGTACAAAAACGCTTTCTTTCGCCAAGACAGTGCGTTTCTCACTGTTACATGCATTTGAATGGGGAACTCGACCGAAACAAAGTATAGGTTTTCATTATGTGAATAACTTGGAAATCTTAGCTCAAACAGCTGCAAAACCTGTTTTCCCAGCACGGGAACCTTGAGTTCTATAAGATAAAGCCATAAACATGTGTATCCGAGTCTTCTATCAAAAGTTACAGCTATTTCTATGAAGTTGTACAAAAACGCTTTCTTTCGCCAAGACAGTGCGTTTCTCACTGTTACATGCATTTGAATGGGGAACTCGACCGAAACAAAGTATAGGTTTTCATTATGTGAATAACTTGGAAATCTTAGCTCAAACAGTTGCAAAACCTGTTTTCCCAGCACGGGAACCTTGAGTTCTATAAGATAAAGCCATAAACATGTGTATCCGAGTCTTCTATCAAAAGTTACAGCTATTTCTATGAAGTTGTACAAAAACGCTTTCTTTCGCCAAGACAGTGCGTTTCTCACTGTTACATGCATTTGAATGGGGAACTCGACCGAAACAAAGTATAGGTTTTCATTATGTGAATAACTTGGAAATCTTAGCTCAAACAGCTGCAAAACCTGTTTTCCCAGCACGGGAACCTTGAGTTCTATAAGATAAAGCCATAAACATGTGTATCCGAGTCTTCTATCAAAAGTTACAGCTATTTCTATGAAGTTGTACAAAAACGCTTTCTTTCGCCAAGACAGTGCGTTTCTCACTGTTACATGCATTTGAATGGGGAACTCGACCGAAACAAAGTATAGGTTTTCATTATGTGAATAACTTGGAAATCTTAGCTCAAACAGCTGCAAAACCTGTTTTCCCAGCACGGGAACCTTGAGTTCTATAAGATAAAGCCATAAACATGTGTATCCGAGTCTTCTATCAAAAGTTACAGCTATTTCTATGAAGTTGTACAAAAACGCTTTCTTTCGCCAAGACAGTGCGTTTCTCACTGTTACATGCATTTGAATGGGGAACTCGACCGAAACAAAGTATAGGTTTTCATTATGTGAATAACTTGGAAATCTTAGCTCAAACAGTTGCAAAACCTGTTTTCCCAGCACGGGAACCTTGAGTTCTATAAGATAAAGCCATAAACATGTGTATCCGAGTCTTCTATCAAAAGTTACAGCTATTTCTATGAAGTTGTACAAAAACGCTTTCTTTTGCCAAGACAGTGCGTTTCTCACTGTTACATGCATTTGAATGGGGAACTCGACCGAAACAAAGTATAGGTTTTCATTATGTGAATAACTTGGAAATCTTAGCTCAAACAGCTGCAAAACCTGTTTTCCCAGCACGGGAACCTTGAGTTCTATAAGATAAAGCCATAAACATGTGTATCCGAGTCTTCTATCAAAAGTTACAGCTATTTCTATGAAGTTGTACAAAAACGCTTTCTTTCGCCAAGACAGTGCGTTTCTCACTGTTACATGCATTTGAATGGGGAACTCGACCGAAACAAAGTATAGGTTTTCATTATGTGAATAACTTGGAAATCTTAGCTCAAACAGCTGCAAAACCTGTTTTCCCAGCACGGGAACCTTGAGTTCTATAAGATAAAGCCATAAACATGTGTATCCGAGTCTTCTATCAAAAGTTACAGCTATTTCTATGAAGTTGTACAAAAACGCTTTCTTTTGCCAAGACAGTGCGTTTCTCACTGTTACATGCATTTGAATGGGGAACTCGACCGAAACAAAGTATAGGTTTTCATTATGTGAATAACTTGGAAATCTTAGCTCAAACAGTTGCAAAACCTGTTTTCCCAGCACGGGAACCTTGAGTTCTATAAGATAAAGCCATAAACATGTGTATCCGAGTCTTCTATCAAAAGTTACAGCTATTTCTATGAAGTTGTACAAAAACGCTTTCTTTCGCCAAGACAGTGCGTTTCTCACTGTTACATGCATTTGAATGGGGAACTCGACCGAAACAAAGTATAGGTTTTCATTATGTGAATAACTTGGAAATCTTAGCTCAAACAGCTGCAAAACCTGTTTTCCCAGCACGGGAACCTTGAGTTCTATAAGATAAAGCCATAAACATGTGTATCCGAGTCTTCTATCAAAAGTTACAGCTATTTCTATGAAGTTGTACAAAAACGCTTTCTTTCGCCAAGACAGTGCGTTTCTCACTGTTACATGCATTTGAATGGGGAACTCGACCGAAACAAAGTATAGGTTTTCATTATGTGAATAACTTGGAAATCTTAGCTCAAACAGCTGCAAAACCTGTTTTCCCAGCACGGGAACCTTGAGTTCTATAAGATAAAGCCATAAACATGTGTATCCGAGTCTTCTATCAAAAGTTACAGCTATTTCTATGAAGTTGTACAAAAACGCTTTCTTTCGCCAAGACAGTGCGTTTCTCACTGTTACATGCATTTGAATGGGGAACTCGACCGAAACAAAGTATAGGTTTTCATTATGTGAATAACTTGGAAATCTTAGCTCAAACAGTTGCAAAACCTGTTTTCCCAGCACGGGAACCTTGAGTTCTATAAGATAAAGCCATAAACATGTGTATCCGAGTCTTCTATCAAAAGTTACAGCTATTTCTATGAAGTTGTACAAAAACGCTTTCTTTCGCCAAGACAGTGCGTTTCTCACTGTTACATGCATTTGAATGGGGAACTCGACCGAAACAAAGTATAGGTTTTCATTATGTGAATAACTTGGAAATCTTAGCTCAAACAGCTGCAAAACCTGTTTTCCCAGCACGGGAACCTTGAGTTCTATAAGATAAAGCCATAAACATGTGTATCCGAGTCTTCTATCAAAAGTTACAGCTATTTCTATGAAGTTGTACAAAAACGCTTTCTTTCGCCAAGACAGTGCGTTTCTCACTGTTACATGCATTTGAATGGGGAACTCGACCGAAACAAAGTATAGGTTTTCATTATGTGAATAACTTGGAAATCTTAGCTCAAACAGCTGCAAAACCTGTTTTCCCAGCACGGGAACCTTGAGTTCTATAAGATAAAGCCATAAACATGTGTATCCGAGTCTTCTATCAAAAGTTACAGCTATTTCTATGAAGTTGTACAAAAACGCTTTCTTTCGCCAAGACAGTGCGTTTCTCACTGTTACATGCATTTGAATGGGGAACTCGACCGAAACAAAGTATAGGTTTTCATTATGTGAATAACTTGGAAATCTTAGCTCAAACAGCTGCAAAACCTGTTTTCCCAGCACGGGAACCTTGAGTTCTATAAGATAAAGCCATAAACATGTGTATCCGAGTCTTCTATCAAAAGTTACAGCTATTTCTATGAAGTTGTACAAAAACGCTTTCTTTCGCCAAGACAGTGCGTTTCTCACTGTTACATGCATTTGAATGGGGAACTCGACCGAAACAAAGTATAGGTTTTCATTATGTGAATAACTTGGAAATCTTAGCTCAAACAGTTGCAAAACCTGTTTTCCCAGCACGGGAACCTTGAGTTCTATAAGATAAAGCCATAAACATGTGTATCCGAGTCTTCTATCAAAAGTTACAGCTATTTCTATGAAGTTGTACAAAAACGCTTTCTTTTGCCAAGACAGTGCGTTTCTCACTGTTACATGCATTTGAATGGGGAACTCGACCGAAACAAAGTATAGGTTTTCATTATGTGAATAACTTGGAAATCTTAGCTCAAACAGCTGCAAAACCTGTTTTCCCAGCACGGGAACCTTGAGTTCTATAAGATAAAGCCATAAACATGTGTATCCGAGTCTTCTATCAAAAGTTACAGCTATTTCTATGAAGTTGTACAAAAACGCTTTCTTTTGCCAAGACAGTGCGTTTCTCACTGTTACATGCATTTGAATGGGGAACTCGACCGAAACAAAGTATAGGTTTTCATTATGTGAATAACTTGGAAATCTTAGCTCAAACAGCTGCAAAACCTGTTTTCCCAGCACGGGAACCTTGAGTTCTATAAGATAAAGCCATAAACATGTGTATCCGAGTCTTCTATCAAAAGTTACAGCTATTTCTATGAAGTTGTACAAAAACGCTTTCTTTCGCCAAGACAGTGCGTTTCTCACTGTTACATGCATTTGAATGGGGAACTCGACCGAAACAAAGTATAGGTTTTCATTATGTGAATAACTTGGAAATCTTAGCTCAAACAGCTGCAAAACCTGTTTTCCCAGCACGGGAACCTTGAGTTCTATAAGATAAAGCCATAAACATGTGTATCCGAGTCTTCTATCAAAAGTTACAGCTATTTCTATGAAGTTGTACAAAAACGCTTTCTTTTGCCAAGACAGTGCGTTTCTCACTGTTACATGCATTTGAATGGGGAACTCGACCGAAACAAAGTATAGGTTTTCATTATGTGAATAACTTGGAAATCTTAGCTCAAACAGTTGCAAAACCTGTTTTCCCAGCACGGGAACCTTGAGTTCTATAAGATAAAGCCATAAACATGTGTATCCGAGTCTTCTATCAAAAGTTACAGCTATTTCTATGAAGTTGTACAAAAACGCTTTCTTTTGCCAAGACAGTGCGTTTCTCACTGTTACATGCATTTGAATGGGGAACTCGACCGAAACAAAGTATAGGTTTTCATTATGTGAATAACTTGGAAATCTTAGCTCAAACAGCTGCAAAACCTGTTTTCCCAGCACGGGAACCTTGAGTTCTATAAGATAAAGCCATAAACATGTGTATCCGAGTCTTCTATCAAAAGTTACAGCTATTTCTATGAAGTTGTACAAAAACGCTTTCTTTTGCCAAGACAGTGCGTTTCTCACTGTTACATGCATTTGAATGGGGAACTCGACCGAAACAAAGTATAGGTTTTCATTATGTGAATAACTTGGAAATCTTAGCTCAAACAGCTGCAAAACCTGTTTTCCCAGCACGGGAACCTTGAGTTCTATAAGATAAAGCCATAAACATGTGTATCCGAGTCTTCTATCAAAAGTTACAGCTATTTCTATGAAGTTGTACAAAAACGCTTTCTTTCGCCAAGACAGTGCGTTTCTCACTGTTACATGCATTTGAATGGGGAACTCGACCGAAACAAAGTATAGGTTTTCATTATGTGAATAACTTGGAAATCTTAGCTCAAACAGTTGCAAAACCTGTTTTCCCAGCACGGGAACCTTGAGTTCTATAAGATAAAGCCATAAACATGTGTATCCGAGTCTTCTATCAAAAGTTACAGCTATTTCTATGAAGTTGTACAAAAACGCTTTCTTTCGCCAAGACAGTGCGTTTCTCACTGTTACATGCATTTGAATGGGGAACTCGACCGAAACAAAGTATAGGTTTTCATTATGTGAATAACTTGGAAATCTTAGCTCAAACAGCTGCAAAACCTGTTTTCCCAGCACGGGAACCTTGAGTTCTATAAGATAAAGCCATAAACATGTGTATCCGAGTCTTCTATCAAAAGTTACAGCTATTTATATGAAGTTGTACAAAAACGCTTTCTTTCGCCAAGACAGTGCGTTTCTCACTGTTACATGCATTTGAATGGGGAACTCGACCGAAACAAAGTATAGGTTTTCATTATGTGAATAACTTGGAAATCTTAGCTCAAACAGCTGCAAAACCTGTTTTCCCAGCACGGGAACCTTGAGTTCTATAAGATAAAGCCATAAACATGTGTATCCGAGTCTTCTATCAAAAGTTACAGCTATTTCTATGAAGTTGTACAAAAACGCTTTCTTTCGCCAAGACAGTGCGTTTCTCACTGTTACATGCATTTGAATGGGGAACTCGACCGAAACAAAGTATAGGTTTTCATTATGTGAATAACTTGGAAATCTTAGCTCAAACAGTTGCAAAACCTGTTTTCCCAGCACGGGAACCTTGAGTTCTATAAGATAAAGCCATAAACATGTGTATCCGAGTCTTCTATCAAAAGTTACAGCTATTTCTATGAAGTTGTACAAAAACGCTTTCTTTTGCCAAGACAGTGCGTTTCTCACTGTTACATGCATTTGAATGGGGAACTCGACCGAAACAAAGTATAGGTTTTCATTATGTGAATAACTTGGAAATCTTAGCTCAAACAGCTGCAAAACCTGTTTTCCCAGCACGGGAACCTTGAGTTCTATAAGATAAAGCCATAAACATGTGTATCCGAGTCTTCTATCAAAAGTTACAGCTATTTCTATGAAGTTGTACAAAAACGCTTTCTTTCGCCAAGACAGTGCGTTTCTCACTGTTACATGCATTTGAATGGGGAACTCGACCGAAACAAAGTATAGGTTTTCATTATGTGAATAACTTGGAAATCTTAGCTCAAACAGCTGCAAAACCTGTTTTCCCAGCACGGGAACCTTGAGTTCTATAAGATAAAGCCATAAACATGTGTATCCGAGTCTTCTATCAAAAGTTACAGCTATTTCTATGAAGTTGTACAAAAACGCTTTCTTTCGCCAAGACAGTGCGTTTCTCACTGTTACATGCATTTGAATGGGGAACTCGACCGAAACAAAGTATAGGTTTTCATTATGTGAATAACTTGGAAATCTTAGCTCAAACAGCTGCAAAACCTGTTTTCCCAGCACGGGAACCTTGAGTTCTATAAGATAAAGCCATAAACATGTGTATCCGAGTCTTCTATCAAAAGTTACAGCTATTTCTATGAAGTTGTACAAAAACGCTTTCTTTCGCCAAGACAGTGCGTTTCTCACTGTTACATGCATTTGAATGGGGAACTCGACCGAAACAAAGTATAGGTTTTCATTATGTGAATAACTTGGAAATCTTAGCTCAAACAGCTGCAAAACCTGTTTTCCCAGCACGGGAACCTTGAGTTCTATAAGATAAAGCCATAAACATGTGTATCCGAGTCTTCTATCAAAAGTTACAGCTATTTCTATGAAGTTGTACAAAAACGCTTTCTTTCGCCAAGACAGTGCGTTTCTCACTGTTACATGCATTTGAATGGGGAACTCGACCGAAACAAAGTATAGGTTTTCATTATGTGAATAACTTGGAAATCTTAGCTCAAACAGTTGCAAAACCTGTTTTCCCAGCACGGGAACCTTGAGTTCTATAAGATAAAGCCATAAACATGTGTATCCGAGTCTTCTATCAAAAGTTACAGCTATTTCTATGAAGTTGTACAAAAACGCTTTCTTTTGCCAAGACAGTGCGTTTCTCACTGTTACATGCATTTGAATGGGGAACTCGACCGAAACAAAGTATAGGTTTTCATTATGTGAATAACTTGGAAATCTTAGCTCAAACAGCTGCAAAACCTGTTTTCCCAGCACGGGAACCTTGAGTTCTATAAGATAAAGCCATAAACATGTGTATCCGAGTCTTCTATCAAAAGTTACAGCTATTTCTATGAAGTTGTACAAAAACGCTTTCTTTCGCCAAGACAGTGCGTTTCTCACTGTTACATGCATTTGAATGGGGAACTCGACCGAAACAAAGTATAGGTTTTCATTATGTGAATAACTTGGAAATCTTAGCTCAAACAGCTGCAAAACCTGTTTTCCCAGCACGGGAACCTTGAGTTCTATAAGATAAAGCCATAAACATGTGTATCCGAGTCTTCTATCAAAAGTTACAGCTATTTCTATGAAGTTGTACAAAAACGCTTTCTTTTGCCAAGACAGTGCGTTTCTCACTGTTACATGCATTTGAATGGGGAACTCGACCGAAACAAAGTATAGGTTTTCATTATGTGAATAACTTGGAAATCTTAGCTCAAACAGTTGCAAAACCTGTTTTCCCAGCACGGGAACCTTGAGTTCTATAAGATAAAGCCATAAACATGTGTATCCGAGTCTTCTATCAAAAGTTACAGCTATTTCTATGAAGTTGTACAAAAACGCTTTCTTTCGCCAAGACAGTGCGTTTCTCACTGTTACATGCATTTGAATGGGGAACTCGACCGAAACAAAGTATAGGTTTTCATTATGTGAATAACTTGGAAATCTTAGCTCAAACAGCTGCAAAACCTGTTTTCCCAGCACGGGAACCTTGAGTTCTATAAGATAAAGCCATAAACATGTGTATCCGAGTCTTCTATCAAAAGTTACAGCTATTTCTATGAAGTTGTACAAAAACGCTTTCTTTTGCCAAGACAGTGCGTTTCTCACTGTTACATGCATTTGAATGGGGAACTCGACCGAAACAAAGTATAGGTTTTCATTATGTGAATAACTTGGAAATCTTAGCTCAAACAGCTGCAAAACCTGTTTTCCCAGCACGGGAACCTTGAGTTCTATAAGATAAAGCCATAAACATGTGTATCCGAGTCTTCTATCAAAAGTTACAGCTATTTCTATGAAGTTGTACAAAAACGCTTTCTTTCGCCAAGACAGTGCGTTTCTCACTGTTACATGCATTTGAATGGGGAACTCGACCGAAACAAAGTATAGGTTTTCATTATGTGAATAACTTGGAAATCTTAGCTCAAACAGCTGCAAAACCTGTTTTCCCAGCACGGGAACCTTGAGTTCTATAAGATAAAGCCATAAACATGTGTATCCGAGTCTTCTATCAAAAGTTACAGCTATTTCTATGAAGTTGTACAAAAACGCTTTCTTTTGCCAAGACAGTGCGTTTCTCACTGTTACATGCATTTGAATGGGGAACTCGACCGAAACAAAGTATAGGTTTTCATTATGTGAATAACTTGGAAATCTTAGCTCAAACAGTTGCAAAACCTGTTTTCCCAGCACGGGAACCTTGAGTTCTATAAGATAAAGCCATAAACATGTGTATCCGAGTCTTCTATCAAAAGTTACAGCTATTTCTATGAAGTTGTACAAAAACGCTTTCTTTCGCCAAGACAGTGCGTTTCTCACTGTTACATGCATTTGAATGGGGAACTCGACCGAAACAAAGTATAGGTTTTCATTATGTGAATAACTTGGAAATCTTAGCTCAAACAGCTGCAAAACCTGTTTTCCCAGCACGGGAACCTTGAGTTCTATAAGATAAAGCCATAAACATGTGTATCCGAGTCTTCTATCAAAAGTTACAGCTATTTATATGAAGTTGTACAAAAACGCTTTCTTTCGCCAAGACAGTGCGTTTCTCACTGTTACATGCATTTGAATGGGGAACTCGACCGAAACAAAGTATAGGTTTTCATTATGTGAATAACTTGGAAATCTTAGCTCAAACAGCTGCAAAACCTGTTTTCCCAGCACGGGAACCTTGAGTTCTATAAGATAAAGCCATAAACATGTGTATCCGAGTCTTCTATCAAAAGTTACAGCTATTTCTATGAAGTTGTACAAAAACGCTTTCTTTCGCCAAGACAGTGCGTTTCTCACTGTTACATGCATTTGAATGGGGAACTCGACCGAAACAAAGTATAGGTTTTCATTATGTGAATAACTTGGAAATCTTAGCTCAAACAGTTGCAAAACCTGTTTTCCCAGCACGGGAACCTTGAGTTCTATAAGATAAAGCCATAAACATGTGTATCCGAGTCTTCTATCAAAAGTTACAGCTATTTCTATGAAGTTGTACAAAAACGCTTTCTTTTGCCAAGACAGTGCGTTTCTCACTGTTACATGCATTTGAATGGGGAACTCGACCGAAACAAAGTATAGGTTTTCATTATGTGAATAACTTGGAAATCTTAGCTCAAACAGCTGCAAAACCTGTTTTCCCAGCACGGGAACCTTGAGTTCTATAAGATAAAGCCATAAACATGTGTATCCGAGTCTTCTATCAAAAGTTACAGCTATTTCTATGAAGTTGTACAAAAACGCTTTCTTTTGCCAAGACAGTGCGTTTCTCACTGTTACATGCATTTGAATGGGGAACTCGACCGAAACAAAGTATAGGTTTTCATTATGTGAATAACTTGGAAATCTTAGCTCAAACAGCTGCAAAACCTGTTTTCCCAGCACGGGAACCTTGAGTTCTATAAGATAAAGCCATAAACATGTGTATCCGAGTCTTCTATCAAAAGTTACAGCTATTTCTATGAAGTTGTACAAAAACGCTTTCTTTCGCCAAGACAGTGCGTTTCTCACTGTTACATGCATTTGAATGGGGAACTCGACCGAAACAAAGTATAGGTTTTCATTATGTGAATAACTTGGAAATCTTAGCTCAAACAGTTGCAAAACCTGTTTTCCCAGCACGGGAACCTTGAGTTCTATAAGATAAAGCCATAAACATGTGTATCCGAGTCTTCTATCAAAAGTTACAGCTATTTCTATGAAGTTGTACAAAAACGCTTTCTTTCGCCAAGACAGTGCGTTTCTCACTGTTACATGCATTTGAATGGGGAACTCGACCGAAACAAAGTATAGGTTTTCATTATGTGAATAACTTGGAAATCTTAGCTCAAACAGTTGCAAAACCTGTTTTCCCAGCACGGGAACCTTGAGTTCTATAAGATAAAGCCATAAACATGTGTATCCGAGTCTTCTATCAAAAGTTACAGCTATTTCTATGAAGTTGTACAAAAACGCTTTCTTTCGCCAAGACAGTGCGTTTCTCACTGTTACATGCATTTGAATGGGGAACTCGACCGAAACAAAGTATAGGTTTTCATTATGTGAATAACTTGGAAATCTTAGCTCAAACAGCTGCAAAACCTGTTTTCCCAGCACGGGAACCTTGAGTTCTATAAGATAAAGCCATAAACATGTGTATCCGAGTCTTCTATCAAAAGTTACAGCTATTTCTATGAAGTTGTACAAAAACGCTTTCTTTCGCCAAGACAGTGCGTTTCTCACTGTTACATGCATTTGAATGGGGAACTCGACCGAAACAAAGTATAGGTTTTCATTATGTGAATAACTTGGAAATCTTAGCTCAAACAGTTGCAAAACCTGTTTTCCCAGCACGGGAACCTTGAGTTCTATAAGATAAAGCCATAAACATGTGTATCCGAGTCTTCTATCAAAAGTTACAGCTATTTCTATGAAGTTGTACAAAAACGCTTTCTTTTGCCAAGACAGTGCGTTTCTCACTGTTACATGCATTTGAATGGGGAACTCGACCGAAACAAAGTATAGGTTTTCATTATGTGAATAACTTGGAAATCTTAGCTCAAACAGCTGCAAAACCTGTTTTCCCAGCACGGGAACCTTGAGTTCTATAAGATAAAGCCATAAACATGTGTATCCGAGTCTTCTATCAAAAGTTACAGCTATTTCTATGAAGTTGTACAAAAACGCTTTCTTTCGCCAAGACAGTGCGTTTCTCACTGTTACATGCATTTGAATGGGGAACTCGACCGAAACAAAGTATAGGTTTTCATTATGTGAATAACTTGGAAATCTTAGCTCAAACAGCTGCAAAACCTGTTTTCCCAGCACGGGAACCTTGAGTTCTATAAGATAAAGCCATAAACATGTGTATCCGAGTCTTCTATCAAAAGTTACAGCTATTTCTATGAAGTTGTACAAAAACGCTTTCTTTCGCCAAGACAGTGCGTTTCTCACTGTTACATGCATTTGAATGGGGAACTCGACCGAAACAAAGTATAGGTTTTCATTATGTGAATAACTTGGAAATCTTAGCTCAAACAGCTGCAAAACCTGTTTTCCCAGCACGGGAACCTTGAGTTCTATAAGATAAAGCCATAAACATGTGTATCCGAGTCTTCTATCAAAAGTTACAGCTATTTCTATGAAGTTGTACAAAAACGCTTTCTTTCGCCAAGACAGTGCGTTTCTCACTGTTACATGCATTTGAATGGGGAACTCGACCGAAACAAAGTATAGGTTTTCATTATGTGAATAACTTGGAAATCTTAGCTCAAACAGCTGCAAAACCTGTTTTCCCAGCACGGGAACCTTGAGTTCTATAAGATAAAGCCATAAACATGTGTATCCGAGTCTTCTATCAAAAGTTACAGCTATTTCTATGAAGTTGTACAAAAACGCTTTCTTTCGCCAAGACAGTGCGTTTCTCACTGTTACATGCATTTGAATGGGGAACTCGACCGAAACAAAGTATAGGTTTTCATTATGTGAATAACTTGGAAATCTTAGCTCAAACAGTTGCAAAACCTGTTTTCCCAGCACGGGAACCTTGAGTTCTATAAGATAAAGCCATAAACATGTGTATCCGAGTCTTCTATCAAAAGTTACAGCTATTTCTATGAAGTTGTACAAAAACGCTTTCTTTTGCCAAGACAGTGCGTTTCTCACTGTTACATGCATTTGAATGGGGAACTCGACCGAAACAAAGTATAGGTTTTCATTATGTGAATAACTTGGAAATCTTAGCTCAAACAGCTGCAAAACCTGTTTTCCCAGCACGGGAACCTTGAGTTCTATAAGATAAAGCCATAAACATGTGTATCCGAGTCTTCTATCAAAAGTTACAGCTATTTCTATGAAGTTGTACAAAAACGCTTTCTTTCGCCAAGACAGTGCGTTTCTCACTGTTACATGCATTTGAATGGGGAACTCGACCGAAACAAAGTATAGGTTTTCATTATGTGAATAACTTGGAAATCTTAGCTCAAACAGCTGCAAAACCTGTTTTCCCAGCACGGGAACCTTGAGTTCTATAAGATAAAGCCATAAACATGTGTATCCGAGTCTTCTATCAAAAGTTACAGCTATTTCTATGAAGTTGTACAAAAACGCTTTCTTTCGCCAAGACAGTGCGTTTCTCACTGTTACATGCATTTGAATGGGGAACTCGACCGAAACAAAGTATAGGTTTTCATTATGTGAATAACTTGGAAATCTTAGCTCAAACAGTTGCAAAACCTGTTTTCCCAGCACGGGAACCTTGAGTTCTATAAGATAAAGCCATAAACATGTGTATCCGAGTCTTCTATCAAAAGTTACAGCTATTTCTATGAAGTTGTACAAAAACGCTTTCTTTCGCCAAGACAGTGCGTTTCTCACTGTTACATGCATTTGAATGGGGAACTCGACCGAAACAAAGTATAGGTTTTCATTATGTGAATAACTTGGAAATCTTAGCTCAAACAGCTGCAAAACCTGTTTTCCCAGCACGGGAACCTTGAGTTCTATAAGATAAAGCCATAAACATGTGTATCCGAGTCTTCTATCAAAAGTTACAGCTATTTCTATGAAGTTGTACAAAAACGCTTTCTTTTGCCAAGACAGTGCGTTTCTCACTGTTACATGCATTTGAATGGGGAACTCGACCGAAACAAAGTATAGGTTTTCATTATGTGAATAACTTGGAAATCTTAGCTCAAACAGCTGCAAAACCTGTTTTCCCAGCACGGGAACCTTGAGTTCTATAAGATAAAGCCATAAACATGTGTATCCGAGTCTTCTATCAAAAGTTACAGCTATTTCTATGAAGTTGTACAAAAACGCTTTCTTTCGCCAAGACAGTGCGTTTCTCACTGTTACATGCATTTGAATGGGGAACTCGACCGAAACAAAGTATAGGTTTTCATTATGTGAATAACTTGGAAATCTTAGCTCAAACAGCTGCAAAACCTGTTTTCCCAGCACGGGAACCTTGAGTTCTATAAGATAAAGCCATAAACATGTGTATCCGAGTCTTCTATCAAAAGTTACAGCTATTTCTATGAAGTTGTACAAAAACGCTTTCTTTTGCCAAGACAGTGCGTTTCTCACTGTTACATGCATTTGAATGGGGAACTCGACCGAAACAAAGTATAGGTTTTCATTATGTGAATAACTTGGAAATCTTAGCTCAAACAGTTGCAAAACCTGTTTTCCCAGCACGGGAACCTTGAGTTCTATAAGATAAAGCCATAAACATGTGTATCCGAGTCTTCTATCAAAAGTTACAGCTATTTATATGAAGTTGTACAAAAAAGCTTTCTTTCGCCAAGACAGTGCGTTTCTCACTGTTACATGCATTTGAATGGGGAACTCGACCGAAACAAAGTATAGGTTTTCATTATGTGAATAACTTGGAAATCTTAGCTCAAACAGTTGCAAAACCTGTTTTCCCAGCACGGGAACCTTGAGTTCTATAAGATAAAGCCATAAACATGTGTATCCGAGTCTTCTATCAAAAGTTACAGCTATTTCTATGAAGTTGTACAAAAACGCTTTCTTTTGCCAAGACAGTGCGTTTCTCACTGTTACATGCATTTGAATGGGGAACTCGACCGAAACAAAGTATAGGTTTTCATTATGTGAATAACTTGGAAATCTTAGCTCAAACAGCTGCAAAACCTGTTTTCCCAGCACGGGAACCTTGAGTTCTATAAGATAAAGCCATAAACATGTGTATCCGAGTCTTCTATCAAAAGTTACAGCTATTTCTATGAAGTTGTACAAAAACGCTTTCTTTCGCCAAGACAGTGCGTTTCTCACTGTTACATGCATTTGAATGGGGAACTCGACCGAAACAAAGTATAGGTTTTCATTATGTGAATAACTTGGAAATCTTAGCTCAAACAGCTGCAAAACCTGTTTTCCCAGCACGGGAACCTTGAGTTCTATAAGATAAAGCCATAAACATGTGTATCCGAGTCTTCTATCAAAAGTTACAGCTATTTCTATGAAGTTGTACAAAAACGCTTTCTTTCGCCAAGACAGTGCGTTTCTCACTGTTACATGCATTTGAATGGGGAACTCGACCGAAACAAAGTATAGGTTTTCATTATGTGAATAACTTGGAAATCTTAGCTCAAACAGCTGCAAAACCTGTTTTCCCAGCACGGGAACCTTGAGTTCTATAAGATAAAGCCATAAACATGTGTATCCGAGTCTTCTATCAAAAGTTACAGCTATTTCTATGAAGTTGTACAAAAACGCTTTCTTTCGCCAAGACAGTGCGTTTCTCACTGTTACATGCATTTGAATGGGGAACTCGACCGAAACAAAGTATAGGTTTTCATTATGTGAATAACTTGGAAATCTTAGCTCAAACAGTTGCAAAACCTGTTTTCCCAGCACGGGAACCTTGAGTTCTATAAGATAAAGCCATAAACATGTGTATCCGAGTCTTCTATCAAAAGTTACAGCTATTTCTATGAAGTTGTACAAAAACGCTTTCTTTTGCCAAGACAGTGCGTTTCTCACTGTTACATGCATTTGAATGGGGAACTCGACCGAAACAAAGTATAGGTTTTCATTATGTGAATAACTTGGAAATCTTAGCTCAAACAGCTGCAAAACCTGTTTTCCCAGCACGGGAACCTTGAGTTCTATAAGATAAAGCCATAAACATGTGTATCCGAGTCTTCTATCAAAAGTTACAGCTATTTCTATGAAGTTGTACAAAAACGCTTTCTTTCGCCAAGACAGTGCGTTTCTCACTGTTACATGCATTTGAATGGGGAACTCGACCGAAACAAAGTATAGGTTTTCATTATGTGAATAACTTGGAAATCTTAGCTCAAACAGCTGCAAAACCTGTTTTCCCAGCACGGGAACCTTGAGTTCTATAAGATAAAGCCATAAACATGTGTATCCGAGTCTTCTATCAAAAGTTACAGCTATTTCTATGAAGTTGTACAAAAACGCTTTCTTTTGCCAAGACAGTGCGTTTCTCACTGTTACATGCATTTGAATGGGGAACTCGACCGAAACAAAGTATAGGTTTTCATTATGTGAATAACTTGGAAATCTTAGCTCAAACAGTTGCAAAACCTGTTTTCCCAGCACGGGAACCTTGAGTTCTATAAGATAAAGCCATAAACATGTGTATCCGAGTCTTCTATCAAAAGTTACAGCTATTTCTATGAAGTTGTACAAAAACGCTTTCTTTTGCCAAGACAGTGCGTTTCTCACTGTTACATGCATTTGAATGGGGAACTCGACCGAAACAAAGTATAGGTTTTCATTATGTGAATAACTTGGAAATCTTAGCTCAAACAGCTGCAAAACCTGTTTTCCCAGCACGGGAACCTTGAGTTCTATAAGATAAAGCCATAAACATGTGTATCCGAGTCTTCTATCAAAAGTTACAGCTATTTCTATGAAGTTGTACAAAAACGCTTTCTTTCGCCAAGACAGTGCGTTTCTCACTGTTACATGCATTTGAATGGGGAACTCGACCGAAACAAAGTATAGGTTTTCATTATGTGAATAACTTGGAAATCTTAGCTCAAACAGCTGCAAAACCTGTTTTCCCAGCACGGGAACCTTGAGTTCTATAAGATAAAGCCATAAACATGTGTATCCGAGTCTTCTATCAAAAGTTACAGCTATTTCTATGAAGTTGTACAAAAACGCTTTCTTTCGCCAAGACAGTGCGTTTCTCACTGTTACATGCGTTTGAATGGGGAACTCGACCGAAACAAAGTATAGGTTTTCATTATGTGAATAACTTGGAAATCTTAGCTCAAACAGCTGCAAAACCTGTTTTCCCAGCACGGGAACCTTGAGTTCTATAAGATAAAGCCATAAACATGTGTATCCGAGTCTTCTATCAAAAGTTACAGCTATTTCTATGAAGTTGTACAAAAACGCTTTCTTTCGCCAAGACAGTGCGTTTCTCACTGTTACATGCATTTGAATGGGGAACTCGACCGAAACAAAGTATAGGTTTTCATTATGTGAATAACTTGGAAATCTTAGCTCAAACAGTTGCAAAACCTGTTTTCCCAGCACGGGAACCTTGAGTTCTATAAGATAAAGCCATAAACATGTGTATCCGAGTCTTCTATCAAAAGTTACAGCTATTTCTATGAAGTTGTACAAAAACGCTTTCTTTCGCCAAGACAGTGCGTTTCTCACTGTTACATGCATTTGAATGGGGAACTCGACCGAAACAAAGTATAGGTTTTCATTATGTGAATAACTTGGAAATCTTAGCTCAAACAGCTGCAAAACCTGTTTTCCCAGCACGGGAACCTTGAGTTCTATAAGATAAAGCCATAAACATGTGTATCCGAGTCTTCTATCAAAAGTTACAGCTATTTCTATGAAGTTGTACAAAAACGCTTTCTTTCGCCAAGACAGTGCGTTTCTCACTGTTACATGCATTTGAATGGGGAACTCGACCGAAACAAAGTATAGGTTTTCATTATGTGAATAACTTGGAAATCTTAGCTCAAACAGCTGCAAAACCTGTTTTCCCAGCACGGGAACCTTGAGTTCTATAAGATAAAGCCATAAACATGTGTATCCGAGTCTTCTATCAAAAGTTACAGCTATTTCTATGAAGTTGTACAAAAACGCTTTCTTTTGCCAAGACAGTGCGTTTCTCACTGTTACATGCATTTGAATGGGGAACTCGACCGAAACAAAGTATAGGTTTTCATTATGTGAATAACTTGGAAATCTTAGCTCAAACAGTTGCAAAACCTGTTTTCCCAGCACGGGAACCTTGAGTTCTATAAGATAAAGCCATAAACATGTGTATCCGAGTCTTCTATCAAAAGTTACAGCTATTTCTATGAAGTTGTACAAAAACGCTTTCTTTCGCCAAGACAGTGCGTTTCTCACTGTTACATGCATTTGAATGGGGAACTCGACCGAAACAAAGTATAGGTTTTCATTATGTGAATAACTTGGAAATCTTAGCTCAAACAGCTGCAAAACCTGTTTTCCCAGCACGGGAACCTTGAGTTCTATAAGATAAAGCCATAAACATGTGTATCCGAGTCTTCTATCAAAAGTTACAGCTATTTATATGAAGTTGTACAAAAACGCTTTCTTTCGCCAAGACAGTGCGTTTCTCACTGTTACATGCATTTGAATGGGGAACTCGACCGAAACAAAGTATAGGTTTTCATTATGTGAATAACTTGGAAATCTTAGCTCAAACAGCTGCAAAACCTGTTTTCCCAGCACGGGAACCTTGAGTTCTATAAGATAAAGCCATAAACATGTGTATCCGAGTCTTCTATCAAAAGTTACAGCTATTTCTATGAAGTTGTACAAAAACGCTTTCTTTCGCCAAGACAGTGCGTTTCTCACTGTTACATGCATTTGAATGGGGAACTCGACCGAAACAAAGTATAGGTTTTCATTATGTGAATAACTTGGAAATCTTAGCTCAAACAGCTGCAAAACCTGTTTTCCCAGCACGGGAACCTTGAGTTCTATAAGATAAAGCCATAAACATGTGTATCCGAGTCTTCTATCAAAAGTTACAGCTATTTCTATGAAGTTGTACAAAAACGCTTTCTTTTGCCAAGACAGTGCGTTTCTCACTGTTACATGCATTTGAATGGGGAACTCGACCGAAACAAAGTATAGGTTTTCATTATGTGAATAACTTGGAAATCTTAGCTCAAACAGCTGCAAAACCTGTTTTCCCAGCACGGGAACCTTGAGTTCTATAAGATAAAGCCATAAACATGTGTATCCGAGTCTTCTATCAAAAGTTACAGCTATTTCTATGAAGTTGTACAAAAACGCTTTCTTTCGCCAAGACAGTGCGTTTCTCACTGTTACATGCGTTTGAATGGGGAACTCGACCGAAACAAAGTATAGGTTTTCATTATGTGAATAACTTGGAAATCTTAGCTCAAACAGTTGCAAAACCTGTTTTCCCAGCACGGGAACCTTGAGTTCTATAAGATAAAGCCATAAACATGTGTATCCGAGTCTTCTATCAAAAGTTACAGCTATTTCTATGAAGTTGTACAAAAACGCTTTCTTTCGCCAAGACAGTGCGTTTCTCACTGTTACATGCATTTGAATGGGGAACTCGACCGAAACAAAGTATAGGTTTTCCTTATGTGAATAACTTGGAAATCTTAGCTCAAACAGCTGCAAAACCTGTTTTCCCAGCACGGGAACCTTGAGTTCTATAAGATAAAGCCATAAACATGTGTATCCGAGTCTTCTATCAAAAGTTACAGCTATTTCTATGAAGTTGTACAAAAACGCTTTCTTTCGCCAAGACAGTGCGTTTCTCACTGTTACATGCATTTGAATGGGGAACTCGACCGAAACAAAGTATAGGTTTTCCTTATGTGAATAACTTGGAAATCTTAGCTCAAACAGCTGCAAAACCTGTTTTCCCAGCACGGGAACCTTGAGTTCTATAAGATAAAGCCATAAACATGTGTATCCGAGTCTTCTATCAAAAGTTACAGCTATTTATATGAAGTTGTACAAAAACGCTTTCTTTCGCCAAGACAGTGCGTTTCTCACTGTTACATGCATTTGAATGGGGAACTCGACCGAAACAAAGTATAGGTTTTCATTATGTGAATAACTTGGAAATCTTAGCTCAAACAGCTGCAAAACCTGTTTTCCCAGCACGGGAACCTTGAGTTCTATAAGATAAAGCCATAAACATGTGTATCCGAGTCTTCTATCAAAAGTTACAGCTATTTCTATGAAGTTGTACAAAAACGCTTTCTTTCGCCAAGACAGTGCGTTTCTCACTGTTACATGCATTTGAATGGGGAACTCGACCGAAACAAAGTATAGGTTTTCATTATGTGAATAACTTGGAAATCTTAGCTCAAACAGTTGCAAAACCTGTTTTCCCAGCACGGGAACCTTGAGTTCTATAAGATAAAGCCATAAACATGTGTATCCGAGTCTTCTATCAAAAGTTACAGCTATTTCTATGAAGTTGTACAAAAACGCTTTCTTTCGCCAAGACAGTGCGTTTCTCACTGTTACATGCATTTGAATGGGGAACTCGACCGAAACAAAGTATAGGTTTTCATTATGTGAATAACTTGGAAATCTTAGCTCAAACAGCTGCAAAACCTGTTTTCCCAGCACGGGAACCTTGAGTTCTATAAGATAAAGCCATAAACATGTGTATCCGAGTCTTCTATCAAAAGTTACAGCTATTTCTATGAAGTTGTACAAAAACGCTTTCTTTCGCCAAGACAGTGCGTTTCTCACTGTTACATGCATTTGAATGGGGAACTCGACCGAAACAAAGTATAGGTTTTCATTATGTGAATAACTTGGAAATCTTAGCTCAAACAGCTGCAAAACCTGTTTTCCCAGCACGGGAACCTTGAGTTCTATAAGATAAAGCCATAAACATGTGTATCCGAGTCTTCTATCAAAAGTTACAGCTATTTCTATGAAGTTGTACAAAAACGCTTTCTTTCGCCAAGACAGTGCGTTTCTCACTGTTACATGCATTTGAATGGGGAACTCGACCGAAACAAAGTATAGGTTTTCATTATGTGAATAACTTGGAAATCTTAGCTCAAACAGCTGCAAAACCTGTTTTCCCAGCACGGGAACCTTGAGTTCTATAAGATAAAGCCATAAACATGTGTATCCGAGTCTTCTATCAAAAGTTACAGCTATTTCTATGAAGTTGTACAAAAACGCTTTCTTTCGCCAAGACAGTGCGTTTCTCACTGTTACATGCGTTTGAATGGGGAACTCGACCGAAACAAAGTATAGGTTTTCATTATGTGAATAACTTGGAAATCTTAGCTCAAACAGCTGCAAAACCTGTTTTCCCAGCACGGGAACCTTGAGTTCTATAAGATAAAGCCATAAACATGTGTATCCGAGTCTTCTATCAAAAGTTACAGCTATTTCTATGAAGTTGTACAAAAACGCTTTCTTTCGCCAAGACAGTGCGTTTCTCACTGTTACATGCATTTGAATGGGGAACTCGACCGAAACAAAGTATAGGTTTTCATTATGTGAATAACTTGGAAATCTTAGCTCAAACAGTTGCAAAACCTGTTTTCCCAGCACGGGAACCTTGAGTTCTATAAGATAAAGCCATAAACATGTGTATCCGAGTCTTCTATCAAAAGTTACAGCTATTTCTATGAAGTTGTACAAAAACGCTTTCTTTCGCCAAGACAGTGCGTTTCTCACTGTTACATGCATTTGAATGGGGAACTCCACCGAAACAAAGTATAGGTTTTCATTATGTGAATAACTTGGAAATCTTAGCTCAAACAGCTGCAAAACCTGTTTTCCCAGCACGGGAACCTTGAGTTCTATAAGATAAAGCCATAAACATGTGTATCCGAGTCTTCTATCAAAAGTTACAGCTATTTCTATGAAGTTGTACAAAAACGCTTTCTTTCGCCAAGACAGTGCGTTTCTCACTGTTACATGCATTTGAATGGGGAACTCGACCGAAACAAAGTATAGGTTTTCATTATGTGAATAACTTGGAAATCTTAGCTCAAACAGCTGCAAAACCTGTTTTCCCAGCACGGGAACCTTGAGTTCTATAAGATAAAGCCATAAACATGTGTATCCGAGTCTTCTATCAAAAGTTACAGCTATTTCTATGAAGTTGTACAAAAACGCTTTCTTTTGCCAAGACAGTGCGTTTCTCACTGTTACATGCATTTGAATGGGGAACTCGACCGAAACAAAGTATAGGTTTTCATTATGTGAATAACTTGGAAATCTTAGCTCAAACAGTTGCAAAACCTGTTTTCCCAGCACGGGAACCTTGAGTTCTATAAGATAAAGCCATAAACATGTGTATCCGAGTCTTCTATCAAAAGTTACAGCTATTTCTATGAAGTTGTACAAAAACGCTTTCTTTCGCCAAGACAGTGCGTTTCTCACTGTTACATGCATTTGAATGGGGAACTCGACCGAAACAAAGTATAGGTTTTCATTATGTGAATAACTTGGAAATCTTAGCTCAAACAGCTGCAAAACCTGTTTTCCCAGCACGGGAACCTTGAGTTCTATAAGATAAAGCCATAAACATGTGTATCCGAGTCTTCTATCAAAAGTTACAGCTATTTCTATGAAGTTGTACAAAAACGCTTTCTTTTGCCAAGACAGTGCGTTTCTCACTGTTACATGCATTTGAATGGGGAACTCGACCGAAACAAAGTATAGGTTTTCATTATGTGAATAACTTGGAAATCTTAGCTCAAACAGCTGCAAAACCTGTTTTCCCAGCACGGGAACCTTGAGTTCTATAAGATAAAGCCATAAACATGTGTATCCGAGTCTTCTATCAAAAGTTACAGCTATTTCTATGAAGTTGTACAAAAACGCTTTCTTTCGCCAAGACAGTGCGTTTCTCACTGTTACATGCGTTTGAATGGGGAACTCGACCGAAACAAAGTATAGGTTTTCATTATGTGAATAACTTGGAAATCTTAGCTCAAACAGTTGCAAAACCTGTTTTCCCAGCACGGGAACCTTGAGTTCTATAAGATAAAGCCATAAACATGTGTATCCGAGTCTTCTATCAAAAGTTACAGCTATTTCTATGAAGTTGTACAAAAACGCTTTCTTTCGCCAAGACAGTGCGTTTCTCACTGTTACATGCATTTGAATGGGGAACTCGACCGAAACAAAGTATAGGTTTTCCTTATGTGAATAACTTGGAAATCTTAGCTCAAACAGCTGCAAAACCTGTTTTCCCAGCACGGGAACCTTGAGTTCTATAAGATAAAGCCATAAACATGTGTATCCGAGTCTTCTATCAAAAGTTACAGCTATTTCTATGAAGTTGTACAAAAACGCTTTCTTTCGCCAAGACAGTGCGTTTCTCACTGTTACATGCATTTGAATGGGGAACTCGACCGAAACAAAGTATAGGTTTTCCTTATGTGAATAACTTGGAAATCTTAGCTCAAACAGCTGCAAAACCTGTTTTCCCAGCACGGGAACCTTGAGTTCTATAAGATAAAGCCATAAACATGTGTATCCGAGTCTTCTATCAAAAGTTACAGCTATTTATATGAAGTTGTACAAAAACGCTTTCTTTCGCCAAGACAGTGCGTTTCTCACTGTTACATGCATTTGAATGGGGAACTCGACCGAAACAAAGTATAGGTTTTCATTATGTGAATAACTTGGAAATCTTAGCTCAAACAGCTGCAAAACCTGTTTTCCCAGCACGGGAACCTTGAGTTCTATAAGATAAAGCCATAAACATGTGTATCCGAGTCTTCTATCAAAAGTTACAGCTATTTCTATGAAGTTGTACAAAAACGCTTTCTTTCGCCAAGACAGTGCGTTTCTCACTGTTACATGCATTTGAATGGGGAACTCGACCGAAACAAAGTATAGGTTTTCATTATGTGAATAACTTGGAAATCTTAGCTCAAACAGTTGCAAAACCTGTTTTCCCAGCACGGGAACCTTGAGTTCTATAAGATAAAGCCATAAACATGTGTATCCGAGTCTTCTATCAAAAGTTACAGCTATTTCTATGAAGTTGTACAAAAACGCTTTCTTTCGCCAAGACAGTGCGTTTCTCACTGTTACATGCATTTGAATGGGGAACTCGACCGAAACAAAGTATAGGTTTTCATTATGTGAATAACTTGGAAATCTTAGCTCAAACAGCTGCAAAACCTGTTTTCCCAGCACGGGAACCTTGAGTTCTATAAGATAAAGCCATAAACATGTGTATCCGAGTCTTCTATCAAAAGTTACAGCTATTTCTATGAAGTTGTACAAAAACGCTTTCTTTCGCCAAGACAGTGCGTTTCTCACTGTTACATGCATTTGAATGGGGAACTCGACCGAAACAAAGTATAGGTTTTCATTATGTGAATAACTTGGAAATCTTAGCTCAAACAGCTGCAAAACCTGTTTTCCCAGCACGGGAACCTTGAGTTCTATAAGATAAAGCCATAAACATGTGTATCCGAGTCTTCTATCAAAAGTTACAGCTATTTCTATGAAGTTGTACAAAAACGCTTTCTTTCGCCAAGACAGTGCGTTTCTCACTGTTACATGCATTTGAATGGGGAACTCGACCGAAACAAAGTATAGGTTTTCATTATGTGAATAACTTGGAAATCTTAGCTCAAACAGCTGCAAAACCTGTTTTCCCAGCACGGGAACCTTGAGTTCTATAAGATAAAGCCATAAACATGTGTATCCGAGTCTTCTATCAAAAGTTACAGCTATTTATATGAAGTTGTACAAAAACGCTTTCTTTCGCCAAGACAGTGCGTTTCTCACTGTTACATGCATTTGAATGGGGAACTCGACCGAAACAAAGTATAGGTTTTCATTATGTGAATAACTTGGAAATCTTAGCTCAAACAGCTGCAAAACCTGTTTTCCCAGCACGGGAACCTTGAGTTCTATAAGATAAAGCCATAAACATGTGTATCCGAGTCTTCTATCAAAAGTTACAGCTATTTCTATGAAGTTGTACAAAAACGCTTTCTTTCGCCAAGACAGTGCGTTTCTCACTGTTACATGCATTTGAATGGGGAACTCGACCGAAACAAAGTATAGGTTTTCATTATGTGAATAACTTGGAAATCTTAGCTCAAACAGCTGCAAAACCTGTTTTCCCAGCACGGGAACCTTGAGTTCTATAAGATAAAGCCATAAACATGTGTATCCGAGTCTTCTATCAAAAGTTACAGCTATTTCTATGAAGTTGTACAAAAACGCTTTCTTTCGCCAAGACAGTGCGTTTCTCACTGTTACATGCATTTGAATGGGGAACTCGACCGAAACAAAGTATAGGTTTTCATTATGTGAATAACTTGGAAATCTTAGCTCAAACAGCTGCAAAACCTGTTTTCCCAGCACGGGAACCTTGAGTTCTATAAGATAAAGCCATAAACATGTGTATCCGAGTCTTCTATCAAAAGTTACAGCTATTTCTATGAAGTTGTACAAAAACGCTTTCTTTCGCCAAGACAGTGCGTTTCTCACTGTTACATGCATTTGAATGGGGAACTCGACCGAAACAAAGTATAGGTTTTCATTATGTGAATAACTTGGAAATCTTAGCTCAAACAGTTGCAAAACCTGTTTTCCCAGCACGGGAACCTTGAGTTCTATAAGATAAAGCCATAAACATGTGTATCCGAGTCTTCTATCAAAAGTTACAGCTATTTCTATGAAGTTGTACAAAAACGCTTTCTTTCGCCAAGACAGTGCGTTTCTCACTGTTACATGCATTTGAATGGGGAACTCGACCGAAACAAAGTATAGGTTTTCATTATGTGAATAACTTGGAAATCTTAGCTCAAACAGTTGCAAAACCTGTTTTCCCAGCACGGGAACCTTGAGTTCTATAAGATAAAGCCATAAACATGTGTATCCGAGTCTTCTATCAAAAGTTACAGCTATTTCTATGAAGTTGTACAAAAACGCTTTCTTTTGCCAAGACAGTGCGTTTCTCACTGTTACATGCATTTGAATGGGGAACTCCACCGAAACAAAGTATAGGTTTTCATTATGTGAATAACTTGGAAATCTTAGCTCAAACAGCTGCAAAACCTGTTTTCCCAGCACGGGAACCTTGAGTTCTATAAGATAAAGCCATAAACATGTGTATCCGAGTCTTCTATCAAAAGTTACAGCTATTTCTATGAAGTTGTACAAAAACGCTTTCTTTCGCCAAGACAGTGCGTTTCTCACTGTTACATGCATTTGAATGGGGAACTCGACCGAAACAAAGTATAGGTTTTCATTATGTGAATAACTTGGAAATCTTAGCTCAAACAGTTGCAAAACCTGTTTTCCCAGCACGGGAACCTTGAGTTCTATAAGATAAAGCCATAAACATGTGTATCCGAGTCTTCTATCAAAAGTTACAGCTATTTCTATGAAGTTGTACAAAAACGCTTTCTTTCGCCAAGACAGTGCGTTTCTCACTGTTACATGCATTTGAATGGGGAACTCGACCGAAACAAAGTATAGGTTTTCATTATGTGAATAACTTGGAAATCTTAGCTCAAACAGTTGCAAAACCTGTTTTCCCAGCACGGGAACCTTGAGTTCTATAAGATAAAGCCATAAACATGTGTATCCGAGTCTTCTATCAAAAGTTACAGCTATTTCTATGAAGTTGTACAAAAACGCTTTCTTTTGCCAAGACAGTGCGTTTCTCACTGTTACATGCATTTGAATGGGGAACTCCACCGAAACAAAGTATAGGTTTTCATTATGTGAATAACTTGGAAATCTTAGCTCAAACAGCTGCAAAACCTGTTTTCCCAGCACGGGAACCTTGAGTTCTATAAGATAAAGCCATAAACATGTGTATCCGAGTCTTCTATCAAAAGTTACAGCTATTTCTATGAAGTTGTACAAAAACGCTTTCTTTCGCCAAGACAGTGCGTTTCTCACTGTTACATGCATTTGAATGGGGAACTCGACCGAAACAAAGTATAGGTTTTCATTATGTGAATAACTTGGAAATCTTAGCTCAAACAGCTGCAAAACCTGTTTTCCCAGCACGGGAACCTTGAGTTCTATAAGATAAAGCCATAAACATGTGTATCCGAGTCTTCTATCAAAAGTTACAGCTATTTCTATGAAGTTGTACAAAAACGCTTTCTTTCGCCAAGACAGTGCGTTTCTCACTGTTACATGCATTTGAATGGGGAACTCGACCGAAACAAAGTATAGGTTTTCATTATGTGAATAACTTGGAAATCTTAGCTCAAACAGCTGCAAAACCTGTTTTCCCAGCACGGGAACCTTGAGTTCTATAAGATAAAGCCATAAACATGTGTATCCGAGTCTTCTATCAAAAGTTACAGCTATTTCTATGAAGTTGTACAAAAACGCTTTCTTTCGCCAAGACAGTGCGTTTCTCACTGTTACATGCATTTGAATGGGGAACTCGACCGAAACAAAGTATAGGTTTTCATTATGTGAATAACTTGGAAATCTTAGCTCAAACAGTTGCAAAACCTGTTTTCCCAGCACGGGAACCTTGAGTTCTATAAGATAAAGCCATAAACATGTGTATCCGAGTCTTCTATCAAAAGTTACAGCTATTTCTATGAAGTTGTACAAAAACGCTTTCTTTCGCCAAGACAGTGCGTTTCTCACTGTTACATGCGTTTGAATGGGGAACTCGACCGAAACAAAGTATAGGTTTTCATTATGTGAATAACTTGGAAATCTTAGCTCAAACAGTTGCAAAACCTGTTTTCCCAGCACGGGAACCTTGAGTTCTATAAGATAAAGCCATAAACATGTGTATCCGAGTCTTCTATCAAAAGTTACAGCTATTTCTATGAAGTTGTACAAAAACGCTTTCTTTCGCCAAGACAGTGCGTTTCTCACTGTTACATGCATTTGAATGGGGAACTCGACCGAAACAAAGTATAGGTTTTCCTTATGTGAATAACTTGGAAATCTTAGCTCAAACAGCTGCAAAACCTGTTTTCCCAGCACGGGAACCTTGAGTTCTATAAGATAAAGCCATAAACATGTGTATCCGAGTCTTCTATCAAAAGTTACAGCTATTTCTATGAAGTTGTACAAAAACGCTTTCTTTCGCCAAGACAGTGCGTTTCTCACTGTTACATGCATTTGAATGGGGAACTCGACCGAAACAAAGTATAGGTTTTCCTTATGTGAATAACTTGGAAATCTTAGCTCAAACAGCTGCAAAACCTGTTTTCCCAGCACGGGAACCTTGAGTTCTATAAGATAAAGCCATAAACATGTGTATCCGAGTCTTCTATCAAAAGTTACAGCTATTTATATGAAGTTGTACAAAAACGCTTTCTTTCGCCAAGACAGTGCGTTTCTCACTGTTACATGCATTTGAATGGGGAACTCGACCGAAACAAAGTATAGGTTTTCATTATGTGAATAACTTGGAAATCTTAGCTCAAACAGCTGCAAAACCTGTTTTCCCAGCACGGGAACCTTGAGTTCTATAAGATAAAGCCATAAACATGTGTATCCGAGTCTTCTATCAAAAGTTACAGCTATTTCTATGAAGTTGTACAAAAACGCTTTCTTTCGCCAAGACAGTGCGTTTCTCACTGTTACATGCATTTGAATGGGGAACTCGACCGAAACAAAGTATAGGTTTTCATTATGTGAATAACTTGGAAATCTTAGCTCAAACAGTTGCAAAACCTGTTTTCCCAGCACGGGAACCTTGAGTTCTATAAGATAAAGCCATAAACATGTGTATCCGAGTCTTCTATCAAAAGTTACAGCTATTTCTATGAAGTTGTACAAAAACGCTTTCTTTCGCCAAGACAGTGCGTTTCTCACTGTTACATGCATTTGAATGGGGAACTCGACCGAAACAAAGTATAGGTTTTCATTATGTGAATAACTTGGAAATCTTAGCTCAAACAGCTGCAAAACCTGTTTTCCCAGCACGGGAACCTTGAGTTCTATAAGATAAAGCCATAAACATGTGTATCCGAGTCTTCTATCAAAAGTTACAGCTATTTCTATGAAGTTGTACAAAAACGCTTTCTTTTGCCAAGACAGTGCGTTTCTCACTGTTACATGCATTTGAATGGGGAACTCGACCGAAACAAAGTATAGGTTTTCATTATGTGAATAACTTGGAAATCTTAGCTCAAACAGCTGCAAAACCTGTTTTCCCAGCACGGGAACCTTGAGTTCTATAAGATAAAGCCATAAACATGTGTATCCGAGTCTTCTATCAAAAGTTACAGCTATTTCTATGAAGTTGTACAAAAACGCTTTCTTTCGCCAAGACAGTGCGTTTCTCACTGTTACATGCGTTTGAATGGGGAACTCGACCGAAACAAAGTATAGGTTTTCATTATGTGAATAACTTGGAAATCTTAGCTCAAACAGTTGCAAAACCTGTTTTCCCAGCACGGGAACCTTGAGTTCTATAAGATAAAGCCATAAACATGTGTATCCGAGTCTTCTATCAAAAGTTACAGCTATTTCTATGAAGTTGTACAAAAACGCTTTCTTTCGCCAAGACAGTGCGTTTCTCACTGTTACATGCATTTGAATGGGGAACTCGACCGAAACAAAGTATAGGTTTTCCTTATGTGAATAACTTGGAAATCTTAGCTCAAACAGCTGCAAAACCTGTTTTCCCAGCACGGGAACCTTGAGTTCTATAAGATAAAGCCATAAACATGTGTATCCGAGTCTTCTATCAAAAGTTACAGCTATTTCTATGAAGTTGTACAAAAACGCTTTCTTTCGCCAAGACAGTGCGTTTCTCACTGTTACATGCATTTGAATGGGGAACTCGACCGAAACAAAGTATAGGTTTTCCTTATGTGAATAACTTGGAAATCTTAGCTCAAACAGCTGCAAAACCTGTTTTCCCAGCACGGGAACCTTGAGTTCTATAAGATAAAGCCATAAACATGTGTATCCGAGTCTTCTATCAAAAGTTACAGCTATTTATATGAAGTTGTACAAAAACGCTTTCTTTCGCCAAGACAGTGCGTTTCTCACTGTTACATGCATTTGAATGGGGAACTCGACCGAAACAAAGTATAGGTTTTCATTATGTGAATAACTTGGAAATCTTAGCTCAAACAGCTGCAAAACCTGTTTTCCCAGCACGGGAACCTTGAGTTCTATAAGATAAAGCCATAAACATGTGTATCCGAGTCTTCTATCAAAAGTTACAGCTATTTCTATGAAGTTGTACAAAAACGCTTTCTTTCGCCAAGACAGTGCGTTTCTCACTGTTACATGCATTTGAATGGGGAACTCGACCGAAACAAAGTATAGGTTTTCATTATGTGAATAACTTGGAAATCTTAGCTCAAACAGTTGCAAAACCTGTTTTCCCAGCACGGGAACCTTGAGTTCTATAAGATAAAGCCATAAACATGTGTATCCGAGTCTTCTATCAAAAGTTACAGCTATTTCTATGAAGTTGTACAAAAACGCTTTCTTTCGCCAAGACAGTGCGTTTCTCACTGTTACATGCATTTGAATGGGGAACTCGACCGAAACAAAGTATAGGTTTTCATTATGTGAATAACTTGGAAATCTTAGCTCAAACAGCTGCAAAACCTGTTTTCCCAGCACGGGAACCTTGAGTTCTATAAGATAAAGCCATAAACATGTGTATCCGAGTCTTCTATCAAAAGTTACAGCTATTTCTATGAAGTTGTACAAAAACGCTTTCTTTCGCCAAGACAGTGCGTTTCTCACTGTTACATGCATTTGAATGGGGAACTCGACCGAAACAAAGTATAGGTTTTCATTATGTGAATAACTTGGAAATCTTAGCTCAAACAGCTGCAAAACCTGTTTTCCCAGCACGGGAACCTTGAGTTCTATAAGATAAAGCCATAAACATGTGTATCCGAGTCTTCTATCAAAAGTTACAGCTATTTCTATGAAGTTTTACAAAAACGCTTTCTTTCGCCAAGACAGTGCGTTTCTCACTGTTACATGCATTTGAATGGGGAACTCGACCGAAACAAAGTATAGGTTTTCATTATGTGAATAACTTGGAAATCTTAGCTCAAACAGCTGCAAAACCTGTTTTCCCAGCACGGGAACCTTGAGTTCTATAAGATAAAGCCATAAACATGTGTATCCGAGTCTTCTATCAAAAGTTACAGCTATTTATATGAAGTTGTACAAAAACGCTTTCTTTCGCCAAGACAGTGCGTTTCTCACTGTTACATGCATTTGAATGGGGAACTCGACCGAAACAAAGTATAGGTTTTCATTATGTGAATAACTTGGAAATCTTAGCTCAAACAGCTGCAAAACCTGTTTTCCCAGCACGGGAACCTTGAGTTCTATAAGATAAAGCCATAAACATGTGTATCCGAGTCTTCTATCAAAAGTTACAGCTATTTCTATGAAGTTGTACAAAAACGCTTTCTTTCGCCAAGACAGTGCGTTTCTCACTGTTACATGCATTTGAATGGGGAACTCGACCGAAACAAAGTATAGGTTTTCATTATGTGAATAACTTGGAAATCTTAGCTCAAACAGCTGCAAAACCTGTTTTCCCAGCACGGGAACCTTGAGTTCTATAAGATAAAGCCATAAACATGTGTATCCGAGTCTTCTATCAAAAGTTACAGCTATTTCTATGAAGTTGTACAAAAACGCTTTCTTTCGCCAAGACAGTGCGTTTCTCACTGTTACATGCATTTGAATGGGGAACTCGACCGAAACAAAGTATAGGTTTTCATTATGTGAATAACTTGGAAATCTTAGCTCAAACAGTTGCAAAACCTGTTTTCCCAGCACGGGAACCTTGAGTTCTATAAGATAAAGCCATAAACATGTGTATCCGAGTCTTCTATCAAAAGTTACAGCTATTTCTATGAAGTTGTACAAAAACGCTTTCTTTCGCCAAGACAGTGCGTTTCTCACTGTTACATGCATTTGAATGGGGAACTCGACCGAAACAAAGTATAGGTTTTCATTATGTGAATAACTTGGAAATCTTAGCTCAAACAGTTGCAAAACCTGTTTTCCCAGCACGGGAACCTTGAGTTCTATAAGATAAAGCCATAAACATGTGTATCCGAGTCTTCTATCAAAAGTTACAGCTATTTCTATGAAGTTGTACAAAAACGCTTTCTTTTGCCAAGACAGTGCGTTTCTCACTGTTACATGCATTTGAATGGGGAACTCCACCGAAACAAAGTATAGGTTTTCATTATGTGAATAACTTGGAAATCTTAGCTCAAACAGCTGCAAAACCTGTTTTCCCAGCACGGGAACCTTGAGTTCTATAAGATAAAGCCATAAACATGTGTATCCGAGTCTTCTATCAAAAGTTACAGCTATTTCTATGAAGTTGTACAAAAACGCTTTCTTTCGCCAAGACAGTGCGTTTCTCACTGTTACATGCATTTGAATGGGGAACTCGACCGAAACAAAGTATAGGTTTTCATTATGTGAATAACTTGGAAATCTTAGCTCAAACAGCTGCAAAACCTGTTTTCCCAGCACGGGAACCTTGAGTTCTATAAGATAAAGCCATAAACATGTGTATCCGAGTCTTCTATCAAAAGTTACAGCTATTTCTATGAAGTTGTACAAAAACGCTTTCTTTCGCCAAGACAGTGCGTTTCTCACTGTTACATGCATTTGAATGGGGAACTCGACCGAAACAAAGTATAGGTTTTCATTATGTGAATAACTTGGAAATCTTAGCTCAAACAGCTGCAAAACCTGTTTTCCCAGCACGGGAACCTTGAGTTCTATAAGATAAAGCCATAAACATGTGTATCCGAGTCTTCTATCAAAAGTTACAGCTATTTATATGAAGTTGTACAAAAACGCTTTCTTTCGCCAAGACAGTGCGTTTCTCACTGTTACATGCATTTGAATGGGGAACTCGACCGAAACAAAGTATAGGTTTTCATTATGTGAATAACTTGGAAATCTTAGCTCAAACAGTTGCAAAACCTGTTTTCCCAGCACGGGAACCTTGAGTTCTATAAGATAAAGCCATAAACATGTGTATCCGAGTCTTCTATCAAAAGTTACAGCTATTTCTATGAAGTTGTACAAAAACGCTTTCTTTCGCCAAGACAGTGCGTTTCTCACTGTTACATGCATTTGAATGGGGAACTCGACCGAAACAAAGTATAGGTTTTCATTATGTGAATAACTTGGAAATCTTAGCTCAAACAGTTGCAAAACCTGTTTTCCCAGCACGGGAACCTTGAGTTCTATAAGATAAAGCCATAAACGTGTGTATCCGAGTCTTCTATCAAAAGTTACAGCTATTTCTATGAAGTTGTACAAAAACGCTTTCTTTCGCCAAGACAGTGCGTTTCTCACTGTTACATGCATTTGAATGGGGAACTCGACCGAAACAAAGTATAGGTTTTCCTTATGTGAATAACTTGGAAATCTTAGCTCAAACAGCTGCAAAACCTGTTTTCCCAGCACGGGAACCTTGAGTTCTATAAGATAAAGCCATAAACATGTGTATCCGAGTCTTCTATCAAAAGTTACAGCTATTTCTATGAAGTTGTACAAAAACGCTTTCTTTCGCCAAGACAGTGCGTTTCTCACTGTTACATGCATTTGAATGGGGAACTCGACCGAAACAAAGTATAGGTTTTCATTATGTGAATAACTTGGAAATCTTAGCTCAAACAGCTGCAAAACCTGTTTTCCCAGCACGGGAACCTTGAGTTCTATAAGATAAGGCCATAAACATGTGTATCCGAGTCTTCTATCAAAAGTTACAGCTATTTATATGAAGTTGTACAAAAACGCTTTCTTTCGCCAAGACAGTGCGTTTCTCACTGTTACATGCATTTGAATGGGGAACTCGACCGAAACAAAGTATAGGTTTTCATTATGTGAATAACTTGGAAATCTTAGCTCAAACAGCTGCAAAACCTGTTTTCCCAGCACGGGAACCTTGAGTTCTATAAGATAAAGCCATAAACATGTGTATCCGAGTCTTCTATCAAAAGTTACAGCTATTTCTATGAAGTTGTACAAAAACGCTTTCTTTCGCCAAGACAGTGCGTTTCTCACTGTTACATGCATTTGAATGGGGAACTCGACCGAAACAAAGTATAGGTTTTCATTATGTGAATAACTTGGAAATCTTAGCTCAAACAGCTGCAAAACCTGTTTTCCCAGCACGGGAACCTTGAGTTCTATAAGATAAAGCCATAAACATGTGTATCCGAGTCTTCTATCAAAAGTTACAGCTATTTCTATGAAGTTGTACAAAAACGCTTTCTTTCGCCAAGACAGTGCGTTTCTCACTGTTACATGCATTTGAATGGGGAACTCGACCGAAACAAAGTATAGGTTTTCATTATGTGAATAACTTGGAAATCTTAGCTCAAACAGCTGCAAAACCTGTTTTCCCAGCACGGGAACCTTGAGTTCTATAAGATAAAGCCATAAACATGTGTATCCGAGTCTTCTATCAAAAGTTACAGCTATTTCTATGAAGTTGTACAAAAACGCTTTCTTTCGTCAAGACAGTGCGTTTCTCACTGTTACATGCATTTGAATGGGGAACTCGACCGAAACAAAGTATAGGTTTTCATTATGTGAATAACTTGGAAATCTTAGCTCAAACAGCTGCAAAACCTGTTTTCCCAGCACGGGAACCTTGAGTTCTATAAGATAAAGCCATAAACATGTGTATCCGAGTCTTCTATCAAAAGTTACAGCTATTTCTATGAAGTTGTACAAAAACGCTTTCTTTCGCCAAGACAGTGCGTTTCTCACTGTTACATGCATTTGAATGGGGAACTCGACCGAAACAAAGTATAGGTTTTCATTATGTGAATAACTTGGAAATCTTAGCTCAAACAGCTGCAAAACCTGTTTTCCCAGCACGGGAACCTTGAGTTCTATAAGATAAAGCCATAAACATGTGTATCCGAGTCTTCTATCAAAAGTTACAGCTATTTCTATGAAGTTGTACAAAAACGCTTTCTTTCGCCAAGACAGTGCGTTTCTCACTGTTACATGCATTTGAATGGGGAACTCGACCGAAACAAAGTATAGGTTTTCATTATGTGAATAACTTGGAAATCTTAGCTCAAACAGCTGCAAAACCTGTTTTCCCAGCACGGGAACCTTGAGTTCTATAAGATAAGGCCATAAACATGTGTATCCGAGTCTTCTATCAAAAGTTACAGCTATTTATATGAAGTTGTACAAAAACGCTTTCTTTCGCCAAGACAGTGCGTTTCTCACTGTTACATGCATTTGAATGGGGAACTCGACCGAAACAAAGTATAGGTTTTCATTATGTGAATAACTTGGAAATCTTAGCTCAAACAGCTGCAAAACCTGTTTTCCCAGCACGGGAACCTTGAGTTCTATAAGATAAAGCCATAAACATGTGTATCCGAGTCTTCTATCAAAAGTTACAGCTATTTCTATGAAGTTGTACAAAAACGCTTTCTTTCGCCAAGACAGTGCGTTTCTCACTGTTACATGCATTTGAATGGGGAACTCGACCGAAACAAAGTATAGGTTTTCATTATGTGAATAACTTGGAAATCTTAGCTCAAACAGCTGCAAAACCTGTTTTCCCAGCACGGGAACCTTGAGTTCTATAAGATAAAGCCATAAACATGTGTATCCGAGTCTTCTATCAAAAGTTACAGCTATTTCTATGAAGTTGTACAAAAACGCTTTCTTTCGCCAAGACAGTGCGTTTCTCACTGTTACATGCATTTGAATGGGGAACTCGACCGAAACAAAGTATAGGTTTTCATTATGTGAATAACTTGGAAATCTTAGCTCAAACAGTTGCAAAACCTGTTTTCCCAGCACGGGAACCTTGAGTTCTATAAGATAAAGCCATAAACATGTGTATCCGAGTCTTCTATCAAAAGTTACAGCTATTTCTATGAAGTTGTACAAAAACGCTTTCTTTCGCCAAGACAGTGCGTTTCTCACTGTTACATGCATTTGAATGGGGAACTCGACCGAAACAAAGTATAGGTTTTCATTATGTGAATAACTTGGAAATCTTAGCTCAAACAGCTGCAAAACCTGTTTTCCCAGCACGGGAACCTTGAGTTCTATAAGATAAAGCCATAAACATGTGTATCCGAGTCTTCTATCAAAAGTTACAGCTATTTCTATGAAGTTGTACAAAAACGCTTTCTTTCGCCAAGACAGTGCGTTTCTCACTGTTACATGCATTTGAATGGGGAACTCGACCGAAACAAAGTATAGGTTTTCATTATGTGAATAACTTGGAAATCTTAGCTCAAACAGCTGCAAAACCTGTTTTCCCAGCACGGGAACCTTGAGTTCTATAAGATAAAGCCATAAACATGTGTATCCGAGTCTTCTATCAAAAGTTACAGCTATTTCTATGAAGTTGTACAAAAACGCTTTCTTTCGCCAAGACAGTGCGTTTCTCACTGTTACATGCATTTGAATGGGGAACTCGACCGAAACAAAGTATAGGTTTTCATTATGTGAATAACTTGGAAATCTTAGCTCAAACAGCTGCAAAACCTGTTTTCCCAGCACGGGAACCTTGAGTTCTATAAGATAAAGCCATAAACATGTGTATCCGAGTCTTCTATCAAAAGTTACAGCTATTTATATGAAGTTGTACAAAAACGCTTTCTTTCGCCAAGACAGTGCGTTTCTCACTGTTACATGCATTTGAATGGGGAACTCGACCGAAACAAAGTATAGGTTTTCATTATGTGAATAACTTGGAAATCTTAGCTCAAACAGCTGCAAAACCTGTTTTCCCAGCACGGGAACCTTGAGTTCTATAAGATAAAGCCATAAACATGTGTATCCGAGTCTTCTATCAAAAGTTACAGCTATTTCTATGAAGTTGTACAAAAACGCTTTCTTTCGCCAAGACAGTGCGTTTCTCACTGTTACATGCATTTGAATGGGGAACTCGACCGAAACAAAGTATAGGTTTTCATTATGTGAATAACTTGGAAATCTTAGCTCAAACAGTTGCAAAACCTGTTTTCCCAGCACGGGAACCTTGAGTTCTATAAGATAAAGCCATAAACATGTGTATCCGAGTCTTCTATCAAAAGTTACAGCTATTTCTATGAAGTTGTACAAAAACGCTTTCTTTCGCCAAGACAGTGCGTTTCTCACTGTTACATGCATTTGAATGGGGAACTCGACCGAAACAAAGTATAGGTTTTCATTATGTGAATAACTTGGAAATCTTAGCTCAAACAGCTGCAAAACCTGTTTTCCCAGCACGGGAACCTTGAGTTCTATAAGATAAAGCCATAAACATGTGTATCCGAGTCTTCTATCAAAAGTTACAGCTATTTCTATGAAGTTGTACAAAAACGCTTTCTTTCGCCAAGACAGTGCGTTTCTCACTGTTACATGCATTTGAATGGGGAACTCGACCGAAACAAAGTATAGGTTTTCATTATGTGAATAACTTGGAAATCTTAGCTCAAACAGCTGCAAAACCTGTTTTCCCAGCACGGGAACCTTGAGTTCTATAAGATAAAGCCATAAACATGTGTATCCGAGTCTTCTATCAAAAGTTACAGCTATTTCTATGAAGTTGTACAAAAACGCTTTCTTTCGCCAAGACAGTGCGTTTCTCACTGTTACATGCATTTGAATGGGGAACTCGACCGAAACAAAGTATAGGTTTTCATTATGTGAATAACTTGGAAATCTTAGCTCAAACAGCTGCAAAACCTGTTTTCCCAGCACGGGAACCTTGAGTTCTATAAGATAAAGCCATAAACATGTGTATCCGAGTCTTCTATCAAAAGTTACAGCTATTTATATGAAGTTGTACAAAAACGCTTTCTTTCGCCAAGACAGTGCGTTTCTCACTGTTACATGCATTTGAATGGGGAACTCGACCGAAACAAAGTATAGGTTTTCATTATGTGAATAACTTGGAAATCTTAGCTCAAACAGTTGCAAAACCTGTTTTCCCAGCACGGGAACCTTGAGTTCTATAAGATAAAGCCATAAACATGTGTATCCGAGTCTTCTATCAAAAGTTACAGCTATTTCTATGAAGTTGTACAAAAACGCTTTCTTTCGCCAAGACAGTGCGTTTCTCACTGTTACATGCATTTGAATGGGGAACTCGACCGAAACAAAGTATAGGTTTTCATTATGTGAATAACTTGGAAATCTTAGCTCAAACAGCTGCAAAACCTGTTTTCCCAGCACGGGAACCTTGAGTTCTATAAGATAAGGCCATAAACATGTGTATCCGAGTCTTCTATCAAAAGTTACAGCTATTTCTATGAAGTTGTACAAAAACGCTTTCTTTCGCCAAGACAGTGCGTTTCTCACTGTTACATGCATTTGAATGGGGAACTCGACCGAAACAAAGTATAGGTTTTCATTATGTGAATAACTTGGAAATCTTAGCTCAAACAGTTGCAAAACCTGTTTTCCCAGCACGGGAACCTTGAGTTCTATAAGATAAAGCCATAAACATGTGTATCCGAGTCTTCTATCAAAAGTTACAGCTATTTCTATGAAGTTGTACAAAAACGCTTTCTTTCGCCAAGACAGTGCGTTTCTCACTGTTACATGCATTTGAATGGGGAACTCGACCGAAACAAAGTATAGGTTTTCATTATGTGAATAACTTGGAAATCTTAGCTCAAACAGCTGCAAAACCTGTTTTCCCAGCACGGGAACCTTGAGTTCTATAAGATAAAGCCATAAACATGTGTATCCGAGTCTTCTATCAAAAGTTACAGCTATTTCTATGAAGTTGTACAAAAACGCTTTCTTTCGCCAAGACAGTGCGTTTCTCACTGTTACATGCATTTGAATGGGGAACTCGACCGAAACAAAGTATAGGTTTTCATTATGTGAATAACTTGGAAATCTTAGCTCAAACAGCTGCAAAACCTGTTTTCCCAGCACGGGAACCTTGAGTTCTATAAGATAAAGCCATAAACATGTGTATCCGAGTCTTCTATCAAAAGTTACAGCTATTTCTATGAAGTTGTACAAAAACGCTTTCTTTCGCCAAGACAGTGCGTTTCTCACTGTTACATGCATTTGAATGGGGAACTCGACCGAAACAAAGTATAGGTTTTCATTATGTGAATAACTTGGAAATCTTAGCTCAAACAGCTGCAAAACCTGTTTTCCCAGCACGGGAACCTTGAGTTCTATAAGATAAAGCCATAAACATGTGTATCCGAGTCTTCTATCAAAAGTTACAGCTATTTCTATGAAGTTGTACAAAAACGCTTTCTTTCGCCAAGACAGTGCGTTTCTCACTGTTACATGCATTTGAATGGGGAACTCGACCGAAACAAAGTATAGGTTTTCATTATGTGAATAACTTGGAAATCTTAGCTCAAACAGCTGCAAAACCTGTTTTCCCAGCACGGGAACCTTGAGTTCTATAAGATAAAGCCATAAACATGTGTATCCGAGTCTTCTATCAAAAGTTACAGCTATTTCTATGAAGTTGTACAAAAACGCTTTCTTTCGCCAAGACAGTGCGTTTCTCACTGTTACATGCATTTGAATGGGGAACTCGACCGAAACAAAGTATAGGTTTTCATTATGTGAATAACTTGGAAATCTTAGCTCAAACAGTTGCAAAACCTGTTTTCCCAGCACGGGAACCTTGAGTTCTATAAGATAAAGCCATAAACATGTGTATCCGAGTCTTCTATCAAAAGTTACAGCTATTTCTATGAAGTTGTACAAAAACGCTTTCTTTCGCCAAGACAGTGCGTTTCTCACTGTTACATGCATTTGAATGGGGAACTCGACCGAAACAAAGTATAGGTTTTCATTATGTGAATAACTTGGAAATCTTAGCTCAAACAGTTGCAAAACCTGTTTTCCCAGCACGGGAACCTTGAGTTCTATAAGATAAAGCCATAAACATGTGTATCCGAGTCTTCTATCAAAAGTTACAGCTATTTCTATGAAGTTGTACAAAAACGCTTTCTTTTGCCAAGACAGTGCGTTTCTCACTGTTACATGCATTTGAATGGGGAACTCCACCGAAACAAAGTATAGGTTTTCATTATGTGAATAACTTGGAAATCTTAGCTCAAACAGCTGCAAAACCTGTTTTCCCAGCACGGGAACCTTGAGTTCTATAAGATAAAGCCATAAACATGTGTATCCGAGTCTTCTATCAAAAGTTACAGCTATTTCTATGAAGTTGTACAAAAACGCTTTCTTTCGCCAAGACAGTGCGTTTCTCACTGTTACATGCATTTGAATGGGGAACTCGACCGAAACAAAGTATAGGTTTTCATTATGTGAATAACTTGGAAATCTTAGCTCAAACAGCTGCAAAACCTGTTTTCCCAGCACGGGAACCTTGAGTTCTATAAGATAAAACCATAAACATGTGTATCCGAGTCTTCTATCAAAAGTTACAGCTATTTCTATGAAGTTGTACAAAAACGCTTTCTTTCGCCAAGACAGTGCGTTTCTCACTGTTACATGCATTTGAATGGGGAACTCGACCGAAACAAAGTATAGGTTTTCATTATGTGAATAACTTGGAAATCTTAGCTCAAACAGCTGCAAAACCTGTTTTCCCAGCACGGGAACCTTGAGTTCTATAAGATAAAGCCATAAACATGTGTATCCGAGTCTTCTATCAAAAGTTACAGCTATTTCTATGAAGTTGTACAAAAACGCTTTCTTTCGCCAAGACAGTGCGTTTCTCACTGTTACATGCATTTGAATGGGGAACTCGACCGAAACAAAGTATAGGTTTTCATTATGTGAATAACTTGGAAATCTTAGCTCAAACAGCTGCAAAACCTGTTTTCCCAGCACGGGAACCTTGAGTTCTATAAGATAAAGCCATAAACATGTGTATCCGAGTCTTCTATCAAAAGTTACAGCTATTTCTATGAAGTTGTACAAAAACGCTTTCTTTCGCCAAGACAGTGCGTTTCTCACTGTTACATGCATTTGAATGGGGAACTCGACCGAAACAAAGTATAGGTTTTCATTATGTGAATAACTTGGAAATCTTAGCTCAAACAGCTGCAAAACCTGTTTTCCCAGCACGGGAACCTTGAGTTCTATAAGATAAAGCCATAAACATGTGTATCCGAGTCTTCTATCAAAAGTTACAGCTATTTCTATGAAGTTGTACAAAAACGCTTTCTTTCGCCAAGACAGTGCGTTTCTCACTGTTACATGCATTTGAATGGGGAACTCGACCGAAACAAAGTATAGGTTTTCATTATGTGAATAACTTGGAAATCTTAGCTCAAACAGCTGCAAAACCTGTTTTCCCAGCACGGGAACCTTGAGTTCTATAAGATAAAGCCATAAACATGTGTATCCGAGTCTTCTATCAAAAGTTACAGCTATTTCTATGAAGTTGTACAAAAACGCTTTCTTTCGCCAAGACAGTGCGTTTCTCACTGTTACATGCATTTGAATGGGGAACTCGACCGAAACAAAGTATAGGTTTTCATTATGTGAATAACTTGGAAATCTTAGCTCAAACAGCTGCAAAACCTGTTTTCCCAGCACGGGAACCTTGAGTTCTATAAGATAAAGCCATAAACATGTGTATCCGAGTCTTCTATCAAAAGTTACAGCTATTTCTATGAAGTTGTACAAAAACGCTTTCTTTCGCCAAGACAGTGCGTTTCTCACTGTTACATGCATTTGAATGGGGAACTCGACCGAAACAAAGTATAGGTTTTCATTATGTGAATAACTTGGAAATCTTAGCTCAAACAGCTGCAAAACCTGTTTTCCCAGCACGGGAACCTTGAGTTCTATAAGATAAAGCCATAAACATGTGTATCCGAGTCTTCTATCAAAAGTTACAGCTATTTCTATGAAGTTGTACAAAAACGCTTTCTTTCGCCAAGACAGTGCGTTTCTCACTGTTACATGCATTTGAATGGGGAACTTGACCGAAACAAAGTATAGGTTTTCATTATGTGAATAACTTGGAAATCTTAGCTCAAACAGTTGCAAAACCTGTTTTCCCAGCACGGGAACCTTGAGTTCTATAAGATAAAGCCATAAACATGTGTATCCGAGTCTTCTATCAAAAGTTACAGCTATTTCTATGAAGTTGTACAAAAACGCTTTCTTTTGCCAAGACAGTGCGTTTCTCACTGTTACATGCATTTGAATGGGGAACTCGACCGAAACAAAGTATAGGTTTTCATTATGTGAATAACTTGGAAATCTTAGCTCAAACAGTTGCAAAACCTGTTTTCCCAGCACGGGAACCTTGAGTTCTATAAGATAAAGCCATAAACATGTGTATCCGAGTCTTCTATCAAAAGTTACAGCTATTTCTATGAAGTTGTACAAAAACGCTTTCTTTTGCCAAGACAGTGCGTTTCTCACTGTTACATGCATTTGAATGGGGAACTCCACCGAAACAAAGTATAGGTTTTCATTATGTGAATAACTTGGAAATCTTAGCTCAAACAGCTGCAAAACCTGTTTTCCCAGCACGGGAACCTTGAGTTCTATAAGATAAAGCCATAAACATGTGTATCCGAGTCTTCTATCAAAAGTTACAGCTATTTCTATGAAGTTGTACAAAAACGCTTTCTTTCGCCAAGACAGTGCGTTTCTCACTGTTACATGCATTTGAATGGGGAACTCGACCGAAACAAAGTATAGGTTTTCATTATGTGAATAACTTGGAAATCTTAGCTCAAACAGCTGCAAAACCTGTTTTCCCAGCACGGGAACCTTGAGTTCTATAAGATAAAGCCATAAACATGTGTATCCGAGTCTTCTATCAAAAGTTACAGCTATTTCTATGAAGTTGTACAAAAACGCTTTCTTTTGCCAAGACAGTGCGTTTCTCACTGTTACATGCATTTGAATGGGGAACTCGACCGAAACAAAGTATAGGTTTTCATTATGTGAATAACTTGGAAATCTTAGCTCAAACAGTTGCAAAACCTGTTTTCCCAGCACGGGAACCTTGAGTTCTATAAGATAAAGCCATAAACATGTGTATCCGAGTCTTCTATCAAAAGTTACAGCTATTTCTATGAAGTTGTACAAAAACGCTTTCTTTCGCCAAGACAGTGCGTTTCTCACTGTTACATGCATTTGAATGGGGAACTCGACCGAAACAAAGTATAGGTTTTCATTATGTGAATAACTTGGAAATCTTAGCTCAAACAGCTGCAAAACCTGTTTTCCCAGCACGGGAACCTTGAGTTCTATAAGATAAAGCCATAAACATGTGTATCCGAGTCTTCTATCAAAAGTTACAGCTATTTATATGAAGTTGTACAAAAACGCTTTCTTTCGCCAAGACAGTGCGTTTCTCACTGTTACATGCATTTGAATGGGGAACTCGACCGAAACAAAGTATAGGTTTTCATTATGTGAATAACTTGGAAATCTTAGCTCAAACAGCTGCAAAACCTGTTTTCCCAGCACGGGAACCTTGAGTTCTATAAGATAAAGCCATAAACATGTGTATCCGAGTCTTCTATCAAAAGTTACAGCTATTTCTATGAAGTTGTACAAAAACGCTTTCTTTCGCCAAGACAGTGCGTTTCTCACTGTTACATGCATTTGAATGGGGAACTCGACCGAAACAAAGTATAGGTTTTCATTATGTGAATAACTTGGAAATCTTAGCTCAAACAGTTGCAAAACCTGTTTTCCCAGCACGGGAACCTTGAGTTCTATAAGATAAAGCCATAAACATGTGTATCCGAGTCTTCTATCAAAAGTTACAGCTATTTCTATGAAGTTGTACAAAAACGCTTTCTTTTGCCAAGACAGTGCGTTTCTCACTGTTACATGCATTTGAATGGGGAACTCGACCGAAACAAAGTATAAGTTTTCATTATGTGAATAACTTGGAAATCTTAGCTCAAACAGCTGCAAAACCTGTTTTCCCAGCACGGGAACCTTGAGTTCTATAAGATAAAGCCATAAACATGTGTATCCGAGTCTTCTATCAAAAGTTACAGCTATTTCTATGAAGTTGTACAAAAACGCTTTCTTTCGCCAAGACAGTGCGTTTCTCACTGTTACATGCATTTGAATGGGGAACTCGACCGAAACAAAGTATAGGTTTTCATTATGTGAATAACTTGGAAATCTTAGCTCAAACAGCTGCAAAACCTGTTTTCCCAGCACGGGAACCTTGAGTTCTATAAGATAAAGCCATAAACATGTGTATCCGAGTCTTCTATCAAAAGTTACAGCTATTTATATGAAGTTGTACAAAAACGCTTTCTTTTGCCAAGACAGTGCGTTTCTCACTGTTACATGCATTTGAATGGGGAACTCGACCGAAACAAAGTATAGGTTTTCATTATGTGAATAACTTGGAAATCTTAGCTCAAACAGCTGCAAAACCTGTTTTCCCAGCACGGGAACCTTGAGTTCTATAAGATAAAGCCATAAACATGTGTATCCGAGTCTTCTATCAAAAGTTACAGCTATTTCTATGAAGTTGTACAAAAACGCTTTCTTTCGCCAAGACAGTGCGTTTCTCACTGTTACATGCATTTGAATGGGGAACTCGACCGAAACAAAGTATAGGTTTTCATTATGTGAATAACTTGGAAATCTTAGCTCAAACAGTTGCAAAACCTGTTTTCCCAGCACGGGAACCTTGAGTTCTATAAGATAAAGCCATAAACATGTGTATCCGAGTCTTCTATCAAAAGTTACAGCTATTTCTATGAAGTTGTACAAAAACGCTTTCTTTTGCCAAGACAGTGCGTTTCTCACTGTTACATGCATTTGAATGGGGAACTCGACCGAAACAAAGTATAGGTTTTCATTATGTGAATAACTTGGAAATCTTAGCTCAAACAGCTGCAAAACCTGTTTTCCCAGCACGGGAACCTTGAGTTCTATAAGATAAAGCCATAAACATGTGTATCCGAGTCTTCTATCAAAAGTTACAGCTATTTCTATGAAGTTGTACAAAAACGCTTTCTTTCGCCAAGACAGTGCGTTTCTCACTGTTACATGCATTTGAATGGGGAACTCGACCGAAACAAAGTATAGGTTTTCATTATGTGAATAACTTGGAAATCTTAGCTCAAACAGCTGCAAAACCTGTTTTCCCAGCACGGGAACCTTGAGTTCTATAAGATAAAGCCATAAACATGTGTATCCGAGTCTTCTATCAAAAGTTACAGCTATTTCTATGAAGTTGTACAAAAACGCTTTCTTTTGCCAAGACAGTGCGTTTCTCACTGTTACATGCATTTGAATGGGGAACTCGACCGAAACAAAGTATAGGTTTTCATTATGTGAATAACTTGGAAATCTTAGCTCAAACAGCTGCAAAACCTGTTTTCCCAGCACGGGAACCTTGAGTTCTATAAGATAAAGCCATAAACATGTGTATCCGAGTCTTCTATCAAAAGTTACAGCTATTTCTATGAAGTTGTACAAAAACGCTTTCTTTCGCCAAGACAGTGCGTTTCTCACTGTTACATGCGTTTGAATGGGGAACTCGACCGAAACAAAGTATAGGTTTTCATTATGTGAATAACTTGGAAATCTTAGCTCAAACAGTTGCAAAACCTGTTTTCCCAGCACGGGAACCTTGAGTTCTATAAGATAAAGCCATAAACATGTGTATCCGAGTCTTCTATCAAAAGTTACAGCTATTTCTATGAAGTTGTACAAAAACGCTTTCTTTCGCCAAGACAGTGCGTTTCTCACTGTTACATGCATTTGAATGGGGAACTCGACCGAAACAAAGTATAGGTTTTCCTTATGTGAATAACTTGGAAATCTTAGCTCAAACAGCTGCAAAACCTGTTTTCCCAGCACGGGAACCTTGAGTTCTATAAGATAAAGCCATAAACATGTGTATCCGAGTCTTCTATCAAAAGTTACAGCTATTTCTATGAAGTTGTACAAAAACGCTTTCTTTCGCCAAGACAGTGCGTTTCTCACTGTTACATGCATTTGAATGGGGAACTCGACCGAAACAAAGTATAGGTTTTCCTTATGTGAATAACTTGGAAATCTTAGCTCAAACAGCTGCAAAACCTGTTTTCCCAGCACGGGAACCTTGAGTTCTATAAGATAAAGCCATAAACATGTGTATCCGAGTCTTCTATCAAAAGTTACAGCTATTTCTATGAAGTTGTACAAAAACGCTTTCTTTCGCCAAGACAGTGCGTTTCTCACTGTTACATGCATTTGAATGGGGAACTCGACCGAAACAAAGTATAGGTTTTCATTATGTGAATAACTTGGAAATCTTAGCTCAAACAGCTGCAAAACCTGTTTTCCCAGCACGGGAACCTTGAGTTCTATAAGATAAAGCCATAAACATGTGTATCCGAGTCTTCTATCAAAAGTTACAGCTATTTCTATGAAGTTGTACAAAAACGCTTTCTTTCGCCAAGACAGTGCGTTTCTCACTGTTACATGCATTTGAATGGGGAACTCGACCGAAACAAAGTATAGGTTTTCATTATGTGAATAACTTGGAAATCTTAGCTCAAACAGTTGCAAAACCTGTTTTCCCAGCACGGGAACCTTGAGTTCTATAAGATAAAGCCATAAACATGTGTATCCGAGTCTTCTATCAAAAGTTACAGCTATTTCTATGAAGTTGTACAAAAACGCTTTCTTTCGCCAAGACAGTGCGTTTCTCACTGTTACATGCATTTGAATGGGGAACTCGACCGAAACAAAGTATAGGTTTTCCTTATGTGAATAACTTGGAAATCTTAGCTCAAACAGCTGCAAAACCTGTTTTCCCAGCACGGGAACCTTGAGTTCTATAAGATAAAGCCATAAACATGTGTATCCGAGTCTTCTATCAAAAGTTACAGCTATTTCTATGAAGTTGTACAAAAACGCTTTCTTTCGCCAAGACAGTGCGTTTCTCACTGTTACATGCATTTGAATGGGGAACTCGACCGAAACAAAGTATAGGTTTTCCTTATGTGAATAACTTGGAAATCTTAGCTCAAACAGCTGCAAAACCTGTTTTCCCAGCACGGGAACCTTGAGTTCTATAAGATAAAGCCATAAACATGTGTATCCGAGTCTTCTATCAAAAGTTACAGCTATTTATATGAAGTTGTACAAAAACGCTTTCTTTCGCCAAGACAGTGCGTTTCTCACTGTTACATGCATTTGAATGGGGAACTCGACCGAAACAAAGTATAGGTTTTCATTATGTGAATAACTTGGAAATCTTAGCTCAAACAGCTGCAAAACCTGTTTTCCCAGCACGGGAACCTTGAGTTCTATAAGATAAAGCCATAAACATGTGTATCCGAGTCTTCTATCAAAAGTTACAGCTATTTCTATGAAGTTGTACAAAAACGCTTTCTTTCGCCAAGACAGTGCGTTTCTCACTGTTACATGCATTTGAATGGGGAACTCGACCGAAACAAAGTATAGGTTTTCATTATGTGAATAACTTGGAAATCTTAGCTCAAACAGTTGCAAAACCTGTTTTCCCAGCACGGGAACCTTGAGTTCTATAAGATAAAGCCATAAACATGTGTATCCGAGTCTTCTATCAAAAGTTACAGCTATTTCTATGAAGTTGTACAAAAACGCTTTCTTTCGCCAAGACAGTGCGTTTCTCACTGTTACATGCATTTGAATGGGGAACTCGACCGAAACAAAGTATAGGTTTTCATTATGTGAATAACTTGGAAATCTTAGCTCAAACAGCTGCAAAACCTGTTTTCCCAGCACGGGAACCTTGAGTTCTATAAGATAAAGCCATAAACATGTGTATCCGAGTCTTCTATCAAAAGTTACAGCTATTTCTATGAAGTTGTACAAAAACGCTTTCTTTCGCCAAGACAGTGCGTTTCTCACTGTTACATGCATTTGAATGGGGAACTCGACCGAAACAAAGTATAGGTTTTCATTATGTGAATAACTTGGAAATCTTAGCTCAAACAGCTGCAAAACCTGTTTTCCCAGCACGGGAACCTTGAGTTCTATAAGATAAAGCCATAAACATGTGTATCCGAGTCTTCTATCAAAAGTTACAGCTATTTCTATGAAGTTGTACAAAAACGCTTTCTTTCGCCAAGACAGTGCGTTTCTCACTGTTACATGCATTTGAATGGGGAACTCGACCGAAACAAAGTATAGGTTTTCATTATGTGAATAACTTGGAAATCTTAGCTCAAACAGCTGCAAAACCTGTTTTCCCAGCACGGGAACCTTGAGTTCTATAAGATAAAGCCATAAACATGTGTATCCGAGTCTTCTATCAAAAGTTACAGCTATTTATATGAAGTTGTACAAAAACGCTTTCTTTCGCCAAGACAGTGCGTTTCTCACTGTTACATGCATTTGAATGGGGAACTCGACCGAAACAAAGTATAGGTTTTCATTATGTGAATAACTTGGAAATCTTAGCTCAAACAGTTGCAAAACCTGTTTTCCCAGCACGGGAACCTTGAGTTCTATAAGATAAAGCCATAAACATGTGTATCCGAGTCTTCTATCAAAAGTTACAGCTATTTCTATGAAGTTGTACAAAAACGCTTTCTTTCGCCAAGACAGTGCGTTTCTCACTGTTACATGCATTTGAATGGGGAACTCGACCGAAACAAAGTATAGGTTTTCATTATGTGAATAACTTGGAAATCTTAGCTCAAAAAGCTGCAAAACCTGTTTTCCCAGCACGGGAACCTTGAGTTCTATAAGATAAGGCCATAAACATGTGTATCCGAGTCTTCTATCAAAAGTTACAGCTATTTCTATGAAGTTGTACAAAAACGCTTTCTTTCGCCAAGACAGTGCGTTTCTCACTGTTACATGCATTTGAATGGGGAACTCGACCGAAACAAAGTATAGGTTTTCATTATGTGAATAACTTGGAAATCTTAGCTCAAACAGTTGCAAAACCTGTTTTCCCAGCACGGGAACCTTGAGTTCTATAAGATAAAGCCATAAACATGTGTATCCGAGTCTTCTATCAAAAGTTACAGCTATTTCTATGAAGTTGTACAAAAACGCTTTCTTTCGCCAAGACAGTGCGTTTCTCACTGTTACATGCATTTGAATGGGGAACTCGACCGAAACAAAGTATAGGTTTTCATTATGTGAATAACTTGGAAATCTTAGCTCAAACAGCTGCAAAACCTGTTTTCCCAGCACGGGAACCTTGAGTTCTATAAGATAAAGCCATAAACATGTGTATCCGAGTCTTCTATCAAAAGTTACAGCTATTTCTATGAAGTTGTACAAAAACGCTTTCTTTCGCCAAGACAGTGCGTTTCTCACTGTTACATGCATTTGAATGGGGAACTCGACCGAAACAAAGTATAGGTTTTCATTATGTGAATAACTTGGAAATCTTAGCTCAAACAGTTGCAAAACCTGTTTTCCCAGCACGGGAACCTTGAGTTCTATAAGATAAAGCCATAAACATGTGTATCCGAGTCTTCTATCAAAAGTTACAGCTATTTCTATGAAGTTGTACAAAAACGCTTTCTTTCGCCAAGACAGTGCGTTTCTCACTGTTACATGCATTTGAATGGGGAACTCGACCGAAACAAAGTATAGGTTTTCCTTATGTGAATAACTTGGAAATCTTAGCTCAAACAGCTGCAAAACCTGTTTTCCCAGCACGGGAACCTTGAGTTCTATAAGATAAAGCCATAAACATGTGTATCCGAGTCTTCTATCAAAAGTTACAGCTATTTCTATGAAGTTGTACAAAAACGCTTTCTTTCGCCAAGACAGTGCGTTTCTCACTGTTACATGCATTTGAATGGGGAACTCGACCGAAACAAAGTATAGGTTTTCCTTATGTGAATAACTTGGAAATCTTAGCTCAAACAGCTGCAAAACCTGTTTTCCCAGCACGGGAACCTTGAGTTCTATAAGATAAAGCCATAAACATGTGTATCCGAGTCTTCTATCAAAAGTTACAGCTATTTATATGAAGTTGTACAAAAACGCTTTCTTTCGCCAAGACAGTGCGTTTCTCACTGTTACATGCATTTGAATGGGGAACTCGACCGAAACAAAGTATAGGTTTTCATTATGTGAATAACTTGGAAATCTTAGCTCAAACAGCTGCAAAACCTGTTTTCCCAGCACGGGAACCTTGAGTTCTATAAGATAAAGCCATAAACATGTGTATCCGAGTCTTCTATCAAAAGTTACAGCTATTTCTATGAAGTTGTACAAAAACGCTTTCTTTCGCCAAGACAGTGCGTTTCTCACTGTTACATGCATTTGAATGGGGAACTCGACCGAAACAAAGTATAGGTTTTCATTATGTGAATAACTTGGAAATCTTAGCTCAAACAGTTGCAAAACCTGTTTTCCCAGCACGGGAACCTTGAGTTCTATAAGATAAAGCCATAAACATGTGTATCCGAGTCTTCTATCAAAAGTTACAGCTATTTCTATGAAGTTGTACAAAAACGCTTTCTTTCGCCAAGACAGTGCGTTTCTCACTGTTACATGCATTTGAATGGGGAACTCGACCGAAACAAAGTATAGGTTTTCATTATGTGAATAACTTGGAAATCTTAGCTCAAACAGCTGCAAAACCTGTTTTCCCAGCACGGGAACCTTGAGTTCTATAAGATAAAGCCATAAACATGTGTATCCGAGTCTTCTATCAAAAGTTACAGCTATTTCTATGAAGTTGTACAAAAACGCTTTCTTTCGCCAAGACAGTGCGTTTCTCACTGTTACATGCATTTGAATGGGGAACTCGACCGAAACAAAGTATAGGTTTTCATTATGTGAATAACTTGGAAATCTTAGCTCAAACAGCTGCAAAACCTGTTTTCCCAGCACGGGAACCTTGAGTTCTATAAGATAAAGCCATAAACATGTGTATCCGAGTCTTCTATCAAAAGTTACAGCTATTTCTATGAAGTTGTACAAAAACGCTTTCTTTCGCCAAGACAGTGCGTTTCTCACTGTTACATGCATTTGAATGGGGAACTCGACCGAAACAAAGTATAGGTTTTCATTATGTGAATAACTTGGAAATCTTAGCTCAAACAGCTGCAAAACCTGTTTTCCCAGCACGGGAACCTTGAGTTCTATAAGATAAAGCCATAAACATGTGTATCCGAGTCTTCTATCAAAAGTTACAGCTATTTATATGAAGTTGTACAAAAACGCTTTCTTTCGCCAAGACAGTGCGTTTCTCACTGTTACATGCATTTGAATGGGGAACTCGACCGAAACAAAGTATAGGTTTTCATTATGTGAATAACTTGGAAATCTTAGCTCAAACAGTTGCAAAACCTGTTTTCCCAGCACGGGAACCTTGAGTTCTATAAGATAAAGCCATAAACATGTGTATCCGAGTCTTCTATCAAAAGTTACAGCTATTTCTATGAAGTTGTACAAAAACGCTTTCTTTCGCCAAGACAGTGCGTTTCTCACTGTTACATGCATTTGAATGGGGAACTCGACCGAAACAAAGTATAGGTTTTCATTATGTGAATAACTTGGAAATCTTAGCTCAAACAGCTGCAAAACCTGTTTTCCCAGCACGGGAACCTTGAGTTCTATAAGATAAGGCCATAAACATGTGTATCCGAGTCTTCTATCAAAAGTTACAGCTATTTCTATGAAGTTGTACAAAAACGCTTTCTTTCGCCAAGACAGTGCGTTTCTCACTGTTACATGCATTTGAATGGGGAACTCGACCGAAACAAAGTATAGGTTTTCATTATGTGAATAACTTGGAAATCTTAGCTCAAACAGTTGCAAAACCTGTTTTCCCAGCACGGGAACCTTGAGTTCTATAAGATAAAGCCATAAACATGTGTATCCGAGTCTTCTATCAAAAGTTACAGCTATTTCTATGAAGTTGTACAAAAACGCTTTCTTTCGCCAAGACAGTGCGTTTCTCACTGTTACATGCATTTGAATGGGGAACTCGACCGAAACAAAGTATAGGTTTTCATTATGTGAATAACTTGGAAATCTTAGCTCAAACAGCTGCAAAACCTGTTTTCCCAGCACGGGAACCTTGAGTTCTATAAGATAAAACCATAAACATGTGTATCCGAGTCTTCTATCAAAAGTTACAGCTATTTCTATGAAGTTGTACAAAAACGCTTTCTTTCGCCAAGACAGTGCGTTTCTCACTGTTACATGCATTTGAATGGGGAACTCGACCGAAACAAAGTATAGGTTTTCATTATGTGAATAACTTGGAAATCTTAGCTCAAACAGCTGCAAAACCTGTTTTCCCAGCACGGGAACCTTGAGTTCTATAAGATAAAGCCATAAACATGTGTATCCGAGTCTTCTATCAAAAGTTACAGCTATTTCTATGAAGTTGTACAAAAACGCTTTCTTTCGCCAAGACAGTGCGTTTCTCACTGTTACATGCATTTGAATGGGGAACTCGACCGAAACAAAGTATAGGTTTTCATTATGTGAATAACTTGGAAATCTTAGCTCAAACAGCTGCAAAACCTGTTTTCCCAGCACGGGAACCTTGAGTTCTATAAGATAAAGCCATAAACATGTGTATCCGAGTCTTCTATCAAAAGTTACAGCTATTTCTATGAAGTTGTACAAAAACGCTTTCTTTCGCCAAGACAGTGCGTTTCTCACTGTTACATGCATTTGAATGGGGAACTCGACCGAAACAAAGTATAGGTTTTCATTATGTGAATAACTTGGAAATCTTAGCTCAAACAGCTGCAAAACCTGTTTTCCCAGCACGGGAACCTTGAGTTCTATAAGATAAAGCCATAAACATGTGTATCCGAGTCTTCTATCAAAAGTTACAGCTATTTCTATGAAGTTGTACAAAAACGCTTTCTTTCGCCAAGACAGTGCGTTTCTCACTGTTACATGCATTTGAATGGGGAACTCGACCGAAACAAAGTATAGGTTTTCATTATGTGAATAACTTGGAAATCTTAGCTCAAACAGCTGCAAAACCTGTTTTCCCAGCACGGGAACCTTGAGTTCTATAAGATAAAGCCATAAACATGTGTATCCGAGTCTTCTATCAAAAGTTACAGCTATTTCTATGAAGTTGTACAAAAACGCTTTCTTTCGCCAAGACAGTGCGTTTCTCACTGTTACATGCATTTGAATGGGGAACTCGACCGAAACAAAGTATAGGTTTTCATTATGTGAATAACTTGGAAATCTTAGCTCAAACAGCTGCAAAACCTGTTTTCCCAGCACGGGAACCTTGAGTTCTATAAGATAAAGCCATAAACATGTGTATCCGAGTCTTCTATCAAAAGTTACAGCTATTTCTATGAAGTTGTACAAAAACGCTTTCTTTCGCCAAGACAGTGCGTTTCTCACTGTTACATGCATTTGAATGGGGAACTCGACCGAAACAAAGTATAGGTTTTCATTATGTGAATAACTTGGAAATCTTAGCTCAAACAGCTGCAAAACCTGTTTTCCCAGCACGGGAACCTTGAGTTCTATAAGATAAAGCCATAAACATGTGTATCCGAGTCTTCTATCAAAAGTTACAGCTATTTCTATGAAGTTGTACAAAAACGCTTTCTTTCGCCAAGACAGTGCGTTTCTCACTGTTACATGCATTTGAATGGGGAACTCGACCGAAACAAAGTATAGGTTTTCATTATGTGAATAACTTGGAAATCTTAGCTCAAACAGTTGCAAAACCTGTTTTCCCAGCACGGGAACCTTGAGTTCTATAAGATAAAGCCATAAACATGTGTATCCGAGTCTTCTATCAAAAGTTACAGCTATTTCTATGAAGTTGTACAAAAACGCTTTCTTTCGCCAAGACAGTGCGTTTCTCACTGTTACATGCATTTGAATGGGGAACTCGACCGAAACAAAGTATAGGTTTTCATTATGTGAATAACTTGGAAATCTTAGCTCAAACAGCTGCAAAACCTGTTTTCCCAGCACGGGAACCTTGAGTTCTATAAGATAAAGCCATAAACATGTGTATCCGAGTCTTCTATCAAAAGTTACAGCTATTTCTATGAAGTTGTACAAAAACGCTTTCTTTCGCCAAGACAGTGCGTTTCTCACTGTTACATGCATTTGAATGGGGAACTTGACCGAAACAAAGTATAGGTTTTCATTATGTGAATAACTTGGAAATCTTAGCTCAAACAGTTGCAAAACCTGTTTTCCCAGCACGGGAACCTTGAGTTCTATAAGATAAAGCCATAAACATGTGTATCCGAGTCGTCTATCAAAAGTTACAGCTATTTCTATGAAGTTGTACAAAAACGCTTTCTTTTGCCAAGACAGTGCGTTTCTCACTGTTACATGCATTTGAATGGGGAACTCGACCGAAACAAAGTATAGGTTTTCATTATGTGAATAACTTGGAAATCTTAGCTCAAACAGTTGCAAAACCTGTTTTCCCAGCACGGGAACCTTGAGTTCTATAAGATAAAGCCATAAACATGTGTATCCGAGTCTTCTATCAAAAGTTACAGCTATTTCTATGAAGTTGTACAAAAACGCTTTCTTTTGCCAAGACAGTGCGTTTCTCACTGTTACATGCATTTGAATGGGGAACTCCACCGAAACAAAGTATAGGTTTTCATTATGTGAATAACTTGGAAATCTTAGCTCAAACAGCTGCAAAACCTGTTTTCCCAGCACGGGAACCTTGAGTTCTATAAGATAAAGCCATAAACATGTGTATCCGAGTCTTCTATCAAAAGTTACAGCTATTTCTATGAAGTTGTACAAAAACGCTTTCTTTCGCCAAGACAGTGCGTTTCTCACTGTTACATGCATTTGAATGGGGAACTCGACCGAAACAAAGTATAGGTTTTCATTATGTGAATAACTTGGAAATCTTAGCTCAAACAGCTGCAAAACCTGTTTTCCCAGCACGGGAACCTTGAGTTCTATAAGATAAAGCCATAAACATGTGTATCCGAGTCTTCTATCAAAAGTTACAGCTATTTCTATGAAGTTGTACAAAAACGCTTTCTTTTGCCAAGACAGTGCGTTTCTCACTGTTACATGCATTTGAATGGGGAACTCGACCGAAACAAAGTATAGGTTTTCATTATGTGAATAACTTGGAAATCTTAGCTCAAACAGTTGCAAAACCTGTTTTCCCAGCACGGGAACCTTGAGTTCTATAAGATAAAGCCATAAACATGTGTATCCGAGTCTTCTATCAAAAGTTACAGCTATTTCTATGAAGTTGTACAAAAACGCTTTCTTTCGCCAAGACAGTGCGTTTCTCACTGTTACATGCATTTGAATGGGGAACTCGACCGAAACAAAGTATAGGTTTTCATTATGTGAATAACTTGGAAATCTTAGCTCAAACAGCTGCAAAACCTGTTTTCCCAGCACGGGAACCTTGAGTTCTATAAGATAAAGCCATAAACATGTGTATCCGAGTCTTCTATCAAAAGTTACAGCTATTTATATGAAGTTGTACAAAAACGCTTTCTTTCGCCAAGACAGTGCGTTTCTCACTGTTACATGCATTTGAATGGGGAACTCGACCGAAACAAAGTATAGGTTTTCATTATGTGAATAACTTGGAAATCTTAGCTCAAACAGCTGCAAAACCTGTTTTCCCAGCACGGGAACCTTGAGTTCTATAAGATAAAGCCATAAACATGTGTATCCGAGTCTTCTATCAAAAGTTACAGCTATTTCTATGAAGTTGTACAAAAACGCTTTCTTTCGCCAAGACAGTGCGTTTCTCACTGTTACATGCATTTGAATGGGGAACTCGACCGAAACAAAGTATAGGTTTTCATTATGTGAATAACTTGGAAATCTTAGCTCAAACAGTTGCAAAACCTGTTTTCCCAGCACGGGAACCTTGAGTTCTATAAGATAAAGCCATAAACATGTGTATCCGAGTCTTCTATCAAAAGTTACAGCTATTTCTATGAAGTTGTACAAAAACGCTTTCTTTTGCCAAGACAGTGCGTTTCTCACTGTTACATGCATTTGAATGGGGAACTCGACCGAAACAAAGTATAGGTTTTCATTATGTGAATAACTTGGAAATCTTAGCTCAAACAGCTGCAAAACCTGTTTTCCCAGCACGGGAACCTTGAGTTCTATAAGATAAAGCCATAAACATGTGTATCCGAGTCTTCTATCAAAAGTTACAGCTATTTCTATGAAGTTGTACAAAAACGCTTTCTTTCGCCAAGACAGTGCGTTTCTCACTGTTACATGCATTTGAATGGGGAACTCGACCGAAACAAAGTATAGGTTTTCATTATGTGAATAACTTGGAAATCTTAGCTCAAACAGCTGCAAAACCTGTTTTCCCAGCACGGGAACCTTGAGTTCTATAAGATAAAGCCATAAACATGTGTATCCGAGTCTTCTATCAAAAGTTACAGCTATTTATATGAAGTTGTACAAAAACGCTTTCTTTTGCCAAGACAGTGCGTTTCTCACTGTTACATGCATTTGAATGGGGAACTCGACCGAAACAAAGTATAGGTTTTCATTATGTGAATAACTTGGAAATCTTAGCTCAAACAGCTGCAAAACCTGTTTTCCCAGCACGGGAACCTTGAGTTCTATAAGATAAAGCCATAAACATGTGTATCCGAGTCTTCTATCAAAAGTTACAGCTATTTCTATGAAGTTGTACAAAAACGCTTTCTTTCGCCAAGACAGTGCGTTTCTCACTGTTACATGCATTTGAATGGGGAACTCGACCGAAACAAAGTATAGGTTTTCATTATGTGAATAACTTGGAAATCTTAGCTCAAACAGTTGCAAAACCTGTTTTCCCAGCACGGGAACCTTGAGTTCTATAAGATAAAGCCATAAACATGTGTATCCGAGTCTTCTATCAAAAGTTACAGCTATTTCTATGAAGTTGTACAAAAACGCTTTCTTTTGCCAAGACAGTGCGTTTCTCACTGTTACATGCATTTGAATGGGGAACTCGACCGAAACAAAGTATAGGTTTTCATTATGTGAATAACTTGGAAATCTTAGCTCAAACAGCTGCAAAACCTGTTTTCCCAGCACGGGAACCTTGAGTTCTATAAGATAAAGCCATAAACATGTGTATCCGAGTCTTCTATCAAAAGTTACAGCTATTTCTATGAAGTTGTACAAAAACGCTTTCTTTCGCCAAGACAGTGCGTTTCTCACTGTTACATGCATTTGAATGGGGAACTCGACCGAAACAAAGTATAGGTTTTCATTATGTGAATAACTTGGAAATCTTAGCTCAAACAGCTGCAAAACCTGTTTTCCCAGCACGGGAACCTTGAGTTCTATAAGATAAAGCCATAAACATGTGTATCCGAGTCTTCTATCAAAAGTTACAGCTATTTCTATGAAGTTGTACAAAAACGCTTTCTTTTGCCAAGACAGTGCGTTTCTCACTGTTACATGCATTTGAATGGGGAACTCGACCGAAACAAAGTATAGGTTTTCATTATGTGAATAACTTGGAAATCTTAGCTCAAACAGCTGCAAAACCTGTTTTCCCAGCACGGGAACCTTGAGTTCTATAAGATAAAGCCATAAACATGTGTATCCGAGTCTTCTATCAAAAGTTACAGCTATTTCTATGAAGTTGTACAAAAACGCTTTCTTTCGCCAAGACAGTGCGTTTCTCACTGTTACATGCGTTTGAATGGGGAACTCGACCGAAACAAAGTATAGGTTTTCATTATGTGAATAACTTGGAAATCTTAGCTCAAACAGTTGCAAAACCTGTTTTCCCAGCACGGGAACCTTGAGTTCTATAAGATAAAGCCATAAACATGTGTATCCGAGTCTTCTATCAAAAGTTACAGCTATTTCTATGAAGTTGTACAAAAACGCTTTCTTTCGCCAAGACAGTGCGTTTCTCACTGTTACATGCATTTGAATGGGGAACTCGACCGAAACAAAGTATAGGTTTTCCTTATGTGAATAACTTGGAAATCTTAGCTCAAACAGCTGCAAAACCTGTTTTCCCAGCACGGGAACCTTGAGTTCTATAAGATAAAGCCATAAACATGTGTATCCGAGTCTTCTATCAAAAGTTACAGCTATTTATATGAAGTTGTACAAAAACGCTTTCTTTCGCCAAGACAGTGCGTTTCTCACTGTTACATGCATTTGAATGGGGAACTCGACCGAAACAAAGTATAGGTTTTCATTATGTGAATAACTTGGAAATCTTAGCTCAAACAGCTGCAAAACCTGTTTTCCCAGCACGGGAACCTTGAGTTCTATAAGATAAAGCCATAAACATGTGTATCCGAGTCTTCTATCAAAAGTTACAGCTATTTCTATGAAGTTGTACAAAAACGCTTTCTTTCGCCAAGACAGTGCGTTTCTCACTGTTACATGCATTTGAATGGGGAACTCGACCGAAACAAAGTATAGGTTTTCATTATGTGAATAACTTGGAAATCTTAGCTCAAACAGTTGCAAAACCTGTTTTCCCAGCACGGGAACCTTGAGTTCTATAAGATAAAGCCATAAACATGTGTATCCGAGTCTTCTATCAAAAGTTACAGCTATTTCTATGAAGTTGTACAAAAACGCTTTCTTTCGCCAAGACAGTGCGTTTCTCACTGTTACATGCATTTGAATGGGGAACTCGACCGAAACAAAGTATAGGTTTTCATTATGTGAATAACTTGGAAATCTTAGCTCAAACAGCTGCAAAACCTGTTTTCCCAGCACGGGAACCTTGAGTTCTATAAGATAAAGCCATAAACATGTGTATCCGAGTCTTCTATCAAAAGTTACAGCTATTTCTATGAAGTTGTACAAAAACGCTTTCTTTCGCCAAGACAGTGCGTTTCTCACTGTTACATGCATTTGAATGGGGAACTCGACCGAAACAAAGTATAGGTTTTCATTATGTGAATAACTTGGAAATCTTAGCTCAAACAGCTGCAAAACCTGTTTTCCCAGCACGGGAACCTTGAGTTCTATAAGATAAAGCCATAAACATGTGTATCCGAGTCTTCTATCAAAAGTTACAGCTATTTCTATGAAGTTGTACAAAAACGCTTTCTTTCGCCAAGACAGTGCGTTTCTCACTGTTACATGCATTTGAATGGGGAACTCGACCGAAACAAAGTATAGGTTTTCATTATGTGAATAACTTGGAAATCTTAGCTCAAACAGCTGCAAAACCTGTTTTCCCAGCACGGGAACCTTGAGTTCTATAAGATAAAGCCATAAACATGTGTATCCGAGTCTTCTATCAAAAGTTACAGCTATTTATATGAAGTTGTACAAAAACGCTTTCTTTCGCCAAGACAGTGCGTTTCTCACTGTTACATGCATTTGAATGGGGAACTCGACCGAAACAAAGTATAGGTTTTCATTATGTGAATAACTTGGAAATCTTAGCTCAAACAGCTGCAAAACCTGTTTTCCCAGCACGGGAACCTTGAGTTCTATAAGATAAAACCATAAACATGTGTATCCGAGTCTTCTATCAAAAGTTACAGCTATTTCTATGAAGTTGTACAAAAACGCTTTCTTTCGCCAAGACAGTGCGTTTCTCACTGTTACATGCATTTGAATGGGGAACTCGACCGAAACAAAGTATAGGTTTTCATTATGTGAATAACTTGGAAATCTTAGCTCAAACAGCTGCAAAACCTGTTTTCCCAGCACGGGAACCTTGAGTTCTATAAGATAAAGCCATAAACATGTGTATCCGAGTCTTCTATCAAAAGTTACAGCTATTTCTATGAAGTTGTACAAAAACGCTTTCTTTCGCCAAGACAGTGCGTTTCTCACTGTTACATGCATTTGAATGGGGAACTCGACCGAAACAAAGTATAGGTTTTCATTATGTGAATAACTTGGAAATCTTAGCTCAAACAGCTGCAAAACCTGTTTTCCCAGCACGGGAACCTTGAGTTCTATAAGATAAAGCCATAAACATGTGTATCCGAGTCTTCTATCAAAAGTTACAGCTATTTCTATGAAGTTGTACAAAAACGCTTTCTTTCGCCAAGACAGTGCGTTTCTCACTGTTACATGCATTTGAATGGGGAACTCGACCGAAACAAAGTATAGGTTTTCATTATGTGAATAACTTGGAAATCTTAGCTCAAACAGTTGCAAAACCTGTTTTCCCAGCACGGGAACCTTGAGTTCTATAAGATAAAGCCATAAACATGTGTATCCGAGTCTTCTATCAAAAGTTACAGCTATTTCTATGAAGTTGTACAAAAACGCTTTCTTTCGCCAAGACAGTGCGTTTCTCACTGTTACATGCATTTGAATGGGGAACTCGACCGAAACAAAGTATAGGTTTTCCTTATGTGAATAACTTGGAAATCTTAGCTCAAACAGCTGCAAAACCTGTTTTCCCAGCACGGGAACCTTGAGTTCTATAAGATAAAGCCATAAACATGTGTATCCGAGTCTTCTATCAAAAGTTACAGCTATTTCTATGAAGTTGTACAAAAACGCTTTCTTTCGCCAAGACAGTGCGTTTCTCACTGTTACATGCATTTGAATGGGGAACTCGACCGAAACAAAGTATAGGTTTTCCTTATGTGAATAACTTGGAAATCTTAGCTCAAACAGCTGCAAAACCTGTTTTCCCAGCACGGGAACCTTGAGTTCTATAAGATAAAGCCATAAACATGTGTATCCGAGTCTTCTATCAAAAGTTACAGCTATTTATATGAAGTTGTACAAAAACGCTTTCTTTCGCCAAGACAGTGCGTTTCTCACTGTTACATGCATTTGAATGGGGAACTCGACCGAAACAAAGTATAGGTTTTCATTATGTGAATAACTTGGAAATCTTAGCTCAAACAGCTGCAAAACCTGTTTTCCCAGCACGGGAACCTTGAGTTCTATAAGATAAAGCCATAAACATGTGTATCCGAGTCTTCTATCAAAAGTTACAGCTATTTCTATGAAGTTGTACAAAAACGCTTTCTTTCGCCAAGACAGTGCGTTTCTCACTGTTACATGCATTTGAATGGGGAACTCGACCGAAACAAAGTATAGGTTTTCATTATGTGAATAACTTGGAAATCTTAGCTCAAACAGTTGCAAAACCTGTTTTCCCAGCACGGGAACCTTGAGTTCTATAAGATAAAGCCATAAACATGTGTATCCGAGTCTTCTATCAAAAGTTACAGCTATTTCTATGAAGTTGTACAAAAACGCTTTCTTTCGCCAAGACAGTGCGTTTCTCACTGTTACATGCATTTGAATGGGGAACTCGACCGAAACAAAGTATAGGTTTTCATTATGTGAATAACTTGGAAATCTTAGCTCAAACAGCTGCAAAACCTGTTTTCCCAGCACGGGAACCTTGAGTTCTATAAGATAAAGCCATAAACATGTGTATCCGAGTCTTCTATCAAAAGTTACAGCTATTTCTATGAAGTTGTACAAAAACGCTTTCTTTCGCCAAGACAGTGCGTTTCTCACTGTTACATGCATTTGAATGGGGAACTCGACCGAAACAAAGTATAGGTTTTCATTATGTGAATAACTTGGAAATCTTAGCTCAAACAGCTGCAAAACCTGTTTTCCCAGCACGGGAACCTTGAGTTCTATAAGATAAAGCCATAAACATGTGTATCCGAGTCTTCTATCAAAAGTTACAGCTATTTCTATGAAGTTGTACAAAAACGCTTTCTTTCGCCAAGACAGTGCGTTTCTCACTGTTACATGCATTTGAATGGGGAACTCGACCGAAACAAAGTATAGGTTTTCATTATGTGAATAACTTGGAAATCTTAGCTCAAACAGCTGCAAAACCTGTTTTCCCAGCACGGGAACCTTGAGTTCTATAAGATAAAGCCATAAACATGTGTATCCGAGTCTTCTATCAAAAGTTACAGCTATTTATATGAAGTTGTACAAAAACGCTTTCTTTCGCCAAGACAGTGCGTTTCTCACTGTTACATGCATTTGAATGGGGAACTCGACCGAAACAAAGTATAGGTTTTCATTATGTGAATAACTTGGAAATCTTAGCTCAAACAGCTGCAAAACCTGTTTTCCCAGCACGGGAACCTTGAGTTCTATAAGATAAAGCCATAAACATGTGTATCCGAGTCTTCTATCAAAAGTTACAGCTATTTCTATGAAGTTGTACAAAAACGCTTTCTTTCGCCAAGACAGTGCGTTTCTCACTGTTACATGCATTTGAATGGGGAACTCGACCGAAACAAAGTATAGGTTTTCATTATGTGAATAACTTGGAAATCTTAGCTCAAACAGCTGCAAAACCTGTTTTCCCAGCACGGGAACCTTGAGTTCTATAAGATAAGGCCATAAACATGTGTATCCGAGTCTTCTATCAAAAGTTACAGCTATTTCTATGAAGTTGTACAAAAACGCTTTCTTTCGCCAAGACAGTGCGTTTCTCACTGTTACATGCATTTGAATGGGGAACTCGACCGAAACAAAGTATAGGTTTTCATTATGTGAATAACTTGGAAATCTTAGCTCAAACAGTTGCAAAACCTGTTTTCCCAGCACGGGAACCTTGAGTTCTATAAGATAAAGCCATAAACATGTGTATCCGAGTCTTCTATCAAAAGTTACAGCTATTTCTATGAAGTTGTACAAAAACGCTTTCTTTTGCCAAGACAGTGCGTTTCTCACTGTTACATGCATTTGAATGGGGAACTCGACCGAAACAAAGTATAGGTTTTCATTATGTGAATAACTTGGAAATCTTAGCTCAAACAGCTGCAAAACCTGTTTTCCCAGCACGGGAACCTTGAGTTCTATAAGATAAAACCATAAACATGTGTATCCGAGTCTTCTATCAAAAGTTACAGCTATTTCTATGAAGTTGTACAAAAACGCTTTCTTTCGCCAAGACAGTGCGTTTCTCACTGTTACATGCATTTGAATGGGGAACTCGACCGAAACAAAGTATAGGTTTTCATTATGTGAATAACTTGGAAATCTTAGCTCAAACAGCTGCAAAACCTGTTTTCCCAGCACGGGAACCTTGAGTTCTATAAGATAAAGCCATAAACATGTGTATCCGAGTCTTCTATCAAAAGTTACAGCTATTTCTATGAAGTTGTACAAAAACGCTTTCTTTCGCCAAGACAGTGCGTTTCTCACTGTTACATGCATTTGAATGGGGAACTCGACCGAAACAAAGTATAGGTTTTCATTATGTGAATAACTTGGAAATCTTAGCTCAAACAGCTGCAAAACCTGTTTTCCCAGCACGGGAACCTTGAGTTCTATAAGATAAAGCCATAAACATGTGTATCCGAGTCTTCTATCAAAAGTTACAGCTATTTCTATGAAGTTGTACAAAAACGCTTTCTTTCGCCAAGACAGTGCGTTTCTCACTGTTACATGCATTTGAATGGGGAACTCGACCGAAACAAAGTATAGGTTTTCATTATGTGAATAACTTGGAAATCTTAGCTCAAACAGCTGCAAAACCTGTTTTCCCAGCACGGGAACCTTGAGTTCTATAAGATAAAACCATAAACATGTGTATCCGAGTCTTCTATCAAAAGTTACAGCTATTTCTATGAAGTTGTACAAAAACGCTTTCTTTCGCCAAGACAGTGCGTTTCTCACTGTTACATGCATTTGAATGGGGAACTCGACCGAAACAAAGTATAGGTTTTCATTATGTGAATAACTTGGAAATCTTAGCTCAAACAGCTGCAAAACCTGTTTTCCCAGCACGGGAACCTTGAGTTCTATAAGATAAAGCCATAAACATGTGTATCCGAGTCTTCTATCAAAAGTTACAGCTATTTCTATGAAGTTGTACAAAAACGCTTTCTTTCGCCAAGACAGTGCGTTTCTCACTGTTACATGCATTTGAATGGGGAACTCGACCGAAACAAAGTATAGGTTTTCATTATGTGAATAACTTGGAAATCTTAGCTCAAACAGCTGCAAAACCTGTTTTCCCAGCACGGGAACCTTGAGTTCTATAAGATAAAGCCATAAACATGTGTATCCGAGTCTTCTATCAAAAGTTACAGCTATTTCTATGAAGTTGTACAAAAACGCTTTCTTTCGCCAAGACAGTGCGTTTCTCACTGTTACATGCATTTGAATGGGGAACTCGACCGAAACAAAGTATAGGTTTTCATTATGTGAATAACTTGGAAATCTTAGCTCAAACAGTTGCAAAACCTGTTTTCCCAGCACGGGAACCTTGAGTTCTATAAGATAAAGCCATAAACATGTGTATCCGAGTCTTCTATCAAAAGTTACAGCTATTTCTATGAAGTTGTACAAAAACGCTTTCTTTCGCCAAGACAGTGCGTTTCTCACTGTTACATGCATTTGAATGGGGAACTCGACCGAAACAAAGTATAGGTTTTCATTATGTGAATAACTTGGAAATCTTAGCTCAAACAGCTGCAAAACCTGTTTTCCCAGCACGGGAACCTTGAGTTCTATAAGATAAAGCCATAAACATGTGTATCCGAGTCTTCTATCAAAAGTTACAGCTATTTCTATGAAGTTGTACAAAAACGCTTTCTTTCGCCAAGACAGTGCGTTTCTCACTGTTACATGCATTTGAATGGGGAACTCGACCGAAACAAAGTATAGGTTTTCATTATGTGAATAACTTGGAAATCTTAGCTCAAACAGCTGCAAAACCTGTTTTCCCAGCACGGGAACCTTGAGTTCTATAAGATAAAGCCATAAACATGTGTATCCGAGTCTTCTATCAAAAGTTACAGCTATTTATATGAAGTTGTACAAAAACGCTTTCTTTCGCCAAGACAGTGCGTTTCTCACTGTTACATGCATTTGAATGGGGAACTCGACCGAAACAAAGTATAGGTTTTCATTATGTGAATAACTTGGAAATCTTAGCTCAAACAGTTGCAAAACCTGTTTTCCCAGCACGGGAACCTTGAGTTCTATAAGATAAAGCCATAAACATGTGTATCCGAGTCTTCTATCAAAAGTTACAGCTATTTCTATGAAGTTGTACAAAAACGCTTTCTTTCGCCAAGACAGTGCGTTTCTCACTGTTACATGCATTTGAATGGGGAACTCGACCGAAACAAAGTATAGGTTTTCATTATGTGAATAACTTGGAAATCTTAGCTCAAACAGCTGCAAAACCTGTTTTCCCAGCACGGGAACCTTGAGTTCTATAAGATAAGGCCATAAACATGTGTATCCGAGTCTTCTATCAAAAGTTACAGCTATTTCTATGAAGTTGTACAAAAACGCTTTCTTTCGCCAAGACAGTGCGTTTCTCACTGTTACATGCATTTGAATGGGGAACTCGACCGAAACAAAGTATAGGTTTTCATTATGTGAATAACTTGGAAATCTTAGCTCAAACAGTTGCAAAACCTGTTTTCCCAGCACGGGAACCTTGAGTTCTATAAGATAAAGCCATAAACATGTGTATCCGAGTCTTCTATCAAAAGTTACAGCTATTTCTATGAAGTTGTACAAAAACGCTTTCTTTCGCCAAGACAGTGCGTTTCTCACTGTTACATGCATTTGAATGGGGAACTCGACCGAAACAAAGTATAGGTTTTCATTATGTGAATAACTTGGAAATCTTAGCTCAAACAGCTGCAAAACCTGTTTTCCCAGCACGGGAACCTTGAGTTCTATAAGATAAAACCATAAACATGTGTATCCGAGTCTTCTATCAAAAGTTACAGCTATTTCTATGAAGTTGTACAAAAACGCTTTCTTTCGCCAAGACAGTGCGTTTCTCACTGTTACATGCATTTGAATGGGGAACTCGACCGAAACAAAGTATAGGTTTTCATTATGTGAATAACTTGGAAATCTTAGCTCAAACAGCTGCAAAACCTGTTTTCCCAGCACGGGAACCTTGAGTTCTATAAGATAAAGCCATAAACATGTGTATCCGAGTCTTCTATCAAAAGTTACAGCTATTTCTATGAAGTTGTACAAAAACGCTTTCTTTCGCCAAGACAGTGCGTTTCTCACTGTTACATGCATTTGAATGGGGAACTCGACCGAAACAAAGTATAGGTTTTCATTATGTGAATAACTTGGAAATCTTAGCTCAAACAGCTGCAAAACCTGTTTTCCCAGCACGGGAACCTTGAGTTCTATAAGATAAAGCCATAAACATGTGTATCCGAGTCTTCTATCAAAAGTTACAGCTATTTCTATGAAGTTGTACAAAAACGCTTTCTTTCGCCAAGACAGTGCGTTTCTCACTGTTACATGCATTTGAATGGGGAACTCGACCGAAACAAAGTATAGGTTTTCATTATGTGAATAACTTGGAAATCTTAGCTCAAACAGCTGCAAAACCTGTTTTCCCAGCACGGGAACCTTGAGTTCTATAAGATAAAGCCATAAACATGTGTATCCGAGTCTTCTATCAAAAGTTACAGCTATTTCTATGAAGTTGTACAAAAACGCTTTCTTTCGCCAAGACAGTGCGTTTCTCACTGTTACATGCATTTGAATGGGGAACTCGACCGAAACAAAGTATAGGTTTTCATTATGTGAATAACTTGGAAATCTTAGCTCAAACAGCTGCAAAACCTGTTTTCCCAGCACGGGAACCTTGAGTTCTATAAGATAAAGCCATAAACATGTGTATCCGAGTCTTCTATCAAAAGTTACAGCTATTTCTATGAAGTTGTACAAAAACGCTTTCTTTCGGCAAGACAGTGCGTTTCTCACTGTTACATGCATTTGAATGGGGAACTCGACCGAAACAAAGTATAGGTTTTCATTATGTGAATAACTTGGAAATCTTAGCTCAAACAGCTGCAAAACCTGTTTTCCCAGCACGGGAACCTTGAGTTCTATAAGATAAAGCCATAAACATGTGTATCCGAGTCTTCTATCAAAAGTTACAGCTATTTCTATGAAGTTGTACAAAAACGCTTTCTTTCGCCAAGACAGTGCGTTTCTCACTGTTACATGCATTTGAATGGGGAACTCGACCGAAACAAAGTATAGGTTTTCATTATGTGAATAACTTGGAAATCTTAGCTCAAACAGTTGCAAAACCTGTTTTCCCAGCACGGGAACCTTGAGTTCTATAAGATAAAGCCATAAACATGTGTATCCGAGTCTTCTATCAAAAGTTACAGCTATTTCTATGAAGTTGTACAAAAACGCTTTCTTTCGCCAAGACAGTGCGTTTCTCACTGTTACATGCATTTGAATGGGGAACTCGACCGAAACAAAGTATAGGTTTTCATTATGTGAATAACTTGGAAATCTTAGCTCAAACAGCTGCAAAACCTGTTTTCCCAGCACGGGAACCTTGAGTTCTATAAGATAAAGCCATAAACATGTGTATCCGAGTCTTCTATCAAAAGTTACAGCTATTTCTATGAAGTTGTACAAAAACGCTTTCTTTCGCCAAGACAGTGCGTTTCTCACTGTTACATGCATTTGAATGGGGAACTCGACCGAAACAAAGTATAGGTTTTCATTATGTGAATAACTTGGAAATCTTAGCTCAAACAGTTGCAAAACCTGTTTTCCCAGCACGGGAACCTTGAGTTCTATAAGATAAAGCCATAAACATGTGTATCCGAGTCTTCTATCAAAAGTTACAGCTATTTCTATGAAGTTGTACAAAAACGCTTTCTTTCGCCAAGACAGTGCGTTTCTCACTGTTACATGCATTTGAATGGGGAACTCGACCGAAACAAAGTATAGGTTTTCCTTATGTGAATAACTTGGAAATCTTAGCTCAAACAGCTGCAAAACCTGTTTTCCCAGCACGGGAACCTTGAGTTCTATAAGATAAAGCCATAAACATGTGTATCCGAGTCTTCTATCAAAAGTTACAGCTATTTATATGAAGTTGTACAAAAACGCTTTCTTTCGCCAAGACAGTGCGTTTCTCACTGTTACATGCATTTGAATGGGGAACTCGACCGAAACAAAGTATAGGTTTTCATTATGTGAATAACTTGGAAATCTTAGCTCAAACAGCTGCAAAACCTGTTTTCCCAGCACGGGAACCTTGAGTTCTATAAGATAAAGCCATAAACATGTGTATCCGAGTCTTCTATCAAAAGTTACAGCTATTTCTATGAAGTTGTACAAAAACGCTTTCTTTCGCCAAGACAGTGCGTTTCTCACTGTTACATGCATTTGAATGGGGAACTCGACCGAAACAAAGTATAGGTTTTCATTATGTGAATAACTTGGAAATCTTAGCTCAAACAGCTGCAAAACCTGTTTTCCCAGCACGGGAACCTTGAGTTCTATAAGATAAAGCCATAAACATGTGTATCCGAGTCTTCTATCAAAAGTTACAGCTATTTCTATGAAGTTGTACAAAAACGCTTTCTTTCGCCAAGACAGTGCGTTTCTCACTGTTACATGCATTTGAATGGGGAACTCGACCGAAACAAAGTATAGGTTTTCATTATGTGAATAACTTGGAAATCTTAGCTCAAACAGCTGCAAAACCTGTTTTCCCAGCACGGGAACCTTGAGTTCTATAAGATAAAGCCATAAACATGTGTATCCGAGTCTTCTATCAAAAGTTACAGCTATTTCTATGAAGTTGTACAAAAACGCTTTCTTTCGCCAAGACAGTGCGTTTCTCACTGTTACATGCATTTGAATGGGGAACTCGACCGAAACAAAGTATAGGTTTTCATTATGTGAATAACTTGGAAATCTTAGCTCAAACAGCTGCAAAACCTGTTTTCCCAGCACGGGAACCTTGAGTTCTATAAGATAAAGCCATAAACATGTGTATCCGAGTCTTCTATCAAAAGTTACAGCTATTTCTATGAAGTTGTACAAAAACGCTTTCTTTCGCCAAGACAGTGCGTTTCTCACTGTTACATGCATTTGAATGGGGAACTCGACCGAAACAAAGTATAGGTTTTCATTATGTGAATAACTTGGAAATCTTAGCTCAAACAGCTGCAAAACCTGTTTTCCCAGCACGGGAACCTTGAGTTCTATAAGATAAAGCCATAAACATGTGTATCCGAGTCTTCTATCAAAAGTTACAGCTATTTCTATGAAGTTGTACAAAAACGCTTTCTTTCGCCAAGACAGTGCGTTTCTCACTGTTACATGCATTTGAATGGGGAACTCGACCGAAACAAAGTATAGGTTTTCATTATGTGAATAACTTGGAAATCTTAGCTCAAACAGCTGCAAAACCTGTTTTCCCAGCACGGGAACCTTGAGTTCTATAAGATAAAGCCATAAACATGTGTATCCGAGTCTTCTATCAAAAGTTACAGCTATTTCTATGAAGTTGTACAAAAACGCTTTCTTTCGCCAAGACAGTGCGTTTCTCACTGTTACATGCATTTGAATGGGGAACTCGACCGAAACAAAGTATAGGTTTTCATTATGTGAATAACTTGGAAATCTTAGCTCAAACAGCTGCAAAACCTGTTTTCCCAGCACGGGAACCTTGAGTTCTATAAGATAAAGCCATAAACATGTGTATCCGAGTCTTCTATCAAAAGTTACAGCTATTTCTATGAAGTTGTACAAAAACGCTTTCTTTCGCCAAGACAGTGCGTTTCTCACTGTTACATGCATTTGAATGGGGAACTCGACCGAAACAAAGTATAGGTTTTCATTATGTGAATAACTTGGAAATCTTAGCTCAAACAGCTGCAAAACCTGTTTTCCCAGCACGGGAACCTTGAGTTCTATAAGATAAAGCCATAAACATGTGTATCCGAGTCTTCTATCAAAAGTTACAGCTATTTCTATGAAGTTGTACAAAAACGCTTTCTTTCGCCAAGACAGTGCGTTTCTCACTGTTACATGCATTTGAATGGGGAACTCGACCGAAACAAAGTATAGGTTTTCATTATGTGAATAACTTGGAAATCTTAGCTCAAACAGTTGCAAAACCTGTTTTCCCAGCACGGGAACCTTGAGTTCTATAAGATAAAGCCATAAACATGTGTATCCGAGTCTTCTATCAAAAGTTACAGCTATTTCTATGAAGTTGTACAAAAACGCTTTCTTTCGCCAAGACAGTGCGTTTCTCACTGTTACATGCATTTGAATGGGGAACTCGACCGAAACAAAGTATAGGTTTTCCTTATGTGAATAACTTGGAAATCTTAGCTCAAACAGCTGCAAAACCTGTTTTCCCAGCACGGGAACCTTGAGTTCTATAAGATAAAGCCATAAACATGTGTATCCGAGTCTTCTATCAAAAGTTACAGCTATTTATATGAAGTTGTACAAAAACGCTTTCTTTCGCCAAGACAGTGCGTTTCTCACTGTTACATGCATTTGAATGGGGAACTCGACCGAAACAAAGTATAGGTTTTCATTATGTGAATAACTTGGAAATCTTAGCTCAAACAGTTGCAAAACCTGTTTTCCCAGCACGGGAACCTTGAGTTCTATAAGATAAAGCCATAAACATGTGTATCCGAGTCTTCTATCAAAAGTTACAGCTATTTCTATGAAGTTGTACAAAAACGCTTTCTTTCGCCAAGACAGTGCGTTTCTCACTGTTACATGCATTTGAATGGGGAACTCCACCGAAACAAAGTATAGGTTTTCATTATGTGAATAACTTGGAAATCTTAGCTCAAACAGCTGCAAAACCTGTTTTCCCAGCACGGGAACCTTGAGTTCTATAAGATAAAGCCATAAACATGTGTATCCGAGTCTTCTATCAAAAGTTACAGCTATTTCTATGAAGTTGTACAAAAACGCTTTCTTTCGCCAAGACAGTGCGTTTCTCACTGTTACATGCATTTGAATGGGGAACTCGACCGAAACAAAGTATAGGTTTTCATTATGTGAATAACTTGGAAATCTTAGCTCAAACAGTTGCAAAACCTGTTTTCCCAGCACGGGAACCTTGAGTTCTATAAGATAAAGCCATAAACATGTGTATCCGAGTCTTCTATCAAAAGTTACAGCTATTTCTATGAAGTTGTACAAAAACGCTTTCTTTCGCCAAGACAGTGCGTTTCTCACTGTTACATGCATTTGAATGGGGAACTCGACCGAAACAAAGTATAGGTTTTCCTTATGTGAATAACTTGGAAATCTTAGCTCAAACAGCTGCAAAACCTGTTTTCCCAGCACGGGAACCTTGAGTTCTATAAGATAAAGCCATAAACATGTGTATCCGAGTCTTCTATCAAAAGTTACAGCTATTTATATGAAGTTGTACAAAAACGCTTTCTTTCGCCAAGACAGTGCGTTTCTCACTGTTACATGCATTTGAATGGGGAACTCGACCGAAACAAAGTATAGGTTTTCATTATGTGAATAACTTGGAAATCTTAGCTCAAACAGTTGCAAAACCTGTTTTCCCAGCACGGGAACCTTGAGTTCTATAAGATAAAGCCATAAACATGTGTATCCGAGTCTTCTATCAAAAGTTACAGCTATTTCTATGAAGTTGTACAAAAACGCTTTCTTTTGCCAAGACAGTGCGTTTCTCACTGTTACATGCATTTGAATGGGGAACTCGACCGAAACAAAGTATAGGTTTTCATTATGTGAATAACTTGGAAATCTTAGCTCAAACAGCTGCAAAACCTGTTTTCCCAGCACGGGAACCTTGAGTTCTATAAGATAAAGCCATAAACATGTGTATCCGAGTCTTCTATCAAAAGTTACAGCTATTTATATGAAGTTGTACAAAAACGCTTTCTTTCGCCAAGACAGTGCGTTTCTCACTGTTACATGCATTTGAATGGGGAACTCGACCGAAACAAAGTATAGGTTTTCATTATGTGAATAACTTGGAAATCTTAGCTCAAACAGCTGCAAAACCTGTTTTCCCAGCACGGGAACCTTGAGTTCTATAAGATAAAGCCATAAACATGTGTATCCGAGTCTTCTATCAAAAGTTACAGCTATTTCTATGAAGTTGTACAAAAACGCTTTCTTTCGCCAAGACAGTGCGTTTCTCACTGTTACATGCATTTGAATGGGGAACTCGACCGAAACAAAGTATAGGTTTTCATTATGTGAATAACTTGGAAATCTTAGCTCAAACAGCTGCAAAACCTGTTTTCCCAGCACGGGAACCTTGAGTTCTATAAGATAAAGCCATAAACATGTGTATCCGAGTCTTCTATCAAAAGTTACAGCTATTTCTATGAAGTTGTACAAAAACGCTTTCTTTCGCCAAGACAGTGCGTTTCTCACTGTTACATGCATTTGAATGGGGAACTCGACCGAAACAAAGTATAGGTTTTCATTATGTGAATAACTTGGAAATCTTAGCTCAAACAGCTGCAAAACCTGTTTTCCCAGCACGGGAACCTTGAGTTCTATAAGATAAAGCCATAAACATGTGTATCCGAGTCTTCTATCAAAAGTTACAGCTATTTCTATGAAGTTGTACAAAAACGCTTTCTTTCGCCAAGACAGTGCGTTTCTCACTGTTACATGCATTTGAATGGGGAACTCGACCGAAACAAAGTATAGGTTTTCATTATGTGAATAACTTGGAAATCTTAGCTCAAACAGTTGCAAAACCTGTTTTCCCAGCACGGGAACCTTGAGTTCTATAAGATAAAGCCATAAACATGTGTATCCGAGTCTTCTATCAAAAGTTACAGCTATTTCTATGAAGTTGTACAAAAACGCTTTCTTTCGCCAAGACAGTGCGTTTCTCACTGTTACATGCATTTGAATGGGGAACTCGACCGAAACAAAGTATAGGTTTTCCTTATGTGAATAACTTGGAAATCTTAGCTCAAACAGCTGCAAAACCTGTTTTCCCAGCACGGGAACCTTGAGTTCTATAAGATAAAGCCATAAACATGTGTATCCGAGTCTTCTATCAAAAGTTACAGCTATTTATATGAAGTTGTACAAAAACGCTTTCTTTCGCCAAGACAGTGCGTTTCTCACTGTTACATGCATTTGAATGGGGAACTCGACCGAAACAAAGTATAGGTTTTCATTATGTGAATAACTTGGAAATCTTAGCTCAAACAGCTGCAAAACCTGTTTTCCCAGCACGGGAACCTTGAGTTCTATAAGATAAAGCCATAAACATGTGTATCCGAGTCTTCTATCAAAAGTTACAGCTATTTCTATGAAGTTGTACAAAAACGCTTTCTTTCGCCAAGACAGTGCGTTTCTCACTGTTACATGCATTTGAATGGGGAACTCGACCGAAACAAAGTATAGGTTTTCATTATGTGAATAACTTGGAAATCTTAGCTCAAACAGTTGCAAAACCTGTTTTCCCAGCACGGGAACCTTGAGTTCTATAAGATAAAGCCATAAACATGTGTATCCGAGTCTTCTATCAAAAGTTACAGCTATTTCTATGAAGTTGTACAAAAACGCTTTCTTTCGCCAAGACAGTGCGTTTCTCACTGTTACATGCATTTGAATGGGGAACTCCACCGAAACAAAGTATAGGTTTTCATTATGTGAATAACTTGGAAATCTTAGCTCAAACAGCTGCAAAACCTGTTTTCCCAGCACGGGAACCTTGAGTTCTATAAGATAAAGCCATAAACATGTGTATCCGAGTCTTCTATCAAAAGTTACAGCTATTTCTATGAAGTTGTACAAAAACGCTTTCTTTCGCCAAGACAGTGCGTTTCTCACTGTTACATGCATTTGAATGGGGAACTCGACCGAAACAAAGTATAGGTTTTCATTATGTGAATAACTTGGAAATCTTAGCTCAAACAGTTGCAAAACCTGTTTTCCCAGCACGGGAACCTTGAGTTCTATAAGATAAAGCCATAAACATGTGTATCCGAGTCTTCTATCAAAAGTTACAGCTATTTCTATGAAGTTGTACAAAAACGCTTTCTTTCGCCAAGACAGTGCGTTTCTCACTGTTACATGCATTTGAATGGGGAACTCGACCGAAACAAAGTATAGGTTTTCCTTATGTGAATAACTTGGAAATCTTAGCTCAAACAGCTGCAAAACCTGTTTTCCCAGCACGGGAACCTTGAGTTCTATAAGATAAAGCCATAAACATGTGTATCCGAGTCTTCTATCAAAAGTTACAGCTATTTATATGAAGTTGTACAAAAACGCTTTCTTTCGCCAAGACAGTGCGTTTCTCACTGTTACATGCATTTGAATGGGGAACTCGACCGAAACAAAGTATAGGTTTTCATTATGTGAATAACTTGGAAATCTTAGCTCAAACAGTTGCAAAACCTGTTTTCCCAGCACGGGAACCTTGAGTTCTATAAGATAAAGCCATAAACATGTGTATCCGAGTCTTCTATCAAAAGTTACAGCTATTTCTATGAAGTTGTACAAAAACGCTTTCTTTTGCCAAGACAGTGCGTTTCTCACTGTTACATGCATTTGAATGGGGAACTCGACCGAAACAAAGTATAGGTTTTCATTATGTGAATAACTTGGAAATCTTAGCTCAAACAGCTGCAAAACCTGTTTTCCCAGCACGGGAACCTTGAGTTCTATAAGATAAAGCCATAAACATGTGTATCCGAGTCTTCTATCAAAAGTTACAGCTATTTATATGAAGTTGTACAAAAACGCTTTCTTTCGCCAAGACAGTGCGTTTCTCACTGTTACATGCATTTGAATGGGGAACTCGACCGAAACAAAGTATAGGTTTTCATTATGTGAATAACTTGGAAATCTTAGCTCAAACAGCTGCAAAACCTGTTTTCCCAGCACGGGAACCTTGAGTTCTATAAGATAAAGCCATAAACATGTGTATCCGAGTCTTCTATCAAAAGTTACAGCTATTTCTATGAAGTTGTACAAAAACGCTTTCTTTCGCCAAGACAGTGCGTTTCTCACTGTTACATGCATTTGAATGGGGAACTCGACCGAAACAAAGTATAGGTTTTCATTATGTGAATAACTTGGAAATCTTAGCTCAAACAGCTGCAAAACCTGTTTTCCCAGCACGGGAACCTTGAGTTCTATAAGATAAAGCCATAAACATGTGTATCCGAGTGTTCTATCAAAAGTTACAGCTATTTATATGAAGTTGTACAAAAACGCTTTCTTTCGCCAAGACAGTGCGTTTCTCACTGTTACATGCATTTGAATGGGGAACTCGACCGAAACAAAGTATAGGTTTTCATTATGTGAATAACTTGGAAATCTTAGCTCAAACAGCTGCAAAACCTGTTTTCCCAGCACGGGAACCTTGAGTTCTATAAGATAAAGCCATAAACATGTGTATCCGAGTCTTCTATCAAAAGTTACAGCTATTTCTATGAAGTTGTACAAAAACGCTTTCTTTCGCCAAGACAGTGCGTTTCTCACTGTTACATGCATTTGAATGGGGAACTCCACCGAAACAAAGTATAGGTTTTCATTATGTGAATAACTTGGAAATCTTAGCTCAAACAGTTGCAAAACCTGTTTTCCCAGCACGGGAACCTTGAGTTCTATAAGATAAAGCCATAAACATGTGTATCCGAGTCTTCTATCAAAAGTTACAGCTATTTATATGAAGTTGTACAAAAACGCTTTCTTTCGCCAAGACAGTGCGTTTCTCACTGTTACATGCATTTGAATGGGGAACTCGACCGAAACAAAGTATAGGTTTTCATTATGTGAATAACTTGGAAATCTTAGCTCAAACAGCTGCAAAACCTGTTTTCCCAGCACGGGAACCTTGAGTTCTATAAGATAAAGCCATAAACATGTGTATCCGAGTCTTCTATCAAAAGTTACAGCTATTTCTATGAAGTTGTACAAAAACGCTTTCTTTCGCCAAGACAGTGCGTTTCTCACTGTTACATGCATTTGAATGGGGAACTCGACCGAAACAAAGTATAGGTTTTCATTATGTGAATAACTTGGAAATCTTAGCTCAAACAGCTGCAAAACCTGTTTTCCCAGCACGGGAACCTTGAGTTCTATAAGATAAAGCCATAAACATGTGTATCCGAGTCTTCTATCAAAAGTTACAGCTATTTCTATGAAGTTGTACAAAAACGCTTTCTTTCGCCAAGACAGTGCGTTTCTCACTGTTACATGCATTTGAATGGGGAACTCGACCGAAACAAAGTATAGGTTTTCATTATGTGAATAACTTGGAAATCTTAGCTCAAACAGCTGCAAAACCTGTTTTCCCAGCACGGGAACCTTGAGTTCTATAAGATAAAGCCATAAACATGTGTATCCGAGTCTTCTATCAAAAGTTACAGCTATTTCTATGAAGTTGTACAAAAACGCTTTCTTTCGCCAAGACAGTGCGTTTCTCACTGTTACATGCATTTGAATGGGGAACTCGACCGAAACAAAGTATAGGTTTTCATTATGTGAATAACTTGGAAATCTTAGCTCAAACAGCTGCAAAACCTGTTTTCCCAGCACGGGAACCTTGAGTTCTATAAGATAAAGCCATAAACATGTGTATCCGAGTCTTCTATCAAAAGTTACAGCTATTTCTATGAAGTTGTACAAAAACGCTTTCTTTCGCCAAGACAGTGCGTTTCTCACTGTTACATGCATTTGAATGGGGAACTCGACCGAAACAAAGTATAGGTTTTCATTATGTGAATAACTTGGAAATCTTAGCTCAAACAGCTGCAAAACCTGTTTTCCCAGCACGGGAACCTTGAGTTCTATAAGATAAAGCCATAAACATGTGTATCCGAGTCTTCTATCAAAAGTTACAGCTATTTCTATGAAGTTGTACAAAAACGCTTTCTTTCGCCAAGACAGTGCGTTTCTCACTGTTACATGCATTTGAATGGGGAACTCGACCGAAACAAAGTATAGGTTTTCATTATGTGAATAACTTGGAAATCTTAGCTCAAACAGCTGCAAAACCTGTTTTCCCAGCACGGGAACCTTGAGTTCTATAAGATAAAGCCATAAACATGTGTATCCGAGTGTTCTATCAAAAGTTACAGCTATTTATATGAAGTTGTACAAAAACGCTTTCTTTCGCCAAGACAGTGCGTTTCTCACTGTTACATGCATTTGAATGGGGAACTCGACCGAAACAAAGTATAGGTTTTCATTATGTGAATAACTTGGAAATCTTAGCTCAAACAGCTGCAAAACCTGTTTTCCCAGCACGGGAACCTTGAGTTCTATAAGATAAAGCCATAAACATGTGTATCCGAGTCTTCTATCAAAAGTTACAGCTATTTCTATGAAGTTGTACAAAAACGCTTTCTTTCGCCAAGACAGTGCGTTTCTCACTGTTACATGCATTTGAATGGGGAACTCCACCGAAACAAAGTATAGGTTTTCATTATGTGAATAACTTGGAAATCTTAGCTCAAACAGTTGCAAAACCTGTTTTCCCAGCACGGGAACCTTGAGTTCTATAAGATAAAGCCATAAACATGTGTATCCGAGTCTTCTATCAAAAGTTACAGCTATTTCTATGAAGTTGTACAAAAACGCTTTCTTTCGCCAAGACAGTGCGTTTCTCACTGTTACATGCATTTGAATGGGGAACTCGACCGAAACAAAGTATAGGTTTTCATTATGTGAATAACTTGGAAATCTTAGCTCAAACAGCTGCAAAACCTGTTTTCCCAGCACGGGAACCTTGAGTTCTATAAGATAAAGCCATAAACATGTGTATCCGAGTGTTCTATCAAAAGTTACAGCTATTTATATGAAGTTGTACAAAAACGCTTTCTTTCGCCAAGACAGTGCGTTTCTCACTGTTACATGCATTTGAATGGGGAACTCGACCGAAACAAAGTATAGGTTTTCATTATGTGAATAACTTGGAAATCTTAGCTCAAACAGCTGCAAAACCTGTTTTCCCAGCACGGGAACCTTGAGTTCTATAAGATAAAGCCATAAACATGTGTATCCGAGTGTTCTATCAAAAGTTACAGCTATTTCTATGAAGTTGTACAAAAACGCTTTCTTTCGCCAAGACAGTGCGTTTCTCACTGTTACATGCATTTGAATGGGGAACTCGACCGAAACAAAGTATAGGTTTTCATTATGTGAATAACTTGGAAATCTTAGCTCAAACAGCTGCAAAACCTGTTTTCCCAGCACGGGAACCTTGAGTTCTATAAGATAAAGCCATAAACATGTGTATCCGAGTCTTCTATCAAAAGTTACAGCTATTTCTATGAAGTTGTACAAAAACGCTTTCTTTCGCCAAGACAGTGCGTTTCTCACTGTTACATGCATTTGAATGGGGAACTCGACCGAAACAAAGTATAGGTTTTCATTATGTGAATAACTTGGAAATCTTAGCTCAAACAGCTGCAAAACCTGTTTTCCCAGCACGGGAACCTTGAGTTCTATAAGATAAAGCCATAAACATGTGTATCCGAGTCTTCTATCAAAAGTTACAGCTATTTCTATGAAGTTGTACAAAAACGCTTTCTTTCGCCAAGACAGTGCGTTTCTCACTGTTACATGCATTTGAATGGGGAACTCGACCGAAACAAAGTATAGGTTTTCATTATGTGAATAACTTGGAAATCTTAGCTCAAACAGCTGCAAAACCTGTTTTCCCAGCACGGGAACCTTGAGTTCTATAAGATAAAGCCATAAACATGTGTATCCGAGTGTTCTATCAAAAGTTACAGCTATTTATATGAAGTTGTACAAAAACGCTTTCTTTCGCCAAGACAGTGCGTTTCTCACTGTTACATGCATTTGAATGGGGAACTCGACCGAAACAAAGTATAGGTTTTCATTATGTGAATAACTTGGAAATCTTAGCTCAAACAGCTGCAAAACCTGTTTTCCCAGCACGGGAACCTTGAGTTCTATAAGATAAAGCCATAAACATGTGTATCCGAGTCTTCTATCAAAAGTTACAGCTATTTCTATGAAGTTGTACAAAAACGCTTTCTTTCGCCAAGACAGTGCGTTTCTCACTGTTACATGCATTTGAATGGGGAACTCCACCGAAACAAAGTATAGGTTTTCATTATGTGAATAACTTGGAAATCTTAGCTCAAACAGTTGCAAAACCTGTTTTCCCAGCACGGGAACCTTGAGTTCTATAAGATAAAGCCATAAACATGTGTATCCGAGTCTTCTATCAAAAGTTACAGCTATTTCTATGAAGTTGTACAAAAACGCTTTCTTTCGCCAAGACAGTGCGTTTCTCACTGTTACATGCATTTGAATGGGGAACTCGACCGAAACAAAGTATAGGTTTTCATTATGTGAATAACTTGGAAATCTTAGCTCAAACAGCTGCAAAACCTGTTTTCCCAGCACGGGAACCTTGAGTTCTATAAGATAAAGCCATAAACATGTGTATCCGAGTCTTCTATCAAAAGTTACAGCTATTTCTATGAAGTTGTACAAAAACGCTTTCTTTCGCCAAGACAGTGCGTTTCTCACTGTTACATGCATTTGAATGGGGAACTCGACCGAAACAAAGTATAGGTTTTCATTATGTGAATAACTTGGAAATCTTAGCTCAAACAGCTGCAAAACCTGTTTTCCCAGCACGGGAACCTTGAGTTCTATAAGATAAAGCCATAAACATGTGTATCCGAGTCTTCTATCAAAAGTTACAGCTATTTCTATGAAGTTGTACAAAAACGCTTTCTTTCGCCAAGACAGTGCGTTTCTCACTGTTACATGCATTTGAATGGGGAACTCGACCGAAACAAAGTATAGGTTTTCATTATGTGAATAACTTGGAAATCTTAGCTCAAACAGCTGCAAAACCTGTTTTCCCAGCACGGGAACCTTGAGTTCTATAAGATAAAGCCATAAACATGTGTATCCGAGTCTTCTATCAAAAGTTACAGCTATTTCTATGAAGTTGTACAAAAACGCTTTCTTTCGCCAAGACAGTGCGTTTCTCACTGTTACATGCATTTGAATGGGGAACTCGACCGAAACAAAGTATAGGTTTTCATTATGTGAATAACTTGGAAATCTTAGCTCAAACAGCTGCAAAACCTGTTTTCCCAGCACGGGAACCTTGAGTTCTATAAGATAAAGCCATAAACATGTGTATCCGAGTCTTCTATCAAAAGTTACAGCTATTTCTATGAAGTTGTACAAAAACGCTTTCTTTCGCCAAGACAGTGCGTTTCTCACTGTTACATGCATTTGAATGGGGAACTCGACCGAAACAAAGTATAGGTTTTCATTATGTGAATAACTTGGAAATCTTAGCTCAAACAGCTGCAAAACCTGTTTTCCCAGCACGGGAACCTTGAGTTCTATAAGATAAAGCCATAAACATGTGTATCCGAGTCTTCTATCAAAAGTTACAGCTATTTCTATGAAGTTGTACAAAAACGCTTTCTTTCGCCAAGACAGTGCGTTTCTCACTGTTACATGCATTTGAATGGGGAACTCGACCGAAACAAAGTATAGGTTTTCATTATGTGAATAACTTGGAAATCTTAGCTCAAACAGCTGCAAAACCTGTTTTCCCAGCACGGGAACCTTGAGTTCTATAAGATAAAGCCATAAACATGTGTATCCGAGTCTTCTATCAAAAGTTACAGCTATTTATATGAAGTTGTACAAAAACGCTTTCTTTCGCCAAGACAGTGCGTTTCTCACTGTTACATGCATTTGAATGGGGAACTCCACCGAAACAAAGTATAGGTTTTCATTATGTGAATAACTTGGAAATCTTAGCTCAAACAGCTGCAAAACCTGTTTTCCCAGCACGGGAACCTTGAGTTCTATAAGATAAAGCCATAAACATGTGTATCCGAGTCTTCTATCAAAAGTTACAGCTATTTCTATGAAGTTGTACAAAAACGCTTTCTTTCGCCAAGACAGTGCGTTTCTCACTGTTACATGCATTTGAATGGGGAACTCGACCGAAACAAAGTATAGGTTTTCATTATGTGAATAACTTGGAAATCTTAGCTCAAACAGCTGCAAAACCTGTTTTCCCAGCACGGGAACCTTGAGTTCTATAAGATAAAGCCATAAACGTGTATCCGAGTCTTCTATCAAAAGTTACAGCTATTTCTATGAAGTTGTACAAAAACGCTTTCTTTCGCCAAGACAGTGCGTTTCTCACTGTTACATGCATTTGAATGGGGAACTCGACCGAAACAAAGTATAGGTTTTCATTATGTGAATAACTTGGAAATCTTAGCTCAAACAGCTGCAAAACCTGTTTTCCCAGCACGGGAACCTTGAGTTCTATAAGATAAAGCCATAAACATGTGTATCCGAGTCTTCTATCAAAAGTTACAGCTATTTATATGAAGTTGTACAAAAACGCTTTCTTTCGCCAAGACAGTGCGTTTCTCACTGTTACATGCATTTGAATGGGGAACTCGACCGAAACAAAGTATAGGTTTTCATTATGTGAATAACTTGGAAATCTTAGCTCAAACAGCTGCAAAACCTGTTTTCCCAGCACGGGAACCTTGAGTTCTATAAGATAAAGCCATAAACATGTGTATCCGAGTCTTCTATCAAAAGTTACAGCTATTTCTATGAAGTTGTACAAAAACGCTTTCTTTCGCCAAGACAGTGCGTTTCTCACTGTTACATGCATTTGAATGGGGAACTCGACCGAAACAAAGTATAGGTTTTCATTATGTGAATAACTTGGAAATCTTAGCTCAAACAGCTGCAAAACCTGTTTGCCCAGCACGGGAACCTTGAGTTCTATAAGATAAAGCCATAAACATGTGTATCCGAGTCTTCTATCAAAAGTTACAGCTATTTCTATGAAGTTGTACAAAAACGCTTTCTTTCGCCAAGACAGTGCGTTTCTCACTGTTACATGCATTTGAATGGGGAACTCGACCGAAACAAAGTATAGGTTTTCATTATGTGAATAACTTGGAAATCTTAGCTCAAACAGCTGCAAAACCTGTTTTCCCAGCACGGGAACCTTGAGTTCTATAAGATAAAGCCATAAACATGTGTATCCGAGTCTTCTATCAAAAGTTACAGCTATTTCTATGAAGTTGTACAAAAACGCTTTCTTTCGCCAAGACAGTGCGTTTCTCACTGTTACATGCATTTGAATGGGGAACTCGACCGAAACAAAGTATAGGTTTTCATTATGTGAATAACTTGGAAATCTTAGCTCAAACAGCTGCAAAACCTGTTTTCCCAGCACGGGAACCTTGAGTTCTATAAGATAAAGCCATAAACATGTGTATCCGAGTCTTCTATCAAAAGTTACAGCTATTTATATGAAGTTGTACAAAAAACGCTTTCTTTCGCCAAGACAGTGCGTTTCTCACTGTTACATGCATTTGAATGGGGAACTCGACCGAAACAAAGTATAGGTTTTCATTATGTGAATAACTTGGAAATCTTAGCTCAAACAGCTGCAAAACCTGTTTTCCCAGCACGGGAACCTTGAGTTCTATAAGATAAAGCCATAAACATGTGTATCCGAGTCTTCTATCAAAAGTTACAGCTATTTATATGAAGTTGTACAAAAACGCTTTCTTTCGCCAAGACAGTGCGTTTCTCACTGTTACATGCATTTGAATGGGGAACTCGACCGAAACAAAGTATAGGTTTTCATTATGTGAATAACTTGGAAATCTTAGCTCAAACAGCTGCAAAACCTGTTTTCCCAGCACGGGAACCTTGAGTTCTATAAGATAAAGCCATAAACATGTGTATCCGAGTCTTCTATCAAAAGTTACAGCTATTTCTATGAAGTTGTACAAAAACGCTTTCTTTCGCCAAGACAGTGCGTTTCTCACTGTTACATGCATTTGAATGGGGAACTCGACCGAAACAAAGTATAGGTTTTCATTATGTGAATAACTTGGAAATCTTAGCTCAAACAGCTGCAAAACCTGTTTTCCCAGCACGGGAACCTTGAGTTCTATAAGATAAAGCCATAAACATGTGTATCCGAGTCTTCTATCAAAAGTTACAGCTATTTCTATGAAGTTGTACAAAAACGCTTTCTTTTGCCAAGACAGTGCGTTTCTCACTGTTACATGCATTTGAATGGGGAACTCGACCGAAACAAAGTATAGGTTTTCATTATGTGAATAACTTGGAAATCTTAGCTCAAACAGCTGCAAAACCTGTTTTCCCAGCACGGGAACCTTGAGTTCTATAAGATAAAGCCATAAACATGTGTATCCGAGTCTTCTATCAAAAGTTACAGCTATTTATATGAAGTTGTACAAAAACGCTTTCTTTCGCCAAGACAGTGCGTTTCTCACTGTTACATGCATTTGAATGGGGAACTCGACCGAAACAAAGTATAGGTTTTCATTATGTGAATAACTTGGAAATCTTAGCTCAAACAGCTGCAAAACCTGTTTTCCCAGCACGGGAACCTTGAGTTCTATAAGATAAAGCCATAAACATGTGTATCCGAGTCTTCTATCAAAAGTTACAGCTATTTCTATGAAGTTGTACAAAAACGCTTTCTTTCGCCAAGACAGTGCGTTTCTCACTGTTACATGCATTTGAATGGGGAACTCGACCGAAACAAAGTATAGGTTTTCATTATGTGAATAACTTGGAAATCTTAGCTCAAACAGCTGCAAAACCTGTTTGCCCAGCACGGGAACCTTGAGTTCTATAAGATAAAGCCATAAACATGTGTATCCGAGTCTTCTATCAAAAGTTACAGCTATTTCTATGAAGTTGTACAAAAACGCTTTCTTTCGCCAAGACAGTGCGTTTCTCACTGTTACATGCATTTGAATGGGGAACTCGACCGAAACAAAGTATAGGTTTTCATTATGTGAATAACTTGGAAATCTTAGCTCAAACAGCTGCAAAACCTGTTTTCCCAGCACGGGAACCTTGAGTTCTATAAGATAAAGCCATAAACATGTGTATCCGAGTCTTCTATCAAAAGTTACAGCTATTTCTATGAAGTTGTACAAAAACGCTTTCTTTCGCCAAGACAGTGCGTTTCTCACTGTTACATGCATTTGAATGGGGAACTCGACCGAAACAAAGTATAGGTTTTCATTATGTGAATAACTTGGAAATCTTAGCTCAAACAGCTGCAAAACCTGTTTTCCCAGCACGGGAACCTTGAGTTCTATAAGATAAAGCCATAAACATGTGTATCCGAGTCTTCTATCAAAAGTTACAGCTATTTATATGAAGTTGTACAAAAAACGCTTTCTTTCGCCAAGACAGTGCGTTTCTCACTGTTACATGCATTTGAATGGGGAACTCGACCGAAACAAAGTATAGGTTTTCATTATGTGAATAACTTGGAAATCTTAGCTCAAACAGCTGCAAAACCTGTTTTCCCAGCACGGGAACCTTGAGTTCTATAAGATAAAGCCATAAACATGTGTATCCGAGTCTTCTATCAAAAGTTACAGCTATTTCTATGAAGTTGTACAAAAACGCTTTCTTTCGCCAAGACAGTGCGTTTCTCACTGTTACATGCATTTGAATGGGGAACTCGACCGAAACAAAGTATAGGTTTTCATTATGTGAATAACTTGGAAATCTTAGCTCAAACAGCTGCAAAACCTGTTTTCCCAGCACGGGAACCTTGAGTTCTATAAGATAAAGCCATAAACATGTGTATCCGAGTCTTCTATCAAAAGTTACAGCTATTTCTATGAAGTTGTACAAAAACGCTTTCTTTCGCCAAGACAGTGCGTTTCTCACTGTTACATGCATTTGAATGGGGAACTCCACCGAAACAAAGTATAGGTTTTCATTATGTGAATAACTTGGAAATCTTAGCTCAAACAGCTGCAAAACCTGTTTTCCCAGCACGGGAACCTTGAGTTCTATAAGATAAAGCCATAAACATGTGTATCCGAGTCTTCTATCAAAAGTTACAGCTATTTCTATGAAGTTGTACAAAAACGCTTTCTTTTGCCAAGACAGTGCGTTTCTCACTGTTACATGCATTTGAATGGGGAACTCGACCGAAACAAAGTATAGGTTTTCATTATGTGAATAACTTGGAAATCTTAGCTCAAACAGCTGCAAAACCTGTTTTCCCAGCACGGGAACCTTGAGTTCTATAAGATAAAGCCATAAACATGTGTATCCGAGTCTTCTATCAAAAGTTACAGCTATTTCTATGAAGTTGTACAAAAACGCTTTCTTTCGCCAAGACAGTGCGTTTCTCACTGTTACATGCATTTGAATGGGGAACTCGACCGAAACAAAGTATAGGTTTTCATTATGTGAATAACTTGGAAATCTTAGCTCAAACAGCTGCAAAACCTGTTTTCCCAGCACGGGAACCTTGAGTTCTATAAGATAAAGCCATAAACATGTGTATCCGAGTCTTCTATCAAAAGTTACAGCTATTTCTATGAAGTTGTACAAAAACGCTTTCTTTCGCCAAGACAGTGCGTTTCTCACTGTTACATGCATTTGAATGGGGAACTCGACCGAAACAAAGTATAGGTTTTCATTATGTGAATAACTTGGAAATCTTAGCTCAAACAGCTGCAAAACCTGTTTTCCCAGCACGGGAACCTTGAGTTCTATAAGATAAAGCCATAAACATGTGTATCCGAGTCTTCTATCAAAAGTTACAGCTATTTCTATGAAGTTGTACAAAAACGCTTTCTTTCGCCAAGACAGTGCGTTTCTCACTGTTACATGCATTTGAATGGGGAACTCCACCGAAACAAAGTATAGGTTTTCATTATGTGAATAACTTGGAAATCTTAGCTCAAACAGCTGCAAAACCTGTTTTCCCAGCACGGGAACCTTGAGTTCTATAAGATAAAGCCATAAACATGTGTATCCGAGTCTTCTATCAAAAGTTACAGCTATTTATATGAAGTTGTACAAAAAACGCTTTCTTTCGCCAAGACAGTGCGTTTCTCACTGTTACATGCATTTGAATGGGGAACTCGACCGAAACAAAGTATAGGTTTTCATTATGTGAATAACTTGGAAATCTTAGCTCAAACAGCTGCAAAACCTGTTTTCCCAGCACGGGAACCTTGAGTTCTATAAGATAAAGCCATAAACATGTGTATCCGAGTCTTCTATCAAAAGTTACAGCTATTTATATGAAGTTGTACAAAAAACGCTTTCTTTCGCCAAGACAGTGCGTTTCTCACTGTTACATGCATTTGAATGGGGAACTCGACCGAAACAAAGTATAGGTTTTCATTATGTGAATAACTTGGAAATCTTAGCTCAAACAGCTGCAAAACCTGTTTTCCCAGCACGGGAACCTTGAGTTCTATAAGATAAAGCCATAAACGTGTATCCGAGTCTTCTATCAAAAGTTACAGCTATTTCTATGAAGTTGTACAAAAACGCTTTCTTTCGCCAAGACAGTGCGTTTCTCACTGTTACATGCATTTGAATGGGGAACTCGACCGAAACAAAGTATAGGTTTTCATTATGTGAATAACTTGGAAATCTTAGCTCAAACAGCTGCAAAACCTGTTTTCCCAGCACGGGAACCTTGAGTTCTATAAGATAAAGCCATAAACATGTGTATCCGAGTCTTCTATCAAAAGTTACAGCTATTTCTATGAAGTTGTACAAAAACGCTTTCTTTCGCCAAGACAGTGCGTTTCTCACTGTTACATGCATTTGAATGGGGAACTCGACCGAAACAAAGTATAGGTTTTCATTATGTGAATAACTTGGAAATCTTAGCTCAAACAGCTGCAAAACCTGTTTTCCCAGCACGGGAACCTTGAGTTCTATAAGATAAAGCCATAAACATGTGTATCCGAGTCTTCTATCAAAAGTTACAGCTATTTATATGAAGTTGTACAAAAAACGCTTTCTTTCGCCAAGACAGTGCGTTTCTCACTGTTACATGCATTTGAATGGGGAACTCGACCGAAACAAAGTATAGGTTTTCATTATGTGAATAACTTGGAAATCTTAGCTCAAACAGCTGCAAAACCTGTTTTCCCAGCACGGGAACCTTGAGTTCTATAAGATAAAGCCATAAACATGTGTATCCGAGTCTTCTATCAAAAGTTACAGCTATTTATATGAAGTTGTACAAAAACGCTTTCTTTCGCCAAGACAGTGCGTTTCTCACTGTTACATGCATTTGAATGGGGAACTCGACCGAAACAAAGTATAGGTTTTCATTATGTGAATAACTTGGAAATCTTAGCTCAAACAGCTGCAAAACCTGTTTTCCCAGCACGGGAACCTTGAGTTCTATAAGATAAAGCCATAAACATGTGTATCCGAGTCTTCTATCAAAAGTTACAGCTATTTCTATGAAGTTGTACAAAAACGCTTTCTTTCGCCAAGACAGTGCGTTTCTCACTGTTACATGCATTTGAATGGGGAACTCCACCGAAACAAAGTATAGGTTTTCATTATGTGAATAACTTGGAAATCTTAGCTCAAACAGCTGCAAAACCTGTTTTCCCAGCACGGGAACCTTGAGTTCTATAAGATAAAGCCATAAACATGTGTATCCGAGTCTTCTATCAAAAGTTACAGCTATTTCTATGAAGTTGTACAAAAACGCTTTCTTTTGCCAAGACAGTGCGTTTCTCACTGTTACATGCATTTGAATGGGGAACTCGACCGAAACAAAGTATAGGTTTTCATTATGTGAATAACTTGGAAATCTTAGCTCAAACAGCTGCAAAACCTGTTTTCCCAGCACGGGAACCTTGAGTTCTATAAGATAAAGCCATAAACATGTGTATCCGAGTCTTCTATCAAAAGTTACAGCTATTTCTATGAAGTTGTACAAAAACGCTTTCTTTCGCCAAGACAGTGCGTTTCTCACTGTTACATGCATTTGAATGGGGAACTCCACCGAAACAAAGTATAGGTTTTCATTATGTGAATAACTTGGAAATCTTAGCTCAAACAGCTGCAAAACCTGTTTTCCCAGCACGGGAACCTTGAGTTCTATAAGATAAAGCCATAAACATGTGTATCCGAGTCTTCTATCAAAAGTTACAGCTATTTCTATGAAGTTGTACAAAAACGCTTTCTTTCGCCAAGACAGTGCGTTTCTCACTGTTACATGCATTTGAATGGGGAACTCCACCGAAACAAAGTATAGGTTTTCATTATGTGAATAACTTGGAAATCTTAGCTCAAACAGCTGCAAAACCTGTTTTCCCAGCACGGGAACCTTGAGTTCTATAAGATAAAGCCATAAACATGTGTATCCAAGTCTTCTATCAAAAGTTACAGCTATTTATATGAAGTTGTACAAAAAACGCTTTCTTTCGCCAAGACAGTGCGTTTCTCACTGTTACATGCATTTGAATGGGGAACTCGACCGAAACAAAGTATAGGTTTTCATTATGTGAATAACTTGGAAATCTTAGCTCAAACAGCTGCAAAACCTGTTTTCCCAGCACGGGAACCTTGAGTTCTATAAGATAAAGCCATAAACATGTGTATCCGAGTCTTCTATCAAAAGTTACAGCTATTTATATGAAGTTGTACAAAAACGCTTTCTTTCGCCAAGACAGTGCGTTTCTCACTGTTACATGCATTTGAATGGGGAACTCGACCGAAACAAAGTATAGGTTTTCATTATGTGAATAACTTGGAAATCTTAGCTCAAACAGCTGCAAAACCTGTTTTCCCAGCACGGGAACCTTGAGTTCTATAAGATAAAGCCATAAACATGTGTATCCGAGTCTTCTATCAAAAGTTACAGCTATTTCTATGAAGTTGTACAAAAACGCTTTCTTTCGCCAAGACAGTGCGTTTCTCACTGTTACATGCATTTGAATGGGGAACTCCACCGAAACAAAGTATAGGTTTTCATTATGTGAATAACTTGGAAATCTTAGCTCAAACAGCTGCAAAACCTGTTTTCCCAGCACGGGAACCTTGAGTTCTATAAGATAAAGCCATAAACATGTGTATCCGAGTCTTCTATCAAAAGTTACAGCTATTTCTATGAAGTTGTACAAAAACGCTTTCTTTTGCCAAGACAGTGCGTTTCTCACTGTTACATGCATTTGAATGGGGAACTCGACCGAAACAAAGTATAGGTTTTCATTATGTGAATAACTTGGAAATCTTAGCTCAAACAGCTGCAAAACCTGTTTTCCCAGCACGGGAACCTTGAGTTCTATAAGATAAAGCCATAAACATGTGTATCCGAGTCTTCTATCAAAAGTTACAGCTATTTCTATGAAGTTGTACAAAAACGCTTTCTTTCGCCAAGACAGTGCGTTTCTCACTGTTACATGCATTTGAATGGGGAACTCGACCGAAACAAAGTATAGGTTTTCATTATGTGAATAACTTGGAAATCTTAGCTCAAACAGCTGCAAAACCTGTTTTCCCAGCACGGGAACCTTGAGTTCTATAAGATAAAGCCATAAACATGTGTATCCGAGTCTTCTATCAAAAGTTACAGCTATTTCTATGAAGTTGTACAAAAACGCTTTCTTTCGCCAAGACAGTGCGTTTCTCACTGTTACATGCATTTGAATGGGGAACTCGACCGAAACAAAGTATAGGTTTTCCTTATGTGAATAACTTGGAAATCTTAGCTCAAACAGCTGCAAAACCTGTTTTCCCAGCACGGGAACCTTGAGTTCTATAAGATAAAGCCATAAACATGTGTATCCGAGTCTTCTATCAAAAGTTACAGCTATTTCTATGAAGTTGTACAAAAACGCTTTCTTTCGCCAAGACAGTGCGTTTCTCACTGTTACATGCATTTGAATGGGGAACTCCACCGAAACAAAGTATAGGTTTTCATTATGTGAATAACTTGGAAATCTTAGCTCAAACAGCTGCAAAACCTGTTTTCCCAGCACGGGAACCTTGAGTTCTATAAGATAAAGCCATAAACATGTGTATCCGAGTCTTCTATCAAAAGTTACAGCTATTTCTATGAAGTTGTACAAAAACGCTTTCTTTCGCCAAGACAGTGCGTTTCTCACTGTTACATGCATTTGAATGGGGAACTCGACCGAAACAAAGTATAGGTTTTCATTATGTGAATAACTTGGAAATCTTAGCTCAAACAGCTGTAAAACCTGTTTTCCCAGCACGGGAACCTTGAGTTCTATAAGATAAAGCCATAAACATGTGTATCCGAGTCTTCTATCAAAAGTTACAGCTATTTATATGAAGTTGTACAAAAACGCTTTCTTTCGCCAAGACAGTGCGTTTCTCACTGTTACATGCATTTGAATGGGGAACTCGACCGAAACAAAGTATAGGTTTTCATTATGTGAATAACTTGGAAATCTTAGCTCAAACAGCTGCAAAACCTGTTTTCCCAGCACGGGAACCTTGAGTTCTATAAGATAAAGCCATAAACATGTGTATCCGAGTCTTCTATCAAAAGTTACAGCTATTTCTATGAAGTTGTACAAAAACGCTTTCTTTCGCCAAGACAGTGCGTTTCTCACTGTTACATGCATTTGAATGGGGAACTCGACCGAAACAAAGTATAGGTTTTCATTATGTGAATAACTTGGAAATCTTAGCTCAAACAGCTGCAAAACCTGTTTTCCCAGCACGGGAACCTTGAGTTCTATAAGATAAAGCCATAAACATGTGTATCCGAGTCTTCTATCAAAAGTTACAGCTATTTCTATGAAGTTGTACAAAAACGCTTTCTTTCGCCAAGACAGTGCGTTTCTCACTGTTACATGCATTTGAATGGGGAACTCGACCGAAACAAAGTATAGGTTTTCATTATGTGAATAACTTGGAAATCTTAGCTCAAACAGCTGCAAAACCTGTTTTCCCAGCACGGGAACCTTGAGTTCTATAAGATAAAGCCATAAACATGTGTATCCGAGTCTTCTATCAAAAGTTACAGCTATTTCTATGAAGTTGTACAAAAACGCTTTCTTTCGCCAAGACAGTGCGTTTCTCACTGTTACATGCATTTGAATGGGGAACTCGACCGAAACAAAGTATAGGTTTTCATTATGTGAATAACTTGGAAATCTTAGCTCAAACAGCTGCAAAACCTGTTTTCCCAGCACGGGAACCTTGAGTTCTATAAGATAAAGCCATAAACATGTGTATCCGAGTCTTCTATCAAAAGTTACAGCTATTTCTATGAAGTTGTACAAAAACGCTTTCTTTCGCCAAAACAGTGCGTTTCTCACTGTTACATGCATTTGAATGGGGAACTCCACCGAAACAAAGTATAGGTTTTCATTATGTGAATAACTTGGAAATCTTAGCTCAAACAGCTGCAAAACCTGTTTTCCCAGCACGGGAACCTTGAGTTCTATAAGATAAAGCCATAAACATGTGTATCCGAGTCTTCTATCAAAAGTTACAGCTATTTCTATGAAGTTGTACAAAAACGCTTTCTTTCGCCAAGACAGTGCGTTTCTCACTGTTACATGCATTTGAATGGGGAACTCCACCGAAACAAAGTATAGGTTTTCATTATGTGAATAACTTGGAAATCTTAGCTCAAACAGCTGCAAAACCTGTTTTCCCAGCACGGGAACCTTGAGTTCTATAAGATAAAGCCATAAACATGTGTATCCGAGTCTTCTATCAAAAGTTACAGCTATTTATATGAAGTTGTACAAAAAACGCTTTCTTTCGCCAAGACAGTGCGTTTCTCACTGTTACATGCATTTGAATGGGGAACTCGACCGAAACAAAGTATAGGTTTTCATTATGTGAATAACTTGGAAATCTTAGCTCAAACAGCTGCAAAACCTGTTTTCCCAGCACGGGAACCTTGAGTTCTATAAGATAAAGCCATAAACATGTGTATCCGAGTCTTCTATCAAAAGTTACAGCTATTTCTATGAAGTTGTACAAAAACGCTTTCTTTCGCCAAGACAGTGCGTTTCTCACTGTTACATGCATTTGAATGGGGAACTCGACCGAAACAAAGTATAGGTTTTCATTATGTGAATAACTTGGAAATCTTAGCTCAAACAGCTGCAAAACCTGTTTTCCCAGCACGGGAACCTTGAGTTCTATAAGATAAAGCCATAAACATGTGTATCCGAGTCTTCTATCAAAAGTTACAGCTATTTCTATGAAGTTGTACAAAAACGCTTTCTTTCGCCAAGACAGTGCGTTTCTCACTGTTACATGCATTTGAATGGGGAACTCGACCGAAACAAAGTATAGGTTTTCATTATGTGAATAACTTGGAAATCTTAGCTCAAACAGCTGCAAAACCTGTTTTCCCAGCACGGGAACCTTGAGTTCTATAAGATAAAGCCATAAACATGTGTATCCGAGTCTTCTATCAAAAGTTACAGCTATTTCTATGAAGTTGTACAAAAACGCTTTCTTTCGCCAAGACAGTGCGTTTCTCACTGTTACATGCATTTGAATGGGGAACTCGACCGAAACAAAGTATAGGTTTTCATTATGTGAATAACTTGGAAATCTTAGCTCAAACAGCTGCAAAACCTGTTTTCCCAGCACGGGAACCTTGAGTTCTATAAGATAAAGCCATAAACATGTGTATCCGAGTCTTCTATCAAAAGTTACAGCTATTTCTATGAAGTTGTACAAAAACGCTTTCTTTCGCCAAGACAGTGCGTTTCTCACTGTTACATGCATTTGAATGGGGAACTCGACCGAAACAAAGTATAGGTTTTCATTATGTGAATAACTTGGAAATCTTAGCTCAAACAGTTGCAAAACCTGTTTTCCCAGCACGGGAACCTTGAGTTCTATAAGATAAAGCCATAAACATGTGTATCCGAGTCTTCTATCAAAAGTTACAGCTATTTCTATGAAGTTGTACAAAAACGCTTTCTTTCGCCAAGACAGTGCGTTTCTCACTGTTACATGCATTTGAATGGGGAACTCGACCGAAACAAAGTATAGGTTTTCCTTATGTGAATAACTTGGAAATCTTAGCTCAAACAGCTGCAAAACCTGTTTTCCCAGCACGGGAACCTTGAGTTCTATAAGATAAAGCCATAAACATGTGTATCCGAGTCTTCTATCAAAAGTTACAGCTATTTCTATGAAGTTGTACAAAAACGCTTTCTTTCGCCAAGACAGTGCGTTTCTCACTGTTACATGCATTTGAATGGGGAACTCCACCGAAACAAAGTATAGGTTTTCATTATGTGAATAACTTGGAAATCTTAGCTCAAACAGCTGCAAAACCTGTTTTCCCAGCACGGGAACCTTGAGTTCTATAAGATAAAGCCATAAACATGTGTATCCGAGTCTTCTATCAAAAGTTACAGCTATTTCTATGAAGTTGTACAAAAACGCTTTCTTTCGCCAAGACAGTGCGTTTCTCACTGTTACATGCATTTGAATGGGGAACTCGACCGAAACAAAGTATAGGTTTTCATTATGTGAATAACTTGGAAATCTTAGCTCAAACAGCTGTAAAACCTGTTTTCCCAGCACGGGAACCTTGAGTTCTATAAGATAAAGCCATAAACATGTGTATCCGAGTCTTCTATCAAAAGTTACAGCTATTCATATGAAGTTGTACAAAAACGCTTTCTTTCGCCAAGACAGTGCGTTTCTCACTGTTACATGCATTTGAATGGGGAACTCGACCGAAACAAAGTATAGGTTTTCATTATGTGAATAACTTGGAAATCTTAGCTCAAACAGCTGCAAAACCTGTTTTCCCAGCACGGGAACCTTGAGTTCTATAAGATAAAGCCATAAACATGTGTATCCGAGTCTTCTATCAAAAGTTACAGCTATTTCTATGAAGTTGTACAAAAACGCTTTCTTTCGCCAAGACAGTGCGTTTCTCACTGTTACATGCATTTGAATGGGGAACTCGACCGAAACAAAGTATAGGTTTTCATTATGTGAATAACTTGGAAATCTTAGCTCAAACAGCTGCAAAACCTGTTTTCCCAGCACGGGAACCTTGAGTTCTATAAGATAAAGCCATAAACATGTGTATCCGAGTCTTCTATCAAAAGTTACAGCTATTTCTATGAAGTTGTACAAAAACGCTTTCTTTCGCCAAGACAGTGCGTTTCTCACTGTTACATGCATTTGAATGGGGAACTCCACCGAAACAAAGTATAGGTTTTCATTATGTGAATAACTTGGAAATCTTAGCTCAAACAGCTGCAAAACCTGTTTTCCCAGCACGGGAACCTTGAGTTCTATAAGATAAAGCCATAAACATGTGTATCCGAGTCTTCTATCAAAAGTTACAGCTATTTCTATGAAGTTGTACAAAAACGCTTTCTTTCGCCAAGACAGTGCGTTTCTCACTGTTACATGCATTTGAATGGGGAACTCGACCGAAACAAAGTATAGGTTTTCATTATGTGAATAACTTGGAAATCTTAGCTCAAACAGCTGCAAAACCTGTTTTCCCAGCACGGGAACCTTGAGTTCTATAAGATAAAGCCATAAACATGTGTATCCGAGTCTTCTATCAAAAGTTACAGCTATTTCTATGAAGTTGTACAAAAACGCTTTCTTTCGCCAAGACAGTGCGTTTCTCACTGTTACATGCATTTGAATGGGGAACTCGACCGAAACAAAGTATAGGTTTTCATTATGTGAATAACTTGGAAATCTTAGCTCAAACAGCTGCAAAACCTGTTTTCCCAGCACGGGAACCTTGAGTTCTATAAGATAAAGCCATAAACATGTGTATCCGAGTCTTCTATCAAAAGTTACAGCTATTTATATGAAGTTGTACAAAAAACGCTTTCTTTCGCCAAGACAGTGCGTTTCTCACTGTTACATGCATTTGAATGGGGAACTCGACCGAAACAAAGTATAGGTTTTCATTATGTGAATAACTTGGAAATCTTAGCTCAAACAGCTGCAAAACCTGTTTTCCCAGCACGGGAACCTTGAGTTCTATAAGATAAAGCCATAAACATGTGTATCCGAGTCTTCTATCAAAAGTTACAGCTATTTCTATGAAGTTGTACAAAAACGCTTTCTTTCGCCAAGACAGTGCGTTTCTCACTGTTACATGCATTTGAATGGGGAACTCGACCGAAACAAAGTATAGGTTTTCATTATGTGAATAACTTGGAAATCTTAGCTCAAACAGCTGCAAAACCTGTTTTCCCAGCACGGGAACCTTGAGTTCTATAAGATAAAGCCATAAACATGTGTATCCGAGTCTTCTATCAAAAGTTACAGCTATTTATATGAAGTTGTACAAAAACGCTTTCTTTCGCCAAGACAGTGCGTTTCTCACTGTTACATGCATTTGAATGGGGAACTCGACCGAAACAAAGTATAGGTTTTCATTATGTGAATAACTTGGAAATCTTAGCTCAAACAGCTGCAAAACCTGTTTTCCCAGCACGGGAACCTTGAGTTCTATAAGATAAAGCCATAAACATGTGTATCCGAGTCTTCTATCAAAAGTTACAGCTATTTCTATGAAGTTGTACAAAAACGCTTTCTTTCGCCAAGACAGTGCGTTTCTCACTGTTACATGCATTTGAATGGGGAACTCGACCGAAACAAAGTATAGGTTTTCATTATGTGAATAACTTGGAAATCTTAGCTCAAACAGCTGCAAAACCTGTTTTCCCAGCACGGGAACCTTGAGTTCTATAAGATAAAGCCATAAACATGTGTATCCGAGTCTTCTATCAAAAGTTACAGCTATTTCTATGAAGTTGTACAAAAACGCTTTCTTTCGCCAAGACAGTGCGTTTCTCACTGTTACATGCATTTGAATGGGGAACTCGACCGAAACAAAGTATAGGTTTTCATTATGTGAATAACTTGGAAATCTTAGCTCAAACAGTTGCAAAACCTGTTTTCCCAGCACGGGAACCTTGAGTTCTATAAGATAAAGCCATAAACATGTGTATCCGAGTCTTCTATCAAAAGTTACAGCTATTTCTATGAAGTTGTACAAAAACGCTTTCTTTCGCCAAGACAGTGCGTTTCTCACTGTTACATGCATTTGAATGGGGAACTCGACCGAAACAAAGTATAGGTTTTCCTTATGTGAATAACTTGGAAATCTTAGCTCAAACAGCTGCAAAACCTGTTTTCCCAGCACGGGAACCTTGAGTTCTATAAGATAAAGCCATAAACATGTGTATCCGAGTCTTCTATCAAAAGTTACAGCTATTTCTATGAAGTTGTACAAAAACGCTTTCTTTCGCCAAGACAGTGCGTTTCTCACTGTTACATGCATTTGAATGGGGAACTCGACCGAAACAAAGTATAGGTTTTCATTATGTGAATAACTTGGAAATCTTAGCTCAAACAGCTGCAAAACCTGTTTTCCCAGCACGGGAACCTTGAGTTCTATAAGATAAAGCCATAAACATGTGTATCCGAGTCTTCTATCAAAAGTTACAGCTATTTATATGAAGTTGTACAAAAACGCTTTCTTTCGCCAAGACAGTGCGTTTCTCACTGTTACATGCATTTGAATGGGGAACTCGACCGAAACAAAGTATAGGTTTTCATTATGTGAATAACTTGGAAATCTTAGCTCAAACAGCTGCAAAACCTGTTTTCCCAGCACGGGAACCTTGAGTTCTATAAGATAAAGCCATAAACATGTGTATCCGAGTCTTCTATCAAAAGTTACAGCTATTTCTATGAAGTTGTACAAAAACGCTTTCTTTCGCCAAGACAGTGCGTTTCTCACTGTTACATGCATTTGAATGGGGAACTCGACCGAAACAAAGTATAGGTTTTCATTATGTGAATAACTTGGAAATCTTAGCTCAAACAGCTGCAAAACCTGTTTTCCCAGCACGGGAACCTTGAGTTCTATAAGATAAAGCCATAAACATGTGTATCCGAGTCTTCTATCAAAAGTTACAGCTATTTCTATGAAGTTGTACAAAAACGCTTTCTTTCGCCAAGACAGTGCGTTTCTCACTGTTACATGCATTTGAATGGGGAACTCGACCGAAACAAAGTATAGGTTTTCATTATGTGAATAACTTGGAAATCTTAGCTCAAACAGTTGCAAAACCTGTTTTCCCAGCACGGGAACCTTGAGTTCTATAAGATAAAGCCATAAACATGTGTATCCGAGTCTTCTATCAAAAGTTACAGCTATTTCTATGAAGTTGTACAAAAACGCTTTCTTTCGCCAAGACAGTGCGTTTCTCACTGTTACATGCATTTGAATGGGGAACTCGACCGAAACAAAGTATAGGTTTTCATTATGTGAATAACTTGGAAATCTTAGCTCAAACAGTTGCAAAACCTGTTTTCCCAGCACGGGAACCTTGAGTTCTATAAGATAAAGCCATAAACATGTGTATCCGAGTCTTCTATCAAAAGTTACAGCTATTTCTATGAAGTTGTACAAAAACGCTTTCTTTCGCCAAGACAGTGCGTTTCTCACTGTTACATGCATTTGAATGGGGAACTCGACCGAAACAAAGTATAGGTTTTCATTATGTGAATAACTTGGAAATCTTAGCTCAAACAGCTGCAAAACCTGTTTTCCCAGCACGGGAACCTTGAGTTCTATAAGATAAAGCCATAAACATGTGTATCCGAGTCTTCTATCAAAAGTTACAGCTATTTCTATGAAGTTGTACAAAAACGCTTTCTTTCGCCAAGACAGTGCGTTTCTCACTGTTACATGCATTTGAATGGGGAACTCGACCGAAACAAAGTATAGGTTTTCATTATGTGAATAACTTGGAAATCTTAGCTCAAACAGTTGCAAAACCTGTTTTCCCAGCACGGGAACCTTGAGTTCTATAAGATAAAGCCATAAACATGTGTATCCGAGTCTTCTATCAAAAGTTACAGCTATTTCTATGAAGTTGTACAAAAACGCTTTCTTTCGCCAAGACAGTGCGTTTCTCACTGTTACATGCATTTGAATGGGGAACTCGACCGAAACAAAGTATAGGTTTTCCTTATGTGAATAACTTGGAAATCTTAGCTCAAACAGCTGCAAAACCTGTTTTCCCAGCACGGGAACCTTGAGTTCTATAAGATAAAGCCATAAACATGTGTATCCGAGTCTTCTATCAAAAGTTACAGCTATTTCTATGAAGTTGTACAAAAACGCTTTCTTTCGCCAAGACAGTGCGTTTCTCACTGTTACATGCATTTGAATGGGGAACTCGACCGAAACAAAGTATAGGTTTTCATTATGTGAATAACTTGGAAATCTTAGCTCAAACAGCTGCAAAACCTGTTTTCCCAGCACGGGAACCTTGAGTTCTATAAGATAAAGCCATAAACATGTGTATCCGAGTCTTCTATCAAAAGTTACAGCTATTTATATGAAGTTGTACAAAAACGCTTTCTTTCGCCAAGACAGTGCGTTTCTCACTGTTACATGCATTTGAATGGGGAACTCGACCGAAACAAAGTATAGGTTTTCATTATGTGAATAACTTGGAAATCTTAGCTCAAACAGCTGCAAAACCTGTTTTCCCAGCACGGGAACCTTGAGTTCTATAAGATAAAGCCATAAACATGTGTATCCGAGTCTTCTATCAAAAGTTACAGCTATTTCTATGAAGTTGTACAAAAACGCTTTCTTTCGCCAAGACAGTGCGTTTCTCACTGTTACATGCATTTGAATGGGGAACTCGACCGAAACAAAGTATAGGTTTTCATTATGTGAATAACTTGGAAATCTTAGCTCAAACAGCTGCAAAACCTGTTTTCCCAGCACGGGAACCTTGAGTTCTATAAGATAAAGCCATAAACATGTGTATCCGAGTCTTCTATCAAAAGTTACAGCTATTTCTATGAAGTTGTACAAAAACGCTTTCTTTCGCCAAGACAGTGCGTTTCTCACTGTTACATGCATTTGAATGGGGAACTCGACCGAAACAAAGTATAGGTTTTCATTATGTGAATAACTTGGAAATCTTAGCTCAAACAGTTGCAAAACCTGTTTTCCCAGCACGGGAACCTTGAGTTCTATAAGATAAAGCCATAAACATGTGTATCCGAGTCTTCTATCAAAAGTTACAGCTATTTCTATGAAGTTGTACAAAAACGCTTTCTTTCGCCAAGACAGTGCGTTTCTCACTGTTACATGCATTTGAATGGGGAACTCGACCGAAACAAAGTATAGGTTTTCCTTATGTGAATAACTTGGAAATCTTAGCTCAAACAGCTGCAAAACCTGTTTTCCCAGCACGGGAACCTTGAGTTCTATAAGATAAAGCCATAAACATGTGTATCCGAGTCTTCTATCAAAAGTTACAGCTATTTCTATGAAGTTGTACAAAAACGCTTTCTTTCGCCAAGACAGTGCGTTTCTCACTGTTACATGCATTTGAATGGGGAACTCGACCGAAACAAAGTATAGGTTTTCATTATGTGAATAACTTGGAAATCTTAGCTCAAACAGCTGCAAAACCTGTTTTCCCAGCACGGGAACCTTGAGTTCTATAAGATAAAGCCATAAACATGTGTATCCGAGTCTTCTATCAAAAGTTACAGCTATTTCTATGAAGTTGTACAAAAACGCTTTCTTTCGCCAAGACAGTGCGTTTCTCACTGTTACATGCATTTGAATGGGGAACTCGACCGAAACAAAGTATAGGTTTTCCTTATGTGAATAACTTGGAAATCTTAGCTCAAACAGCTGCAAAACCTGTTTTCCCAGCACGGGAACCTTGAGTTCTATAAGATAAAGCCATAAACATGTGTATCCGAGTCTTCTATCAAAAGTTACAGCTATTTCTATGAAGTTGTACAAAAACGCTTTCTTTCGCCAAGACAGTGCGTTTCTCACTGTTACATGCATTTGAATGGGGAACTCCACCGAAACAAAGTATAGGTTTTCATTATGTGAATAACTTGGAAATCTTAGCTCAAACAGCTGCAAAACCTGTTTTCCCAGCACGGGAACCTTGAGTTCTATAAGATAAAGCCATAAACATGTGTATCCGAGTCTTCTATCAAAAGTTACAGCTATTTCTATGAAGTTGTACAAAAACGCTTTCTTTCGCCAAGACAGTGCGTTTCTCACTGTTACATGCATTTGAATGGGGAACTCGACCGAAACAAAGTATAGGTTTTCATTATGTGAATAACTTGGAAATCTTAGCTCAAACAGCTGTAAAACCTGTTTTCCCAGCACGGGAACCTTGAGTTCTATAAGATAAAGCCATAAACATGTGTATCCGAGTCTTCTATCAAAAGTTACAGCTATTTATATGAAGTTGTACAAAAACGCTTTCTTTCGCCAAGACAGTGCGTTTCTCACTGTTACATGCATTTGAATGGGGAACTCGACCGAAACAAAGTATAGGTTTTCATTATGTGAATAACTTGGAAATCTTAGCTCAAACAGCTGCAAAACCTGTTTTCCCAGCACGGGAACCTTGAGTTCTATAAGATAAAGCCATAAACATGTGTATCCGAGTCTTCTATCAAAAGTTACAGCTATTTCTATGAAGTTGTACAAAAACGCTTTCTTTCGCCAAGACAGTGCGTTTCTCACTGTTACATGCATTTGAATGGGGAACTCGACCGAAACAAAGTATAGGTTTTCATTATGTGAATAACTTGGAAATCTTAGCTCAAACAGCTGCAAAACCTGTTTTCCCAGCACGGGAACCTTGAGTTCTATAAGATAAAGCCATAAACATGTGTATCCGAGTCTTCTATCAAAAGTTACAGCTATTTCTATGAAGTTGTACAAAAACGCTTTCTTTCGCCAAGACAGTGCGTTTCTCACTGTTACATGCATTTGAATGGGGAACTCGACCGAAACAAAGTATAGGTTTTCATTATGTGAATAACTTGGAAATCTTAGCTCAAACAGCTGCAAAACCTGTTTTCCCAGCACGGGAACCTTGAGTTCTATAAGATAAAGCCATAAACATGTGTATCCGAGTCTTCTATCAAAAGTTACAGCTATTTCTATGAAGTTGTACAAAAACGCTTTCTTTCGCCAAGACAGTGCGTTTCTCACTGTTACATGCATTTGAATGGGGAACTCGACCGAAACAAAGTATAGGTTTTCATTATGTGAATAACTTGGAAATCTTAGCTCAAACAGCTGCAAAACCTGTTTTCCCAGCACGGGAACCTTGAGTTCTATAAGATAAAGCCATAAACATGTGTATCCGAGTCTTCTATCAAAAGTTACAGCTATTTCTATGAAGTTGTACAAAAACGCTTTCTTTCGCCAAAACAGTGCGTTTCTCACTGTTACATGCATTTGAATGGGGAACTCCACCGAAACAAAGTATAGGTTTTCATTATGTGAATAACTTGGAAATCTTAGCTCAAACAGCTGCAAAACCTGTTTTCCCAGCACGGGAACCTTGAGTTCTATAAGATAAAGCCATAAACATGTGTATCCGAGTCTTCTATCAAAAGTTACAGCTATTTCTATGAAGTTGTACAAAAACGCTTTCTTTCGCCAAGACAGTGCGTTTCTCACTGTTACATGCATTTGAATGGGGAACTCCACCGAAACAAAGTATAGGTTTTCATTATGTGAATAACTTGGAAATCTTAGCTCAAACAGCTGCAAAACCTGTTTTCCCAGCACGGGAACCTTGAGTTCTATAAGATAAAGCCATAAACATGTGTATCCGAGTCTTCTATCAAAAGTTACAGCTATTTATATGAAGTTGTACAAAAAACGCTTTCTTTCGCCAAGACAGTGCGTTTCTCACTGTTACATGCATTTGAATGGGGAACTCGACCGAAACAAAGTATAGGTTTTCATTATGTGAATAACTTGGAAATCTTAGCTCAAACAGCTGCAAAACCTGTTTTCCCAGCACGGGAACCTTGAGTTCTATAAGATAAAGCCATAAACATGTGTATCCGAGTCTTCTATCAAAAGTTACAGCTATTTCTATGAAGTTGTACAAAAACGCTTTCTTTCGCCAAGACAGTGCGTTTCTCACTGTTACATGCATTTGAATGGGGAACTCGACCGAAACAAAGTATAGGTTTTCATTATGTGAATAACTTGGAAATCTTAGCTCAAACAGCTGCAAAACCTGTTTTCCCAGCACGGGAACCTTGAGTTCTATAAGATAAAGCCATAAACATGTGTATCCGAGTCTTCTATCAAAAGTTACAGCTATTTCTATGAAGTTGTACAAAAACGCTTTCTTTCGCCAAGACAGTGCGTTTCTCACTGTTACATGCATTTGAATGGGGAACTCGACCGAAACAAAGTATAGGTTTTCATTATGTGAATAACTTGGAAATCTTAGCTCAAACAGCTGCAAAACCTGTTTTCCCAGCACGGGAACCTTGAGTTCTATAAGATAAAGCCATAAACATGTGTATCCGAGTCTTCTATCAAAAGTTACAGCTATTTCTATGAAGTTGTACAAAAACGCTTTCTTTCGCCAAGACAGTGCGTTTCTCACTGTTACATGCATTTGAATGGGGAACTCGACCGAAACAAAGTATAGGTTTTCATTATGTGAATAACTTGGAAATCTTAGCTCAAACAGCTGCAAAACCTGTTTTCCCAGCACGGGAACCTTGAGTTCTATAAGATAAAGCCATAAACATGTGTATCCGAGTCTTCTATCAAAAGTTACAGCTATTTCTATGAAGTTGTACAAAAACGCTTTCTTTCGCCAAGACAGTGCGTTTCTCACTGTTACATGCATTTGAATGGGGAACTCGACCGAAACAAAGTATAGGTTTTCATTATGTGAATAACTTGGAAATCTTAGCTCAAACAGTTGCAAAACCTGTTTTCCCAGCACGGGAACCTTGAGTTCTATAAGATAAAGCCATAAACATGTGTATCCGAGTCTTCTATCAAAAGTTACAGCTATTTCTATGAAGTTGTACAAAAACGCTTTCTTTCGCCAAGACAGTGCATTTCTCACTGTTACATGCATTTGAATGGGGAACTCGACCGAAACAAAGTATAGGTTTTCCTTATGTGAATAACTTGGAAATCTTAGCTCAAACAGCTGCAAAACCTGTTTTCCCAGCACGGGAACCTTGAGTTCTATAAGATAAAGCCATAAACATGTGTATCCGAGTCTTCTATCAAAAGTTACAGCTATTTCTATGAAGTTGTACAAAAACGCTTTCTTTCGCCAAGACAGTGCGTTTCTCACTGTTACATGCATTTGAATGGGGAACTCCACCGAAACAAAGTATAGGTTTTCATTATGTGAATAACTTGGAAATCTTAGCTCAAACAGCTGCAAAACCTGTTTTCCCAGCACGGGAACCTTGAGTTCTATAAGATAAAGCCATAAACATGTGTATCCGAGTCTTCTATCAAAAGTTACAGCTATTTCTATGAAGTTGTACAAAAACGCTTTCTTTCGCCAAGACAGTGCGTTTCTCACTGTTACATGCATTTGAATGGGGAACTCGACCGAAACAAAGTATAGGTTTTCATTATGTGAATAACTTGGAAATCTTAGCTCAAACAGCTGTAAAACCTGTTTTCCCAGCACGGGAACCTTGAGTTCTATAAGATAAAGCCATAAACATGTGTATCCGAGTCTTCTATCAAAAGTTACAGCTATTCATATGAAGTTGTACAAAAACGCTTTCTTTCGCCAAGACAGTGCGTTTCTCACTGTTACATGCATTTGAATGGGGAACTCGACCGAAACAAAGTATAGGTTTTCATTATGTGAATAACTTGGAAATCTTAGCTCAAACAGCTGCAAAACCTGTTTTCCCAGCACGGGAACCTTGAGTTCTATAAGATAAAGCCATAAACATGTGTATCCGAGTCTTCTATCAAAAGTTACAGCTATTTCTATGAAGTTGTACAAAAACGCTTTCTTTCGCCAAGACAGTGCGTTTCTCACTGTTACATGCATTTGAATGGGGAACTCGACCGAAACAAAGTATAGGTTTTCATTATGTGAATAACTTGGAAATCTTAGCTCAAACAGCTGCAAAACCTGTTTTCCCAGCACGGGAACCTTGAGTTCTATAAGATAAAGCCATAAACATGTGTATCCGAGTCTTCTATCAAAAGTTACAGCTATTTCTATGAAGTTGTACAAAAACGCTTTCTTTCGCCAAGACAGTGCGTTTCTCACTGTTACATGCATTTGAATGGGGAACTCCACCGAAACAAAGTATAGGTTTTCATTATGTGAATAACTTGGAAATCTTAGCTCAAACAGCTGCAAAACCTGTTTTCCCAGCACGGGAACCTTGAGTTCTATAAGATAAAGCCATAAACATGTGTATCCGAGTCTTCTATCAAAAGTTACAGCTATTTCTATGAAGTTGTACAAAAACGCTTTCTTTCGCCAAGACAGTGCGTTTCTCACTGTTACATGCATTTGAATGGGGAACTCGACCGAAACAAAGTATAGGTTTTCATTATGTGAATAACTTGGAAATCTTAGCTCAAACAGCTGCAAAACCTGTTTTCCCAGCACGGGAACCTTGAGTTCTATAAGATAAAGCCATAAACATGTGTATCCGAGTCTTCTATCAAAAGTTACAGCTATTTCTATGAAGTTGTACAAAAACGCTTTCTTTCGCCAAGACAGTGCGTTTCTCACTGTTACATGCATTTGAATGGGGAACTCGACCGAAACAAAGTATAGGTTTTCATTATGTGAATAACTTGGAAATCTTAGCTCAAACAGCTGCAAAACCTGTTTTCCCAGCACGGGAACCTTGAGTTCTATAAGATAAAGCCATAAACATGTGTATCCGAGTCTTCTATCAAAAGTTACAGCTATTTATATGAAGTTGTACAAAAAACGCTTTCTTTCGCCAAGACAGTGCGTTTCTCACTGTTACATGCATTTGAATGGGGAACTCGACCGAAACAAAGTATAGGTTTTCATTATGTGAATAACTTGGAAATCTTAGCTCAAACAGCTGCAAAACCTGTTTTCCCAGCACGGGAACCTTGAGTTCTATAAGATAAAGCCATAAACATGTGTATCCGAGTCTTCTATCAAAAGTTACAGCTATTTCTATGAAGTTGTACAAAAACGCTTTCTTTCGCCAAGACAGTGCGTTTCTCACTGTTACATGCATTTGAATGGGGAACTCGACCGAAACAAAGTATAGGTTTTCATTATGTGAATAACTTGGAAATCTTAGCTCAAACAGCTGCAAAACCTGTTTTCCCAGCACGGGAACCTTGAGTTCTATAAGATAAAGCCATAAACATGTGTATCCGAGTCTTCTATCAAAAGTTACAGCTATTTATATGAAGTTGTACAAAAACGCTTTCTTTCGCCAAGACAGTGCGTTTCTCACTGTTACATGCATTTGAATGGGGAACTCGACCGAAACAAAGTATAGGTTTTCATTATGTGAATAACTTGGAAATCTTAGCTCAAACAGCTGCAAAACCTGTTTTCCCAGCACGGGAACCTTGAGTTCTATAAGATAAAGCCATAAACATGTGTATCCGAGTCTTCTATCAAAAGTTACAGCTATTTCTATGAAGTTGTACAAAAACGCTTTCTTTCGCCAAGACAGTGCGTTTCTCACTGTTACATGCATTTGAATGGGGAACTCGACCGAAACAAAGTATAGGTTTTCATTATGTGAATAACTTGGAAATCTTAGCTCAAACAGCTGCAAAACCTGTTTTCCCAGCACGGGAACCTTGAGTTCTATAAGATAAAGCCATAAACATGTGTATCCGAGTCTTCTATCAAAAGTTACAGCTATTTCTATGAAGTTGTACAAAAACGCTTTCTTTCGCCAAGACAGTGCGTTTCTCACTGTTACATGCATTTGAATGGGGAACTCGACCGAAACAAAGTATAGGTTTTCATTATGTGAATAACTTGGAAATCTTAGCTCAAACAGTTGCAAAACCTGTTTTCCCAGCACGGGAACCTTGAGTTCTATAAGATAAAGCCATAAACATGTGTATCCGAGTCTTCTATCAAAAGTTACAGCTATTTCTATGAAGTTGTACAAAAACGCTTTCTTTCGCCAAGACAGTGCGTTTCTCACTGTTACATGCATTTGAATGGGGAACTCGACCGAAACAAAGTATAGGTTTTCCTTATGTGAATAACTTGGAAATCTTAGCTCAAACAGCTGCAAAACCTGTTTTCCCAGCACGGGAACCTTGAGTTCTATAAGATAAAGCCATAAACATGTGTATCCGAGTCTTCTATCAAAAGTTACAGCTATTTCTATGAAGTTGTACAAAAACGCTTTCTTTCGCCAAGACAGTGCGTTTCTCACTGTTACATGCATTTGAATGGGGAACTCGACCGAAACAAAGTATAGGTTTTCATTATGTGAATAACTTGGAAATCTTAGCTCAAACAGCTGCAAAACCTGTTTTCCCAGCACGGGAACCTTGAGTTCTATAAGATAAAGCCATAAACATGTGTATCCGAGTCTTCTATCAAAAGTTACAGCTATTTATATGAAGTTGTACAAAAACGCTTTCTTTCGCCAAGACAGTGCGTTTCTCACTGTTACATGCATTTGAATGGGGAACTCGACCGAAACAAAGTATAGGTTTTCATTATGTGAATAACTTGGAAATCTTAGCTCAAACAGCTGCAAAACCTGTTTTCCCAGCACGGGAACCTTGAGTTCTATAAGATAAAGCCATAAACATGTGTATCCGAGTCTTCTATCAAAAGTTACAGCTATTTCTATGAAGTTGTACAAAAACGCTTTCTTTCGCCAAGACAGTGCGTTTCTCACTGTTACATGCATTTGAATGGGGAACTCGACCGAAACAAAGTATAGGTTTTCATTATGTGAATAACTTGGAAATCTTAGCTCAAACAGCTGCAAAACCTGTTTTCCCAGCACGGGAACCTTGAGTTCTATAAGATAAAGCCATAAACATGTGTATCCGAGTCTTCTATCAAAAGTTACAGCTATTTCTATGAAGTTGTACAAAAACGCTTTCTTTCGCCAAGACAGTGCGTTTCTCACTGTTACATGCATTTGAATGGGGAACTCGACCGAAACAAAGTATAGGTTTTCATTATGTGAATAACTTGGAAATCTTAGCTCAAACAGTTGCAAAACCTGTTTTCCCAGCACGGGAACCTTGAGTTCTATAAGATAAAGCCATAAACATGTGTATCCGAGTCTTCTATCAAAAGTTACAGCTATTTCTATGAAGTTGTACAAAAACGCTTTCTTTCGCCAAGACAGTGCGTTTCTCACTGTTACATGCATTTGAATGGGGAACTCGACCGAAACAAAGTATAGGTTTTCATTATGTGAATAACTTGGAAATCTTAGCTCAAACAGTTGCAAAACCTGTTTTCCCAGCACGGGAACCTTGAGTTCTATAAGATAAAGCCATAAACATGTGTATCCGAGTCTTCTATCAAAAGTTACAGCTATTTCTATGAAGTTGTACAAAAACGCTTTCTTTCGCCAAGACAGTGCGTTTCTCACTGTTACATGCATTTGAATGGGGAACTCGACCGAAACAAAGTATAGGTTTTCATTATGTGAATAACTTGGAAATCTTAGCTCAAACAGCTGCAAAACCTGTTTTCCCAGCACGGGAACCTTGAGTTCTATAAGATAAAGCCATAAACATGTGTATCCGAGTCTTCTATCAAAAGTTACAGCTATTTCTATGAAGTTGTACAAAAACGCTTTCTTTCGCCAAGACAGTGCGTTTCTCACTGTTACATGCATTTGAATGGGGAACTCGACCGAAACAAAGTATAGGTTTTCATTATGTGAATAACTTGGAAATCTTAGCTCAAACAGTTGCAAAACCTGTTTTCCCAGCACGGGAACCTTGAGTTCTATAAGATAAAGCCATAAACATGTGTATCCGAGTCTTCTATCAAAAGTTACAGCTATTTCTATGAAGTTGTACAAAAACGCTTTCTTTCGCCAAGACAGTGCGTTTCTCACTGTTACATGCATTTGAATGGGGAACTCGACCGAAACAAAGTATAGGTTTTCCTTATGTGAATAACTTGGAAATCTTAGCTCAAACAGCTGCAAAACCTGTTTTCCCAGCACGGGAACCTTGAGTTCTATAAGATAAAGCCATAAACATGTGTATCCGAGTCTTCTATCAAAAGTTACAGCTATTTCTATGAAGTTGTACAAAAACGCTTTCTTTCGCCAAGACAGTGCGTTTCTCACTGTTACATGCATTTGAATGGGGAACTCGACCGAAACAAAGTATAGGTTTTCATTATGTGAATAACTTGGAAATCTTAGCTCAAACAGCTGCAAAACCTGTTTTCCCAGCACGGGAACCTTGAGTTCTATAAGATAAAGCCATAAACATGTGTATCCGAGTCTTCTATCAAAAGTTACAGCTATTTATATGAAGTTGTACAAAAACGCTTTCTTTCGCCAAGACAGTGCGTTTCTCACTGTTACATGCATTTGAATGGGGAACTCGACCGAAACAAAGTATAGGTTTTCATTATGTGAATAACTTGGAAATCTTAGCTCAAACAGCTGCAAAACCTGTTTTCCCAGCACGGGAACCTTGAGTTCTATAAGATAAAGCCATAAACATGTGTATCCGAGTCTTCTATCAAAAGTTACAGCTATTTCTATGAAGTTGTACAAAAACGCTTTCTTTCGCCAAGACAGTGCGTTTCTCACTGTTACATGCATTTGAATGGGGAACTCGACCGAAACAAAGTATAGGTTTTCATTATGTGAATAACTTGGAAATCTTAGCTCAAACAGCTGCAAAACCTGTTTTCCCAGCACGGGAACCTTGAGTTCTATAAGATAAAGCCATAAACATGTGTATCCGAGTCTTCTATCAAAAGTTACAGCTATTTCTATGAAGTTGTACAAAAACGCTTTCTTTCGCCAAGACAGTGCGTTTCTCACTGTTACATGCATTTGAATGGGGAACTCGACCGAAACAAAGTATAGGTTTTCATTATGTGAATAACTTGGAAATCTTAGCTCAAACAGTTGCAAAACCTGTTTTCCCAGCACGGGAACCTTGAGTTCTATAAGATAAAGCCATAAACATGTGTATCCGAGTCTTCTATCAAAAGTTACAGCTATTTCTATGAAGTTGTACAAAAACGCTTTCTTTCGCCAAGACAGTGCGTTTCTCACTGTTACATGCATTTGAATGGGGAACTCGACCGAAACAAAGTATAGGTTTTCCTTATGTGAATAACTTGGAAATCTTAGCTCAAACAGCTGCAAAACCTGTTTTCCCAGCACGGGAACCTTGAGTTCTATAAGATAAAGCCATAAACATGTGTATCCGAGTCTTCTATCAAAAGTTACAGCTATTTCTATGAAGTTGTACAAAAACGCTTTCTTTCGCCAAGACAGTGCGTTTCTCACTGTTACATGCATTTGAATGGGGAACTCCACCGAAACAAAGTATAGGTTTTCATTATGTGAATAACTTGGAAATCTTAGCTCAAACAGCTGCAAAACCTGTTTTCCCAGCACGGGAACCTTGAGTTCTATAAGATAAAGCCATAAACATGTGTATCCGAGTCTTCTATCAAAAGTTACAGCTATTTCTATGAAGTTGTACAAAAACGCTTTCTTTCGCCAAGACAGTGCGTTTCTCACTGTTACATGCATTTGAATGGGGAACTCGACCGAAACAAAGTATAGGTTTTCATTATGTGAATAACTTGGAAATCTTAGCTCAAACAGCTGTAAAACCTGTTTTCCCAGCACGGGAACCTTGAGTTCTATAAGATAAAGCCATAAACATGTGTATCCGAGTCTTCTATCAAAAGTTACAGCTATTTATATGAAGTTGTACAAAAACGCTTTCTTTCGCCAAGACAGTGCGTTTCTCACTGTTACATGCATTTGAATGGGGAACTCGACCGAAACAAAGTATAGGTTTTCATTATGTGAATAACTTGGAAATCTTAGCTCAAACAGCTGCAAAACCTGTTTTCCCAGCACGGGAACCTTGAGTTCTATAAGATAAAGCCATAAACATGTGTATCCGAGTCTTCTATCAAAAGTTACAGCTATTTCTATGAAGTTGTACAAAAACGCTTTCTTTCGCCAAGACAGTGCGTTTCTCACTGTTACATGCATTTGAATGGGGAACTCGACCGAAACAAAGTATAGGTTTTCATTATGTGAATAACTTGGAAATCTTAGCTCAAACAGCTGCAAAACCTGTTTTCCCAGCACGGGAACCTTGAGTTCTATAAGATAAAGCCATAAACATGTGTATCCGAGTCTTCTATCAAAAGTTACAGCTATTTCTATGAAGTTGTACAAAAACGCTTTCTTTCGCCAAGACAGTGCGTTTCTCACTGTTACATGCATTTGAATGGGGAACTCCACCGAAACAAAGTATAGGTTTTCATTATGTGAATAACTTGGAAATCTTAGCTCAAACAGCTGCAAAACCTGTTTTCCCAGCACGGGAACCTTGAGTTCTATAAGATAAAGCCATAAACATGTGTATCCGAGTCTTCTATCAAAAGTTACAGCTATTTCTATGAAGTTGTACAAAAACGCTTTCTTTCGCCAAGACAGTGCGTTTCTCACTGTTACATGCATTTGAATGGGGAACTCGACCGAAACAAAGTATAGGTTTTCATTATGTGAATAACTTGGAAATCTTAGCTCAAACAGCTGCAAAACCTGTTTTCCCAGCACGGGAACCTTGAGTTCTATAAGATAAAGCCATAAACATGTGTATCCGAGTCTTCTATCAAAAGTTACAGCTATTTATATGAAGTTGTACAAAAAACGCTTTCTTTCGCCAAGACAGTGCGTTTCTCACTGTTACATGCATTTGAATGGGGAACTCGACCGAAACAAAGTATAGGTTTTCATTATGTGAATAACTTGGAAATCTTAGCTCAAACAGCTGCAAAACCTGTTTTCCCAGCACGGGAACCTTGAGTTCTATAAGATAAAGCCATAAACATGTGTATCCGAGTCTTCTATCAAAAGTTACAGCTATTTATATGAAGTTGTACAAAAACGCTTTCTTTCGCCAAGACAGTGCGTTTCTCACTGTTACATGCATTTGAATGGGGAACTCGACCGAAACAAAGTATAGGTTTTCATTATGTGAATAACTTGGAAATCTTAGCTCAAACAGCTGCAAAACCTGTTTTCCCAGCACGGGAACCTTGAGTTCTATAAGATAAAGCCATAAACATGTGTATCCGAGTCTTCTATCAAAAGTTACAGCTATTTATATGAAGTTGTACAAAAACGCTTTCTTTCGCCAAGACAGTGCGTTTCTCACTGTTACATGCATTTGAATGGGGAACTCGACCGAAACAAAGTATAGGTTTTCATTATGTGAATAACTTGGAAATCTTAGCTCAAACAGCTGCAAAACCTGTTTTCCCAGCACGGGAACCTTGAGTTCTATAAGATAAAGCCATAAACATGTGTATCCGAGTCTTCTATCAAAAGTTACAGCTATTTCTATGAAGTTGTACAAAAACGCTTTCTTTCGCCAAGACAGTGCGTTTCTCACTGTTACATGCATTTGAATGGGGAACTCGACCGAAACAAAGTATAGGTTTTCATTATGTGAATAACTTGGAAATCTTAGCTCAAACAGCTGCAAAACCTGTTTTCCCAGCACGGGAACCTTGAGTTCTATAAGATAAAGCCATAAACATGTGTATCCGAGTCTTCTATCAAAAGTTACAGCTATTTCTATGAAGTTGTACAAAAACGCTTTCTTTCGCCAAGACAGTGCGTTTCTCACTGTTACATGCATTTGAATGGGGAACTCGACCGAAACAAAGTATAGGTTTTCATTATGTGAATAACTTGGAAATCTTAGCTCAAACAGTTGCAAAACCTGTTTTCCCAGCACGGGAACCTTGAGTTCTATAAGATAAAGCCATAAACATGTGTATCCGAGTCTTCTATCAAAAGTTACAGCTATTTCTATGAAGTTGTACAAAAACGCTTTCTTTCGCCAAGACAGTGCATTTCTCACTGTTACATGCATTTGAATGGGGAACTCGACCGAAACAAAGTATAGGTTTTCCTTATGTGAATAACTTGGAAATCTTAGCTCAAACAGCTGCAAAACCTGTTTTCCCAGCACGGGAACCTTGAGTTCTATAAGATAAAGCCATAAACATGTGTATCCGAGTCTTCTATCAAAAGTTACAGCTATTTCTATGAAGTTGTACAAAAACGCTTTCTTTCGCCAAGACAGTGCGTTTCTCACTGTTACATGCATTTGAATGGGGAACTCCACCGAAACAAAGTATAGGTTTTCATTATGTGAATAACTTGGAAATCTTAGCTCAAACAGCTGCAAAACCTGTTTTCCCAGCACGGGAACCTTGAGTTCTATAAGATAAAGCCATAAACATGTGTATCCGAGTCTTCTATCAAAAGTTACAGCTATTTCTATGAAGTTGTACAAAAACGCTTTCTTTCGCCAAGACAGTGCGTTTCTCACTGTTACATGCATTTGAATGGGGAACTCGACCGAAACAAAGTATAGGTTTTCATTATGTGAATAACTTGGAAATCTTAGCTCAAACAGCTGTAAAACCTGTTTTCCCAGCACGGGAACCTTGAGTTCTATAAGATAAAGCCATAAACATGTGTATCCGAGTCTTCTATCAAAAGTTACAGCTATTTATATGAAGTTGTACAAAAACGCTTTCTTTCGCCAAGACAGTGCGTTTCTCACTGTTACATGCATTTGAATGGGGAACTCGACCGAAACAAAGTATAGGTTTTCATTATGTGAATAACTTGGAAATCTTAGCTCAAACAGCTGCAAAACCTGTTTTCCCAGCACGGGAACCTTGAGTTCTATAAGATAAAGCCATAAACATGTGTATCCGAGTCTTCTATCAAAAGTTACAGCTATTTCTATGAAGTTGTACAAAAACGCTTTCTTTCGCCAAGACAGTGCGTTTCTCACTGTTACATGCATTTGAATGGGGAACTCGACCGAAACAAAGTATAGGTTTTCATTATGTGAATAACTTGGAAATCTTAGCTCAAACAGCTGCAAAACCTGTTTTCCCAGCACGGGAACCTTGAGTTCTATAAGATAAAGCCATAAACATGTGTATCCGAGTCTTCTATCAAAAGTTACAGCTATTTCTATGAAGTTGTACAAAAACGCTTTCTTTCGCCAAGACAGTGCGTTTCTCACTGTTACATGCATTTGAATGGGGAACTCCACCGAAACAAAGTATAGGTTTTCATTATGTGAATAACTTGGAAATCTTAGCTCAAACAGCTGCAAAACCTGTTTTCCCAGCACGGGAACCTTGAGTTCTATAAGATAAAGCCATAAACATGTGTATCCGAGTCTTCTATCAAAAGTTACAGCTATTTCTATGAAGTTGTACAAAAACGCTTTCTTTCGCCAAGACAGTGCGTTTCTCACTGTTACATGCATTTGAATGGGGAACTCGACCGAAACAAAGTATAGGTTTTCATTATGTGAATAACTTGGAAATCTTAGCTCAAACAGCTGCAAAACCTGTTTTCCCAGCACGGGAACCTTGAGTTCTATAAGATAAAGCCATAAACATGTGTATCCGAGTCTTCTATCAAAAGTTACAGCTATTTCTATGAAGTTGTACAAAAACGCTTTCTTTCGCCAAGACAGTGCGTTTCTCACTGTTACATGCATTTGAATGGGGAACTCGACCGAAACAAAGTATAGGTTTTCATTATGTGAATAACTTGGAAATCTTAGCTCAAACAGCTGCAAAACCTGTTTTCCCAGCACGGGAACCTTGAGTTCTATAAGATAAAGCCATAAACATGTGTATCCGAGTCTTCTATCAAAAGTTACAGCTATTTATATGAAGTTGTACAAAAACGCTTTCTTTCGCCAAGACAGTGCGTTTCTCACTGTTACATGCATTTGAATGGGGAACTCGACCGAAACAAAGTATAGGTTTTCATTATGTGAATAACTTGGAAATCTTAGCTCAAACAGCTGCAAAACCTGTTTTCCCAGCACGGGAACCTTGAGTTCTATAAGATAAAGCCATAAACATGTGTATCCGAGTCTTCTATCAAAAGTTACAGCTATTTCTATGAAGTTGTACAAAAACGCTTTCTTTCGCCAAGACAGTGCGTTTCTCACTGTTACATGCATTTGAATGGGGAACTCCACCGAAACAAAGTATAGGTTTTCATTATGTGAATAACTTGGAAATCTTAGCTCAAACAGCTGCAAAACCTGTTTTCCCAGCACGGGAACCTTGAGTTCTATAAGATAAAGCCATAAACATGTGTATCCGAGTCTTCTATCAAAAGTTACAGCTATTTCTATGAAGTTGTACAAAAACGCTTTCTTTCGCCAAGACAGTGCGTTTCTCACTGTTACATGCATTTGAATGGGGAACTCGACCGAAACAAAGTATAGGTTTTCATTATGTGAATAACTTGGAAATCTTAGCTCAAACAGTTGCAAAACCTGTTTTCCCAGCACGGGAACCTTGAGTTCTATAAGATAAAGCCATAAACATGTGTATCCGAGTCTTCTATCAAAAGTTACAGCTATTTCTATGAAGTTGTACAAAAACGCTTTCTTTCGCCAAGACAGTGCGTTTCTCACTGTTACATGCATTTGAATGGGGAACTCGACCGAAACAAAGTATAGGTTTTCCTTATGTGAATAACTTGGAAATCTTAGCTCAAACAGCTGCAAAACCTGTTTTCCCAGCACGGGAACCTTGAGTTCTATAAGATAAAGCCATAAACATGTGTATCCGAGTCTTCTATCAAAAGTTACAGCTATTTATATGAAGTTGTACAAAAACGCTTTCTTTCGCCAAGACAGTGCGTTTCTCACTGTTACATGCATTTGAATGGGGAACTCGACCGAAACAAAGTATAGGTTTTCATTATGTGAATAACTTGGAAATCTTAGCTCAAACAGCTGCAAAACCTGTTTTCCCAGCACGGGAACCTTGAGTTCTATAAGATAAAGCCATAAACATGTGTATCCGAGTCTTCTATCAAAAGTTACAGCTATTTCTATGAAGTTGTACAAAAACGCTTTCTTTCGCCAAGACAGTGCGTTTCTCACTGTTACATGCATTTGAATGGGGAACTCGACCGAAACAAAGTATAGGTTTTCATTATGTGAATAACTTGGAAATCTTAGCTCAAACAGCTGTAAAACCTGTTTTCCCAGCACGGGAACCTTGAGTTCTATAAGATAAAGCCATAAACATGTGTATCCGAGTCTTCTATCAAAAGTTACAGCTATTTCTATGAAGTTGTACAAAAACGCTTTCTTTCGCCAAGACAGTGCGTTTCTCACTGTTACATGCATTTGAATGGGGAACTCGACCGAAACAAAGTATAAGTTTTCATTATGTGAATAACTTGGAAATCTTAGCTCAAACAGCTGCAAAACCTGTTTTCCCAGCACGGGAACCTTGAGTTCTATAAGATAAAGCCATAAACATGTGTATCCGAGTCTTCTATCAAAAGTTACAGCTATTTCTATGAAGTTGTACAAAAACGCTTTCTTTCGCCAAGACAGTGCGTTTCTCACTGTTACATGCATTTGAATGGGGAACTCGACCGAAACAAAGTATAGGTTTTCATTATGTGAATAACTTGGAAATCTTAGCTCAAACAGCTGCAAAACCTGTTTTCCCAGCACGGGAACCTTGAGTTCTATAAGATAAAGCCATAAACATGTGTATCCGAGTCTTCTATCAAAAGTTACAGCTATTTCTATGAAGTTGTACAAAAACGCTTTCTTTCGCCAAGACAGTGCGTTTCTCACTGTTACATGCATTTGAATGGGGAACTCGACCGAAACAAAGTATAGGTTTTCATTATGTGAATAACTTGGAAATCTTAGCTCAAACAGCTGCAAAACCTGTTTTCCCAGCACGGGAACCTTGAGTTCTATAAGATAAAGCCATAAACATGTGTATCCGAGTCTTCTATCAAAAGTTACAGCTATTTCTATGAAGTTGTACAAAAACGCTTTCTTTCGCCAAGACAGTGCGTTTCTCACTGTTACATGCATTTGAATGGGGAACTCGACCGAAACAAAGTATAGGTTTTCATTATGTGAATAACTTGGAAATCTTAGCTCAAACAGCTGCAAAACCTGTTTTCCCAGCACGGGAACCTTGAGTTCTATAAGATAAAGCCATAAACATGTGTATCCGAGTCTTCTATCAAAAGTTACAGCTATTTCTATGAAGTTGTACAAAAACGCTTTCTTTCGCCAAGACAGTGCGTTTCTCACTGTTACATGCATTTGAATGGGGAACTCGACCGAAACAAAGTATAGGTTTTCATTATGTGAATAACTTGGAAATCTTAGCTCAAACAGCTGCAAAACCTGTTTTCCCAGCACGGGAACCTTGAGTTCTATAAGATAAAGCCATAAACATGTGTATCCGAGTCTTCTATCAAAAGTTACAGCTATTTCTATGAAGTTGTACAAAAACGCTTTCTTTCGCCAAGACAGTGCGTTTCTCACTGTTACATGCATTTGAATGGGGAACTCCACCGAAACAAAGTATAGGTTTTCATTATGTGAATAACTTGGAAATCTTAGCTCAAACAGCTGCAAAACCTGTTTTCCCAGCACGGGAACCTTGAGTTCTATAAGATAAAGCCATAAACATGTGTATCCGAGTCTTCTATCAAAAGTTACAGCTATTTATATGAAGTTGTACAAAAAACGCTTTCTTTCGCCAAGACAGTGCGTTTCTCACTGTTACATGCATTTGAATGGGGAACTCGACCGAAACAAAGTATAGGTTTTCATTATGTGAATAACTTGGAAATCTTAGCTCAAACAGCTGCAAAACCTGTTTTCCCAGCACGGGAACCTTGAGTTCTATAAGATAAAGCCATAAACATGTGTATCCGAGTCTTCTATCAAAAGTTACAGCTATTTCTATGAAGTTGTACAAAAACGCTTTCTTTCGCCAAGACAGTGCGTTTCTCACTGTTACATGCATTTGAATGGGGAACTCCACCGAAACAAAGTATAGGTTTTCATTATGTGAATAACTTGGAAATCTTAGCTCAAACAGCTGCAAAACCTGTTTTCCCAGCACGGGAACCTTGAGTTCTATAAGATAAAGCCATAAACATGTGTATCCGAGTCTTCTATCAAAAGTTACAGCTATTTATATGAAGTTGTACAAAAAACGCTTTCTTTCGCCAAGACAGTGCGTTTCTCACTGTTACATGCATTTGAATGGGGAACTCGACCGAAACAAAGTATAGGTTTTCATTATGTGAATAACTTGGAAATCTTAGCTCAAACAGCTGCAAAACCTGTTTTCCCAGCACGGGAACCTTGAGTTCTATAAGATAAAGCCATAAACGTGTATCCGAGTCTTCTATCAAAAGTTACAGCTATTTCTATGAAGTTGTACAAAAACGCTTTCTTTCGCCAAGACAGTGCGTTTCTCACTGTTACATGCATTTGAATGGGGAACTCGACCGAAACAAAGTATAGGTTTTCATTATGTGAATAACTTGGAAATCTTAGCTCAAACAGCTGCAAAACCTGTTTTCCCAGCACGGGAACCTTGAGTTCTATAAGATAAAGCCATAAACATGTGTATCCGAGTCTTCTATCAAAAGTTACAGCTATTTCTATGAAGTTGTACAAAAACGCTTTCTTTCGCCAAGACAGTGCGTTTCTCACTGTTACATGCATTTGAATGGGGAACTCGACCGAAACAAAGTATAGGTTTTCATTATGTGAATAACTTGGAAATCTTAGCTCAAACAGCTGCAAAACCTGTTTTCCCAGCACGGGAACCTTGAGTTCTATAAGATAAAGCCATAAACATGTGTATCCGAGTCTTCTATCAAAAGTTACAGCTATTTATATGAAGTTGTACAAAAAACGCTTTCTTTCGCCAAGACAGTGCGTTTCTCACTGTTACATGCATTTGAATGGGGAACTCGACCGAAACAAAGTATAGGTTTTCATTATGTGAATAACTTGGAAATCTTAGCTCAAACAGCTGCAAAACCTGTTTTCCCAGCACGGGAACCTTGAGTTCTATAAGATAAAGCCATAAACATGTGTATCCGAGTCTTCTATCAAAAGTTACAGCTATTTATATGAAGTTGTACAAAAACGCTTTCTTTCGCCAAGACAGTGCGTTTCTCACTGTTACATGCATTTGAATGGGGAACTCGACCGAAACAAAGTATAGGTTTTCATTATGTGAATAACTTGGAAATCTTAGCTCAAACAGCTGCAAAACCTGTTTTCCCAGCACGGGAACCTTGAGTTCTATAAGATAAAGCCATAAACATGTGTATCCGAGTCTTCTATCAAAAGTTACAGCTATTTCTATGAAGTTGTACAAAAACGCTTTCTTTCGCCAAGACAGTGCGTTTCTCACTGTTACATGCATTTGAATGGGGAACTCGACCGAAACAAAGTATAGGTTTTCATTATGTGAATAACTTGGAAATCTTAGCTCAAACAGCTGCAAAACCTGTTTTCCCAGCACGGGAACCTTGAGTTCTATAAGATAAAGCCATAAACATGTGTATCCGAGTCTTCTATCAAAAGTTACAGCTATTTCTATGAAGTTGTACAAAAACGCTTTCTTTCGCCAAGACAGTGCGTTTCTCACTGTTACATGCATTTGAATGGGGAACTCGACCGAAACAAAGTATAGGTTTTCATTATGTGAATAACTTGGAAATCTTAGCTCAAACAGCTGCAAAACCTGTTTTCCCAGCACGGGAACCTTGAGTTCTATAAGATAAAGCCATAAACATGTGTATCCGAGTCTTCTATCAAAAGTTACAGCTATTTATATGAAGTTGTACAAAAAACGCTTTCTTTCGCCAAGACAGTGCGTTTCTCACTGTTACATGCATTTGAATGGGGAACTCGACCGAAACAAAGTATAGGTTTTCATTATGTGAATAACTTGGAAATCTTAGCTCAAACAGCTGCAAAACCTGTTTTCCCAGCACGGGAACCTTGAGTTCTATAAGATAAAGCCATAAACATGTGTATCCGAGTCTTCTATCAAAAGTTACAGCTATTTATATGAAGTTGTACAAAAACGCTTTCTTTCGCCAAGACAGTGCGTTTCTCACTGTTACATGCATTTGAATGGGGAACTCGACCGAAACAAAGTATAGGTTTTCATTATGTGAATAACTTGGAAATCTTAGCTCAAACAGCTGCAAAACCTGTTTTCCCAGCACGGGAACCTTGAGTTCTATAAGATAAAGCCATAAACATGTGTATCCGAGTCTTCTATCAAAAGTTACAGCTATTTCTATGAAGTTGTACAAAAACGCTTTCTTTCGCCAAGACAGTGCGTTTCTCACTGTTACATGCATTTGAATGGGGAACTCCACCGAAACAAAGTATAGGTTTTCATTATGTGAATAACTTGGAAATCTTAGCTCAAACAGCTGCAAAACCTGTTTTCCCAGCACGGGAACCTTGAGTTCTATAAGATAAAGCCATAAACATGTGTATCCGAGTCTTCTATCAAAAGTTACAGCTATTTCTATGAAGTTGTACAAAAACGCTTTCTTTCGCCAAGACAGTGCGTTTCTCACTGTTACATGCATTTGAATGGGGAACTCGACCGAAACAAAGTATAGGTTTTCATTATGTGAATAACTTGGAAATCTTAGCTCAAACAGCTGCAAAACCTGTTTTCCCAGCACGGGAACCTTGAGTTCTATAAGATAAAGCCATAAACATGTGTATCCGAGTCTTCTATCAAAAGTTACAGCTATTTCTATGAAGTTGTACAAAAACGCTTTCTTTCGCCAAGACAGTGCGTTTCTCACTGTTACATGCATTTGAATGGGGAACTCGACCGAAACAAAGTATAGGTTTTCATTATGTGAATAACTTGGAAATCTTAGCTCAAACAGCTGCAAAACCTGTTTTCCCAGCACGGGAACCTTGAGTTCTATAAGATAAAGCCATAAACATGTGTATCCGAGTCTTCTATCAAAAGTTACAGCTATTTCTATGAAGTTGTACAAAAACGCTTTCTTTCGCCAAGACAGTGCGTTTCTCACTGTTACATGCATTTGAATGGGGAACTCGACCGAAACAAAGTATAGGTTTTCATTATGTGAATAACTTGGAAATCTTAGCTCAAACAGCTGCAAAACCTGTTTTCCCAGCACGGGAACCTTGAGTTCTATAAGATAAAGCCATAAACATGTGTATCCGAGTCTTCTATCAAAAGTTACAGCTATTTCTATGAAGTTGTACAAAAACGCTTTCTTTCGCCAAGACAGTGCGTTTCTCACTGTTACATGCATTTGAATGGGGAACTCCACCGAAACAAAGTATAGGTTTTCATTATGTGAATAACTTGGAAATCTTAGCTCAAACAGCTGCAAAACCTGTTTTCCCAGCACGGGAACCTTGAGTTCTATAAGATAAAGCCATAAACATGTGTATCCGAGTCTTCTATCAAAAGTTACAGCTATTTATATGAAGTTGTACAAAAAACGCTTTCTTTCGCCAAGACAGTGCGTTTCTCACTGTTACATGCATTTGAATGGGGAACTCCACCGAAACAAAGTATAGGTTTTCATTATGTGAATAACTTGGAAATCTTAGCTCAAACAGCTGCAAAACCTGTTTTCCCAGCACGGGAACCTTGAGTTCTATAAGATAAAGCCATAAACATGTGTATCCGAGTCTTCTATCAAAAGTTACAGCTATTTATATGAAGTTGTACAAAAAACGCTTTCTTTCGCCAAGACAGTGCGTTTCTCACTGTTACATGCATTTGAATGGGGAACTCGACCGAAACAAAGTATAGGTTTTCATTATGTGAATAACTTGGAAATCTTAGCTCAAACAGCTGCAAAACCTGTTTTCCCAGCACGGGAACCTTGAGTTCTATAAGATAAAGCCATAAACGTGTATCCGAGTCTTCTATCAAAAGTTACAGCTATTTCTATGAAGTTGTACAAAAACGCTTTCTTTCGCCAAGACAGTGCGTTTCTCACTGTTACATGCATTTGAATGGGGAACTCGACCGAAACAAAGTATAGGTTTTCATTATGTGAATAACTTGGAAATCTTAGCTCAAACAGCTGCAAAACCTGTTTTCCCAGCACGGGAACCTTGAGTTCTATAAGATAAAGCCATAAACATGTGTATCCGAGTCTTCTATCAAAAGTTACAGCTATTTCTATGAAGTTGTACAAAAACGCTTTCTTTCGCCAAGACAGTGCGTTTCTCACTGTTACATGCATTTGAATGGGGAACTCGACCGAAACAAAGTATAGGTTTTCATTATGTGAATAACTTGGAAATCTTAGCTCAAACAGCTGCAAAACCTGTTTTCCCAGCACGGGAACCTTGAGTTCTATAAGATAAAGCCATAAACATGTGTATCCGAGTCTTCTATCAAAAGTTACAGCTATTTATATGAAGTTGTACAAAAAACGCTTTCTTTCGCCAAGACAGTGCGTTTCTCACTGTTACATGCATTTGAATGGGGAACTCGACCGAAACAAAGTATAGGTTTTCATTATGTGAATAACTTGGAAATCTTAGCTCAAACAGCTGCAAAACCTGTTTTCCCAGCACGGGAACCTTGAGTTCTATAAGATAAAGCCATAAACATGTGTATCCGAGTCTTCTATCAAAAGTTACAGCTATTTATATGAAGTTGTACAAAAACGCTTTCTTTCGCCAAGACAGTGCGTTTCTCACTGTTACATGCATTTGAATGGGGAACTCGACCGAAACAAAGTATAGGTTTTCATTATGTGAATAACTTGGAAATCTTAGCTCAAACAGCTGCAAAACCTGTTTTCCCAGCACGGGAACCTTGAGTTCTATAAGATAAAGCCATAAACATGTGTATCCGAGTCTTCTATCAAAAGTTACAGCTATTTCTATGAAGTTGTACAAAAACGCTTTCTTTCGCCAAGACAGTGCGTTTCTCACTGTTACATGCATTTGAATGGGGAACTCGACCGAAACAAAGTATAGGTTTTCATTATGTGAATAACTTGGAAATCTTAGCTCAAACAGCTGCAAAACCTGTTTTCCCAGCACGGGAACCTTGAGTTCTATAAGATAAAGCCATAAACATGTGTATCCGAGTCTTCTATCAAAAGTTACAGCTATTTCTATGAAGTTGTACAAAAACGCTTTCTTTCGCCAAGACAGTGCGTTTCTCACTGTTACATGCATTTGAATGGGGAACTCGACCGAAACAAAGTATAGGTTTTCATTATGTGAATAACTTGGAAATCTTAGCTCAAACAGCTGCAAAACCTGTTTTCCCAGCACGGGAACCTTGAGTTCTATAAGATAAAGCCATAAACATGTGTATCCGAGTCTTCTATCAAAAGTTACAGCTATTTCTATGAAGTTGTACAAAAACGCTTTCTTTCGCCAAGACAGTGCGTTTCTCACTGTTACATGCATTTGAATGGGGAACTCGACCGAAACAAAGTATAGGTTTTCATTATGTGAATAACTTGGAAATCTTAGCTCAAACAGCTGCAAAACCTGTTTTCCCAGCACGGGAACCTTGAGTTCTATAAGATAAAGCCATAAACATGTGTATCCGAGTCTTCTATCAAAAGTTACAGCTATTTCTATGAAGTTGTACAAAAACGCTTTCTTTCGCCAAGACAGTGCGTTTCTCACTGTTACATGCATTTGAATGGGGAACTCCACCGAAACAAAGTATAGGTTTTCATTATGTGAATAACTTGGAAATCTTAGCTCAAACAGCTGCAAAACCTGTTTTCCCAGCACGGGAACCTTGAGTTCTATAAGATAAAGCCATAAACATGTGTATCCGAGTCTTCTATCAAAAGTTACAGCTATTTATATGAAGTTGTACAAAAAACGCTTTCTTTCGCCAAGACAGTGCGTTTCTCACTGTTACATGCATTTGAATGGGGAACTCGACCGAAACAAAGTATAGGTTTTCATTATGTGAATAACTTGGAAATCTTAGCTCAAACAGCTGCAAAACCTGTTTTCCCAGCACGGGAACCTTGAGTTCTATAAGATAAAGCCATAAACATGTGTATCCGAGTCTTCTATCAAAAGTTACAGCTATTTATATGAAGTTGTACAAAAACGCTTTCTTTCGCCAAGACAGTGCGTTTCTCACTGTTACATGCATTTGAATGGGGAACTCGACCGAAACAAAGTATAGGTTTTCATTATGTGAATAACTTGGAAATCTTAGCTCAAACAGCTGCAAAACCTGTTTTCCCAGCACGGGAACCTTGAGTTCTATAAGATAAAGCCATAAACATGTGTATCCGAGTCTTCTATCAAAAGTTACAGCTATTTCTATGAAGTTGTACAAAAACGCTTTCTTTCGCCAAGACAGTGCGTTTCTCACTGTTACATGCATTTGAATGGGGAACTCGACCGAAACAAAGTATAGGTTTTCATTATGTGAATAACTTGGAAATCTTAGCTCAAACAGCTGCAAAACCTGTTTTCCCAGCACGGGAACCTTGAGTTCTATAAGATAAAGCCATAAACATGTGTATCCGAGTCTTCTATCAAAAGTTACAGCTATTTCTATGAAGTTGTACAAAAACGCTTTCTTTCGCCAAGACAGTGCGTTTCTCACTGTTACATGCATTTGAATGGGGAACTCGACCGAAACAAAGTATAGGTTTTCATTATGTGAATAACTTGGAAATCTTAGCTCAAACAGCTGCAAAACCTGTTTTCCCAGCACGGGAACCTTGAGTTCTATAAGATAAAGCCATAAACATGTGTATCCGAGTCTTCTATCAAAAGTTACAGCTATTTCTATGAAGTTGTACAAAAACGCTTTCTTTCGCCAAGACAGTGCGTTTCTCACTGTTACATGCATTTGAATGGGGAACTCGACCGAAACAAAGTATAGGTTTTCATTATGTGAATAACTTGGAAATCTTAGCTCAAACAGCTGCAAAACCTGTTTTCCCAGCACGGGAACCTTGAGTTCTATAAGATAAAGCCATAAACATGTGTATCCGAGTCTTCTATCAAAAGTTACAGCTATTTCTATGAAGTTGTACAAAAACGCTTTCTTTCGCCAAGACAGTGCGTTTCTCACTGTTACATGCATTTGAATGGGGAACTCGACCGAAACAAAGTATAGGTTTTCATTATGTGAATAACTTGGAAATCTTAGCTCAAACAGCTGCAAAACCTGTTTTCCCAGCACGGGAACCTTGAGTTCTATAAGATAAAGCCATAAACATGTGTATCCGAGTCTTCTATCAAAAGTTACAGCTATTTCTATGAAGTTGTACAAAAACGCTTTCTTTCGCCAAGACAGTGCGTTTCTCACTGTTACATGCATTTGAATGGGGAACTCGACCGAAACAAAGTATAGGTTTTCATTATGTGAATAACTTGGAAATCTTAGCTCAAACAGCTGCAAAACCTGTTTTCCCAGCACGGGAACCTTGAGTTCTATAAGATAAAGCCATAAACATGTGTATCCGAGTCTTCTATCAAAAGTTACAGCTATTTCTATGAAGTTGTACAAAAACGCTTTCTTTCGCCAAGACAGTGCGTTTCTCACTGTTACATGCATTTGAATGGGGAACTCGACCGAAACAAAGTATAGGTTTTCATTATGTGAATAACTTGGAAATCTTAGCTCAAACAGCTGCAAAACCTGTTTTCCCAGCACGGGAACCTTGAGTTCTATAAGATAAAGCCATAAACATGTGTATCCGAGTCTTCTATCAAAAGTTACAGCTATTTATATGAAGTTGTACAAAAACGCTTTCTTTCGCCAAGACAGTGCGTTTCTCACTGTTACATGCATTTGAATGGGGAACTCGACCGAAACAAAGTATAGGTTTTCATTATGTGAATAACTTGGAAATCTTAGCTCAAACAGCTGCAAAACCTGTTTTCCCAGCACGGGAACCTTGAGTTCTATAAGATAAAGCCATAAACATGTGTATCCGAGTCTTCTATCAAAAGTTACAGCTATTTCTATGAAGTTGTACAAAAACGCTTTCTTTCGCCAAGACAGTGCGTTTCTCACTGTTACATGCATTTGAATGGGGAACTCGACCGAAACAAAGTATAGGTTTTCATTATGTGAATAACTTGGAAATCTTAGCTCAAACAGCTGCAAAACCTGTTTTCCCAGCACGGGAACCTTGAGTTCTATAAGATAAAGCCATAAACATGTGTATCCGAGTCTTCTATCAAAAGTTACAGCTATTTCTATGAAGTTGTACAAAAACGCTTTCTTTCGCCAAGACAGTGCGTTTCTCACTGTTACATGCATTTGAATGGGGAACTCGACCGAAACAAAGTATAGGTTTTCATTATGTGAATAACTTGGAAATCTTAGCTCAAACAGCTGCAAAACCTGTTTTCCCAGCACGGGAACCTTGAGTTCTATAAGATAAAGCCATAAACATGTGTATCCGAGTCTTCTATCAAAAGTTACAGCTATTTCTATGAAGTTGTACAAAAACGCTTTCTTTCGCCAAGACAGTGCGTTTCTCACTGTTACATGCATTTGAATGGGGAACTCGACCGAAACAAAGTATAGGTTTTCATTATGTGAATAACTTGGAAATCTTAGCTCAAACAGCTGCAAAACCTGTTTTCCCAGCACGGGAACCTTGAGTTCTATAAGATAAAGCCATAAACATGTGTATCCGAGTCTTCTATCAAAAGTTACAGCTATTTCTATGAAGTTGTACAAAAACGCTTTCTTTCGCCAAGACAGTGCGTTTCTCACTGTTACATGCATTTGAATGGGGAACTCCACCGAAACAAAGTATAGGTTTTCATTATGTGAATAACTTGGAAATCTTAGCTCAAACAGCTGCAAAACCTGTTTTCCCAGCACGGGAACCTTGAGTTCTATAAGATAAAGCCATAAACATGTGTATCCGAGTCTTCTATCAAAAGTTACAGCTATTTCTATGAAGTTGTACAAAAACGCTTTCTTTCGCCAAGACAGTGCGTTTCTCACTGTTACATGCATTTGAATGGGGAACTCGACCGAAACAAAGTATAGGTTTTCATTATGTGAATAACTTGGAAATCTTAGCTCAAACAGCTGCAAAACCTGTTTTCCCAGCACGGGAACCTTGAGTTCTATAAGATAAAGCCATAAACATGTGTATCCGAGTCTTCTATCAAAAGTTACAGCTATTTATATGAAGTTGTACAAAAAACGCTTTCTTTCGCCAAGACAGTGCGTTTCTCACTGTTACATGCATTTGAATGGGGAACTCGACCGAAACAAAGTATAGGTTTTCATTATGTGAATAACTTGGAAATCTTAGCTCAAACAGCTGCAAAACCTGTTTTCCCAGCACGGGAACCTTGAGTTCTATAAGATAAAGCCATAAACATGTGTATCCGAGTCTTCTATCAAAAGTTACAGCTATTTCTATGAAGTTGTACAAAAACGCTTTCTTTCGCCAAGACAGTGCGTTTCTCACTGTTACATGCATTTGAATGGGGAACTCGACCGAAACAAAGTATAGGTTTTCATTATGTGAATAACTTGGAAATCTTAGCTCAAACAGCTGCAAAACCTGTTTTCCCAGCACGGGAACCTTGAGTTCTATAAGATAAAGCCATAAACATGTGTATCCGAGTCTTCTATCAAAAGTTACAGCTATTTCTATGAAGTTGTACAAAAACGCTTTCTTTCGCCAAGACAGTGCGTTTCTCACTGTTACATGCATTTGAATGGGGAACTCGACCGAAACAAAGTATAGGTTTTCATTATGTGAATAACTTGGAAATCTTAGCTCAAACAGCTGCAAAACCTGTTTTCCCAGCACGGGAACCTTGAGTTCTATAAGATAAAGCCATAAACATGTGTATCCGAGTCTTCTATCAAAAGTTACAGCTATTTATATGAAGTTGTACAAAAAACGCTTTCTTTCGCCAAGACAGTGCGTTTCTCACTGTTACATGCATTTGAATGGGGAACTCGACCGAAACAAAGTATAGGTTTTCATTATGTGAATAACTTGGAAATCTTAGCTCAAACAGCTGCAAAACCTGTTTTCCCAGCACGGGAACCTTGAGTTCTATAAGATAAAGCCATAAACATGTGTATCCGAGTCTTCTATCAAAAGTTACAGCTATTTATATGAAGTTGTACAAAAACGCTTTCTTTCGCCAAGACAGTGCGTTTCTCACTGTTACATGCATTTGAATGGGGAACTCGACCGAAACAAAGTATAGGTTTTCATTATGTGAATAACTTGGAAATCTTAGCTCAAACAGCTGCAAAACCTGTTTTCCCAGCACGGGAACCTTGAGTTCTATAAGATAAAGCCATAAACATGTGTATCCGAGTCTTCTATCAAAAGTTACAGCTATTTCTATGAAGTTGTACAAAAACGCTTTCTTTCGCCAAGACAGTGCGTTTCTCACTGTTACATGCATTTGAATGGGGAACTCGACCGAAACAAAGTATAGGTTTTCATTATGTGAATAACTTGGAAATCTTAGCTCAAACAGCTGCAAAACCTGTTTTCCCAGCACGGGAACCTTGAGTTCTATAAGATAAAGCCATAAACATGTGTATCCGAGTCTTCTATCAAAAGTTACAGCTATTTCTATGAAGTTGTACAAAAACGCTTTCTTTCGCCAAGACAGTGCGTTTCTCACTGTTACATGCATTTGAATGGGGAACTCGACCGAAACAAAGTATAGGTTTTCATTATGTGAATAACTTGGAAATCTTAGCTCAAACAGCTGCAAAACCTGTTTTCCCAGCACGGGAACCTTGAGTTCTATAAGATAAAGCCATAAACATGTGTATCCGAGTCTTCTATCAAAAGTTACAGCTATTTCTATGAAGTTGTACAAAAACGCTTTCTTTCGCCAAGACAGTGCGTTTCTCACTGTTACATGCATTTGAATGGGGAACTCGACCGAAACAAAGTATAGGTTTTCATTATGTGAATAACTTGGAAATCTTAGCTCAAACAGCTGCAAAACCTGTTTTCCCAGCACGGGAACCTTGAGTTCTATAAGATAAAGCCATAAACATGTGTATCCGAGTCTTCTATCAAAAGTTACAGCTATTTCTATGAAGTTGTACAAAAACGCTTTCTTTCGCCAAGACAGTGCGTTTCTCACTGTTACATGCATTTGAATGGGGAACTCGACCGAAACAAAGTATAGGTTTTCATTATGTGAATAACTTGGAAATCTTAGCTCAAACAGCTGCAAAACCTGTTTTCCCAGCACGGGAACCTTGAGTTCTATAAGATAAAGCCATAAACATGTGTATCCGAGTCTTCTATCAAAAGTTACAGCTATTTCTATGAAGTTGTACAAAAACGCTTTCTTTCGCCAAGACAGTGCGTTTCTCACTGTTACATGCATTTGAATGGGGAACTCGACCGAAACAAAGTATAGGTTTTCATTATGTGAATAACTTGGAAATCTTAGCTCAAACAGCTGCAAAACCTGTTTTCCCAGCACGGGAACCTTGAGTTCTATAAGATAAAGCCATAAACATGTGTATCCGAGTCTTCTATCAAAAGTTACAGCTATTTATATGAAGTTGTACAAAAAACGCTTTCTTTCGCCAAGACAGTGCGTTTCTCACTGTTACATGCATTTGAATGGGGAACTCGACCGAAACAAAGTATAGGTTTTCATTATGTGAATAACTTGGAAATCTTAGCTCAAACAGCTGCAAAACCTGTTTTCCCAGCACGGGAACCTTGAGTTCTATAAGATAAAGCCATAAACATGTGTATCCGAGTCTTCTATCAAAAGTTACAGCTATTTATATGAAGTTGTACAAAAACGCTTTCTTTCGCCAAGACAGTGCGTTTCTCACTGTTACATGCATTTGAATGGGGAACTCGACCGAAACAAAGTATAGGTTTTCATTATGTGAATAACTTGGAAATCTTAGCTCAAACAGCTGCAAAACCTGTTTTCCCAGCACGGGAACCTTGAGTTCTATAAGATAAAGCCATAAACATGTGTATCCGAGTCTTCTATCAAAAGTTACAGCTATTTCTATGAAGTTGTACAAAAACGCTTTCTTTCGCCAAGACAGTGCGTTTCTCACTGTTACATGCATTTGAATGGGGAACTCCACCGAAACAAAGTATAGGTTTTCATTATGTGAATAACTTGGAAATCTTAGCTCAAACAGCTGCAAAACCTGTTTTCCCAGCACGGGAACCTTGAGTTCTATAAGATAAAGCCATAAACATGTGTATCCGAGTCTTCTATCAAAAGTTACAGCTATTTCTATGAAGTTGTACAAAAACGCTTTCTTTTGCCAAGACAGTGCGTTTCTCACTGTTACATGCATTTGAATGGGGAACTCGACCGAAACAAAGTATAGGTTTTCATTATGTGAATAACTTGGAAATCTTAGCTCAAACAGCTGCAAAACCTGTTTTCCCAGCACGGGAACCTTGAGTTCTATAAGATAAAGCCATAAACATGTGTATCCGAGTCTTCTATCAAAAGTTACAGCTATTTCTATGAAGTTGTACAAAAACGCTTTCTTTCGCCAAGACAGTGCGTTTCTCACTGTTACATGCATTTGAATGGGGAACTCGACCGAAACAAAGTATAGGTTTTCATTATGTGAATAACTTGGAAATCTTAGCTCAAACAGCTGCAAAACCTGTTTTCCCAGCACGGGAACCTTGAGTTCTATAAGATAAAGCCATAAACATGTGTATCCGAGTCTTCTATCAAAAGTTACAGCTATTTCTATGAAGTTGTACAAAAACGCTTTCTTTCGCCAAGACAGTGCGTTTCTCACTGTTACATGCATTTGAATGGGGAACTCGACCGAAACAAAGTATAGGTTTTCATTATGTGAATAACTTGGAAATCTTAGCTCAAACAGTTGCAAAACCTGTTTTCCCAGCACGGGAACCTTGAGTTCTATAAGATAAAGCCATAAACATGTGTATCCGAGTCTTCTATCAAAAGTTACAGCTATTTCTATGAAGTTGTACAAAAACGCTTTCTTTCGCCAAGACAGTGCGTTTCTCACTGTTACATGCATTTGAATGGGGAACTCGACCGAAACAAAGTATAGGTTTTCATTATGTGAATAACTTGGAAATCTTAGCTCAAACAGCTGCAAAACCTGTTTTCCCAGCACGGGAACCTTGAGTTCTATAAGATAAAGCCATAAACATGTGTATCCGAGTCTTCTATCAAAAGTTACAGCTATTTCTATGAAGTTGTACAAAAACGCTTTCTTTCGCCAAGACAGTGCGTTTCTCACTGTTACATGCATTTGAATGGGGAACTCGACCGAAACAAAGTATAGGTTTTCATTATGTGAATAACTTGGAAATCTTAGCTCAAACAGCTGCAAAACCTGTTTTCCCAGCACGGGAACCTTGAGTTCTATAAGATAAAGCCATAAACATGTGTATCCGAGTCTTCTATCAAAAGTTACAGCTATTTCTATGAAGTTGTACAAAAACGCTTTCTTTCGCCAAGACAGTGCGTTTCTCACTGTTACATGCATTTGAATGGGGAACTCGACCGAAACAAAGTATAGGTTTTCATTATGTGAATAACTTGGAAATCTTAGCTCAAACAGCTGCAAAACCTGTTTTCCCAGCACGGGAACCTTGAGTTCTATAAGATAAAGCCATAAACATGTGTATCCGAGTCTTCTATCAAAAGTTACAGCTATTTCTATGAAGTTGTACAAAAACGCTTTCTTTCGCCAAGACAGTGCGTTTCTCACTGTTACATGCATTTGAATGGGGAACTCGACCGAAACAAAGTATAGGTTTTCATTATGTGAATAACTTGGAAATCTTAGCTCAAACAGCTGCAAAACCTGTTTTCCCAGCACGGGAACCTTGAGTTCTATAAGATAAAGCCATAAACATGTGTATCCGAGTCTTCTATCAAAAGTTACAGCTATTTCTATGAAGTTGTACAAAAACGCTTTCTTTCGCCAAGACAGTGCGTTTCTCACTGTTACATGCATTTGAATGGGGAACTCGACCGAAACAAAGTATAGGTTTTCATTATGTGAATAACTTGGAAATCTTAGCTCAAACAGCTGCAAAACCTGTTTTCCCAGCACGGGAACCTTGAGTTCTATAAGATAAAGCCATAAACATGTGTATCCGAGTCTTCTATCAAAAGTTACAGCTATTTCTATGAAGTTGTACAAAAACGCTTTCTTTCGCCAAGACAGTGCGTTTCTCACTGTTACATGCATTTGAATGGGGAACTCGACCGAAACAAAGTATAGGTTTTCATTATGTGAATAACTTGGAAATCTTAGCTCAAACAGCTGCAAAACCTGTTTTCCCAGCACGGGAACCTTGAGTTCTATAAGATAAAGCCATAAACATGTGTATCCGAGTCTTCTATCAAAAGTTACAGCTATTTCTATGAAGTTGTACAAAAACGCTTTCTTTCGCCAAGACAGTGCGTTTCTCACTGTTACATGCATTTGAATGGGGAACTCGACCGAAACAAAGTATAGGTTTTCATTATGTGAATAACTTGGAAATCTTAGCTCAAACAGCTGCAAAACCTGTTTTCCCAGCACGGGAACCTTGAGTTCTATAAGATAAAGCCATAAACATGTGTATCCGAGTCTTCTATCAAAAGTTACAGCTATTTCTATGAAGTTGTACAAAAACGCTTTCTTTCGCCAAGACAGTGCGTTTCTCACTGTTACATGCATTTGAATGGGGAACTCGACCGAAACAAAGTATAGGTTTTCATTATGTGAATAACTTGGAAATCTTAGCTCAAACAGCTGCAAAACCTGTTTTCCCAGCACGGGAACCTTGAGTTCTATAAGATAAAGCCATAAACATGTGTATCCGAGTCTTCTATCAAAAGTTACAGCTATTTCTATGAAGTTGTACAAAAACGCTTTCTTTCGCCAAGACAGTGCGTTTCTCACTGTTACATGCATTTGAATGGGGAACTCGACCGAAACAAAGTATAGGTTTTCATTATGTGAATAACTTGGAAATCTTAGCTCAAACAGCTGCAAAACCTGTTTTCCCAGCACGGGAACCTTGAGTTCTATAAGATAAAGCCATAAACATGTGTATCCGAGTCTTCTATCAAAAGTTACAGCTATTTATATGAAGTTGTACAAAAAACGCTTTCTTTCGCCAAGACAGTGCGTTTCTCACTGTTACATGCATTTGAATGGGGAACTCGACCGAAACAAAGTATAGGTTTTCATTATGTGAATAACTTGGAAATCTTAGCTCAAACAGCTGCAAAACCTGTTTTCCCAGCACGGGAACCTTGAGTTCTATAAGATAAAGCCATAAACATGTGTATCCGAGTCTTCTATCAAAAGTTACAGCTATTTCTATGAAGTTGTACAAAAACGCTTTCTTTCGCCAAGACAGTGCGTTTCTCACTGTTACATGCATTTGAATGGGGAACTCGACCGAAACAAAGTATAGGTTTTCATTATGTGAATAACTTGGAAATCTTAGCTCAAACAGCTGCAAAACCTGTTTTCCCAGCACGGGAACCTTGAGTTCTATAAGATAAAGCCATAAACATGTGTATCCGAGTCTTCTATCAAAAGTTACAGCTATTTCTATGAAGTTGTACAAAAACGCTTTCTTTCGCCAAGACAGTGCGTTTCTCACTGTTACATGCATTTGAATGGGGAACTCGACCGAAACAAAGTATAGGTTTTCATTATGTGAATAACTTGGAAATCTTAGCTCAAACAGCTGCAAAACCTGTTTTCCCAGCACGGGAACCTTGAGTTCTATAAGATAAAGCCATAAACATGTGTATCCGAGTCTTCTATCAAAAGTTACAGCTATTTCTATGAAGTTGTACAAAAACGCTTTCTTTCGCCAAGACAGTGCGTTTCTCACTGTTACATGCATTTGAATGGGGAACTCGACCGAAACAAAGTATAGGTTTTCATTATGTGAATAACTTGGAAATCTTAGCTCAAACAGCTGCAAAACCTGTTTTCCCAGCACGGGAACCTTGAGTTCTATAAGATAAAGCCATAAACATGTGTATCCGAGTCTTCTATCAAAAGTTACAGCTATTTCTATGAAGTTGTACAAAAACGCTTTCTTTCGCCAAGACAGTGCGTTTCTCACTGTTACATGCATTTGAATGGGGAACTCCACCGAAACAAAGTATAGGTTTTCATTATGTGAATAACTTGGAAATCTTAGCTCAAACAGCTGCAAAACCTGTTTTCCCAGCACGGGAACCTTGAGTTCTATAAGATAAAGCCATAAACATGTGTATCCGAGTCTTCTATCAAAAGTTACAGCTATTTATATGAAGTTGTACAAAAAACGCTTTCTTTCGCCAAGACAGTGCGTTTCTCACTGTTACATGCATTTGAATGGGGAACTCGACCGAAACAAAGTATAGGTTTTCATTATGTGAATAACTTGGAAATCTTAGCTCAAACAGCTGCAAAACCTGTTTTCCCAGCACGGGAACCTTGAGTTCTATAAGATAAAGCCATAAACATGTGTATCCGAGTCTTCTATCAAAAGTTACAGCTATTTCTATGAAGTTGTACAAAAACGCTTTCTTTTGCCAAGACAGTGCGTTTCTCACTGTTACATGCATTTGAATGGGGAACTCCACCGAAACAAAGTATAGGTTTTCATTATGTGAATAACTTGGAAATCTTAGCTCAAACAGCTGCAAAACCTGTTTTCCCAGCACGGGAACCTTGAGTTCTATAAGATAAAGCCATAAACATGTGTATCCGAGTCTTCTATCAAAAGTTACAGCTATTTCTATGAAGTTGTACAAAAACGCTTTCTTTCGCCAAGACAGTGCGTTTCTCACTGTTACATGCATTTGAATGGGGAACTCGACCGAAACAAAGTATAGGTTTTCATTATGTGAATAACTTGGAAATCTTAGCTCAAACAGCTGCAAAACCTGTTTTCCCAGCACGGGAACCTTGAGTTCTATAAGATAAAGCCATAAACATGTGTATCCGAGTCTTCTATCAAAAGTTACAGCTATTTCTATGAAGTTGTACAAAAACGCTTTCTTTCGCCAAGACAGTGCGTTTCTCACTGTTACATGCATTTGAATGGGGAACTCCACCGAAACAAAGTATAGGTTTTCCTTATGTGAATAACTTGGAAATCTTAGCTCAAACAGCTGCAAAACCTGTTTTCCCAGCACGGGAACCTTGAGTTCTATAAGATAAAGCCATAAACATGTGTATCCGAGTCTTCTATCAAAAGTTACAGCTATTTCTATGAAGTTGTACAAAAACGCTTTCTTTCGCCAAGACAGTGCGTTTCTCACTGTTACATGCATTTGAATGGGGAACTCCACCGAAACAAAGTATAGGTTTTCATTATGTGAATAACTTGGAAATCTTAGCTCAAACAGCTGCAAAACCTGTTTTCCCAGCACGGGAACCTTGAGTTCTATAAGATAAAGCCATAAACATGTGTATCCGAGTCTTCTATCAAAAGTTACAGCTATTTCTATGAAGTTGTACAAAAACGCTTTCTTTTGCCAAGACAGTGCGTTTCTCACTGTTACATGCATTTGAATGGGGAACTCGACCGAAACAAAGTATAGGTTTTCATTATGTGAATAACTTGGAAATCTTAGCTCAAACAGCTGTAAAACCTGTTTTCCCAGCACGGGAACCTTGAGTTCTATAAGATAAAGCCATAAACATGTGTATCCGAGTCTTCTATCAAAAGTTACAGCTATTTCTATGAAGTTGTACAAAAACGCTTTCTTTCGCCAAGACAGTGCGTTTCTCACTGTTACATGCATTTGAATGGGGAACTCGACCGAAACAAAGTATAGGTTTTCATTATGTGAATAACTTGGAAATCTTAGCTCAAACAGCTGCAAAACCTGTTTTCCCAGCACGGGAACCTTGAGTTCTATAAGATAAAGCCATAAACATGTGTATCCGAGTCTTCTATCAAAAGTTACAGCTATTTATATGAAGTTGTACAAAAACGCTTTCTTTCGCCAAGACAGTGCGTTTCTCACTGTTACATGCATTTGAATGGGGAACTCGACCGAAACAAAGTATAGGTTTTCATTATGTGAATAACTTGGAAATCTTAGCTCAAACAGCTGCAAAACCTGTTTTCCCAGCACGGGAACCTTGAGTTCTATAAGATAAAGCCATAAACATGTGTATCCGAGTCTTCTATCAAAAGTTACAGCTATTTCTATGAAGTTGTACAAAAACGCTTTCTTTCGCCAAGACAGTGCGTTTCTCACTGTTACATGCATTTGAATGGGGAACTCGACCGAAACAAAGTATAGGTTTTCATTATGTGAATAACTTGGAAATCTTAGCTCAAACAGCTGCAAAACCTGTTTTCCCAGCACGGGAACCTTGAGTTCTATAAGATAAAGCCATAAACATGTGTATCCGAGTCTTCTATCAAAAGTTACAGCTATTTCTATGAAGTTGTACAAAAACGCTTTCTTTCGCCAAGACAGTGCGTTTCTCACTGTTACATGCATTTGAATGGGGAACTCGACCGAAACAAAGTATAGGTTTTCATTATGTGAATAACTTGGAAATCTTAGCTCAAACAGCTGCAAAACCTGTTTTCCCAGCACGGGAACCTTGAGTTCTATAAGATAAAGCCATAAACATGTGTATCCGAGTCTTCTATCAAAAGTTACAGCTATTTCTATGAAGTTGTACAAAAACGCTTTCTTTCGCCAAGACAGTGCGTTTCTCACTGTTACATGCATTTGAATGGGGAACTCGACCGAAACAAAGTATAGGTTTTCATTATGTGAATAACTTGGAAATCTTAGCTCAAACAGCTGCAAAACCTGTTTTCCCAGCACGGGAACCTTGAGTTCTATAAGATAAAGCCATAAACATGTGTATCCGAGTCTTCTATCAAAAGTTACAGCTATTTATATGAAGTTGTACAAAAAACGCTTTCTTTCGCCAAGACAGTGCGTTTCTCACTGTTACATGCATTTGAATGGGGAACTCGACCGAAACAAAGTATAGGTTTTCATTATGTGAATAACTTGGAAATCTTAGCTCAAACAGCTGCAAAACCTGTTTTCCCAGCACGGGAACCTTGAGTTCTATAAGATAAAGCCATAAACATGTGTATCCGAGTCTTCTATCAAAAGTTACAGCTATTTATATGAAGTTGTACAAAAACGCTTTCTTTCGCCAAGACAGTGCGTTTCTCACTGTTACATGCATTTGAATGGGGAACTCCACCGAAACAAAGTATAGGTTTTCATTATGTGAATAACTTGGAAATCTTAGCTCAAACAGCTGCAAAACCTGTTTTCCCAGCACGGGAACCTTGAGTTCTATAAGATAAAGCCATAAACATGTGTATCCGAGTCTTCTATCAAAAGTTACAGCTATTTATATGAAGTTGTACAAAAACGCTTTCTTTCGCCAAGACAGTGCGTTTCTCACTGTTACATGCATTTGAATGGGGAACTCCACCGAAACAAAGTATAGGTTTTCATTATGTGAATAACTTGGAAATCTTAGCTCAAACAGCTGCAAAACCTGTTTGCCCAGCACGGGAACCTTGAGTTCTATAAGATAAAGCCATAAACATGTGTATCCGAGTCTTCTATCAAAAGTTACAGCTATTTCTATGAAGTTGTACAAAAACGCTTTCTTTCGCCAAGACAGTGCGTTTCTCACTGTTACATGCATTTGAATGGGGAACTCGACCGAAACAAAGTATAGGTTTTCATTATGTGAATAACTTGGAAATCTTAGCTCAAACAGTTGCAAAACCTGTTTTCCCAGCACGGGAACCTTGAGTTCTATAAGATAAAGCCATAAACATGTGTATCCGAGTCTTCTATCAAAAGTTACAGCTATTTCTATGAAGTTGTACAAAAACGCTTTCTTTCGCCAAGACAGTGCGTTTCTCACTGTTACATGCATTTGAATGGGGAACTCGACCGAAACAAAGTATAGGTTTTCCTTATGTGAATAACTTGGAAATCTTAGCTCAAACAGCTGCAAAACCTGTTTTCCCAGCACGGGAACCTTGAGTTCTATAAGATAAAGCCATAAACATGTGTATCCGAGTCTTCTATCAAAAGTTACAGCTATTTCTATGAAGTTGTACAAAAACGCTTTCTTTCGCCAAGACAGTGCGTTTCTCACTGTTACATGCATTTGAATGGGCAACTCGACCGAAACAAAGTATAGGTTTTCATTATGTGAATAACTTGGAAATCTTAGCTCAAACAGCTGCAAAACCTGTTTGCCCAGCACGGGAACCTTGAGTTCTATAAGATAAAGCCATAAACATGTGTATCCGAGTCTTCTATCAAAAGTTACAGCTATTTCTATGAAGTTGTACAAAAACGCTTTCTTTCGCCAAGACAGTGCGTTTCTCACTGTTACATGCATTTGAATGGGGAACTCCACCGAAACAAAGTATAGGTTTTCATTATGTGAATAACTTGGAAATCTTAGCTCAAACAGTTGCAAAACCTGTTTTCCCAGCACGGGAACCTTGAGTTCTATAAGATAAAGCCATAAACATGTGTATCCGAGTCTTCTATCAAAAGTTACAGCTATTTCTATGAAGTTGTACAAAAACGCTTTCTTTTGCCAAGACAGTGCGTTTCTCACTGTTACATGCATTTGAATGGGGAACTCGACCGAAACAAAGTATAGGTTTTCATTATGTGAATAACTTGGAAATCTTAGCTCAAACAGCTGCAAAACCTGTTTTCCCAGCACGGGAACCTTGAGTTCTATAAGATAAAGCCATAAACATGTGTATCCGAGTCTTCTATCAAAAGTTACAGCTATTTCTATGAAGTTGTACAAAAACGCTTTCTTTCGCCAAGACAGTGCGTTTCTCACTGTTACATGCATTTGAATGGGGAACTCGACCGAAACAAAGTATAGGTTTTCATTATGTGAATAACTTGGAAATCTTAGCTCAAACAGCTGCAAAACCTGTTTTCCCAGCACGGGAACCTTGAGTTCTATAAGATAAAGCCATAAACATGTGTATCCGAGTCTTCTATCAAAAGTTACAGCTATTTCTATGAAGTTGTACAAAAACGCTTTCTTTTGCCAAGACAGTGCGTTTCTCACTGTTACATGCATTTGAATGGGGAACTCGACCGAAACAAAGTATAGGTTTTCATTATGTGAATAACTTGGAAATCTTAGCTCAAACAGCTGCAAAACCTGTTTTCCCAGCACGGGAACCTTGAGTTCTATAAGATAAAGCCATAAACATGTGTATCCGAGTCTTCTATCAAAAGTTACAGCTATTTCTATGAAGTTGTACAAAAACGCTTTCTTTCGCCAAGACAGTGCGTTTCTCACTGTTACATGCATTTGAATGGGGAACTCGACCGAAACAAAGTATAGGTTTTCATTATGTGAATAACTTGGAAATCTTAGCTCAAACAGCTGCAAAACCTGTTTTCCCAGCACGGGAACCTTGAGTTCTATAAGATAAAGCCATAAACATGTGTATCCGAGTCTTCTATCAAAAGTTACAGCTATTTCTATGAAGTTGTACAAAAACGCTTTCTTTCGCCAAGACAGTGCGTTTCTCACTGTTACATGCATTTGAATGGGGAACTCGACCGAAACAAAGTATAGGTTTTCATTATGTGAATAACTTGGAAATCTTAGCTCAAACAGCTGCAAAACCTGTTTTCCCAGCACGGGAACCTTGAGTTCTATAAGATAAAGCCATAAACATGTGTATCCGAGTCTTCTATCAAAAGTTACAGCTATTTCTATGAAGTTGTACAAAAACGCTTTCTTTCGCCAAGACAGTGCGTTTCTCACTGTTACATGCATTTGAATGGGGAACTCGACCGAAACAAAGTATAGGTTTTCATTATGTGAATAACTTGGAAATCTTAGCTCAAACAGCTGCAAAACCTGTTTTCCCAGCACGGGAACCTTGAGTTCTATAAGATAAAGCCATAAACATGTGTATCCGAGTCTTCTATCAAAAGTTACAGCTATTTCTATGAAGTTGTACAAAAACGCTTTCTTTCGCCAAGACAGTGCGTTTCTCACTGTTACATGCATTTGAATGGGGAACTCGACCGAAACAAAGTATAGGTTTTCATTATGTGAATAACTTGGAAATCTTAGCTCAAACAGCTGCAAAACCTGTTTTCCCAGCACGGGAACCTTGAGTTCTATAAGATAAAGCCATAAACATGTGTATCCGAGTCTTCTATCAAAAGTTACAGCTATTTATATGAAGTTGTACAAAAACGCTTTCTTTTGCCAAGACAGTGCGTTTCTCACTGTTACATGCATTTGAATGGGGAACTCGACCGAAACAAAGTATAGGTTTTCATTATGTGAATAACTTGGAAATCTTAGCTCAAACAGCTGCAAAACCTGTTTTCCCAGCACGGGAACCTTGAGTTCTATAAGATAAAGCCATAAACATGTGTATCCGAGTCTTCTATCAAAAGTTACAGCTATTTCTATGAAGTTGTACAAAAACGCTTTCTTTCGCCAAGACAGTGCGTTTCTCACTGTTACATGCATTTGAATGGGGAACTCGACCGAAACAAAGTATAGGTTTTCATTATGTGAATAACTTGGAAATCTTAGCTCAAACAGCTGCAAAACCTGTTTTCCCAGCACGGGAACCTTGAGTTCTATAAGATAAAGCCATAAACATGTGTATCCGAGTCTTCTATCAAAAGTTACAGCTATTTCTATGAAGTTGTACAAAAACGCTTTCTTTCGCCAAGACAGTGCGTTTCTCACTGTTACATGCATTTGAATGGGGAACTCGACCGAAACAAAGTATAGGTTTTCATTATGTGAATAACTTGGAAATCTTAGCTCAAACAGCTGCAAAACCTGTTTTCCCAGCACGGGAACCTTGAGTTCTATAAGATAAAGCCATAAACATGTGTATCCGAGTCTTCTATCAAAAGTTACAGCTATTTCTATGAAGTTGTACAAAAACGCTTTCTTTCGCCAAGACAGTGCGTTTCTCACTGTTACATGCATTTGAATGGGGAACTCGACCGAAACAAAGTATAGGTTTTCATTATGTGAATAACTTGGAAATCTTAGCTCAAACAGCTGCAAAACCTGTTTTCCCAGCACGGGAACCTTGAGTTCTATAAGATAAAGCCATAAACATGTGTATCCGAGTCTTCTATCAAAAGTTACAGCTATTTCTATGAAGTTGTACAAAAACGCTTTCTTTTGCCAAGACAGTGCGTTTCTCACTGTTACATGCATTTGAATGGGGAACTCGACCGAAACAAAGTATAGGTTTTCATTATGTGAATAACTTGGAAATCTTAGCTCAAACAGCTGCAAAACCTGTTTTCCCAGCACGGGAACCTTGAGTTCTATAAGATAAAGCCATAAACATGTGTATCCGAGTCTTCTATCAAAAGTTACAGCTATTTCTATGAAGTTGTACAAAAACGCTTTCTTTCGCCAAGACAGTGCGTTTCTCACTGTTACATGCATTTGAATGGGGAACTCGACCGAAACAAAGTATAGGTTTTCATTATGTGAATAACTTGGAAATCTTAGCTCAAACAGCTGCAAAACCTGTTTTCCCAGCACGGGAACCTTGAGTTCTATAAGATAAAGCCATAAACATGTGTATCCGAGTCTTCTATCAAAAGTTACAGCTATTTCTATGAAGTTGTACAAAAACGCTTTCTTTCGCCAAGACAGTGCGTTTCTCACTGTTACATGCATTTGAATGGGGAACTCGACCGAAACAAAGTATAGGTTTTCATTATGTGAATAACTTGGAAATCTTAGCTCAAACAGCTTGCAAAACCTGTTTTCCCAGCACGGGAACCTTGAGTTCTATAAGATAAAGCCATAAACATGTGTATCCGAGTCTTCTATCAAAAGTTACAGCTATTTCTATGAAGTTGTACAAAACGCTTTCTTTCGCCAAGACAGTGCGTTTCTCACTGTTACATGCATTTGAATGGGGAACTCGACCGAAACAAAGTATAGGTTTTCATTATGTGAATAACTTGGAAATCTTAGCTCAAACAGCTGCAAAACCTGTTTTCCCCAGCACGGGAACCTTGAGTTCTATAAGATAAAGCCATAAACATGTGTATCCGAGTCTTCTATCAAAAGTTACAGCTATTTCTATGAAGTTGTACAAAAACGCTTTCTTTCGCCAAGACAGTGCGTTTCTCACTGTTACATGCATTTGAATGGGGAACTCGACCGAAACAAAGTATAGGTTTTCATTATGTGAATAACTTGGAAATCTTAGCTCAAACAGCTGCAAAACCTGTTTTCCCAGCACGGGAACCTTGAGTTCTATAAGATAAAGCCATAAACATGTGTATCCGAGTCTTCTATCAAAAGTTACAGCTATTTCTATGAAGTTGTACAAAAACGCTTTCTTTCGCCAAGACAGTGCGTTTCTCACTGTTACATGCATTTGAATGGGGAACTCGACCGAAACAAAGTATAGGTTTTCATTATGTGAATAACTTGGAAATCTTAGCTCAAACAGCTGCAAAACCTGTTTTCCCAGCACGGGAACCTTGAGTTCTATAAGATAAAGCCATAAACATGTGTATCCGAGTCTTCTATCAAAAGTTACAGCTATTTCTATGAAGTTGTACAAAAACGCTTTCTTTCGCCAAGACAGTGCGTTTCTCACTGTTACATGCATTTGAATGGGGAACTCGACCGAAACAAAGTATAGGTTTCATTATGTGAATAACTTGGAAATCTTAGCTCAAACAGCTGCAAAACCTGTTTTCCCAGCACGGGAACCTTGAGTTCTATAAGATAAAGCCATAAACATGTGTATCCGAGTCTTCTATCAAAAGTTACAGCTATTTCTATGAAGTTGTACAAAAACGCTTTCTTTCGCCAAGACAGTGCGTTTCTCACTGTTACATGCATTTGAATGGGGAACTCGACCGAAACAAAGTATAGGTTTTCATTATGTGAATAACTTGGAAATCTTAGCTCAAACAGCTGCAAAACCTGTTTTCCCAGCACGGGAACCTTGAGTTCTATAAGATAAAGCCATAAACATGTGTATCCGAGTCTTCTATCAAAAGTTACAGCTATTTCTATGAAGTTGTACAAAAACGCTTTCTTTCGCCAAGACAGTGCGTTTCTCACTGTTACATGCATTTGAATGGGGAACTCGACCGAAACAAAGTATAGGTTTTCATTATGTGAATAACTTGGAAATCTTAGCTCAAACAGCTGCAAAACCTGTTTTCCCAGCACGGGAACCTTGAGTTCTATAAGATAAAGCCATAAACATGTGTATCCGAGTCTTCTATCAAAAGTTACAGCTATTTCTATGAAGTTGTACAAAAACGCTTTCTTTCGCCAAGACAGTGCGTTTCTCACTGTTACATGCATTTGAATGGGGAACTCGACCGAAACAAAGTATAGGTTTTCATTATGTGAATAACTTGGAAATCTTAGCTCAAACAGCTGCAAAACCTGTTTTCCCAGCACGGGAACCTTGAGTTCTATAAGATAAAGCCATAAACATGTGTATCCGAGTCTTCTATCAAAAGTTACAGCTATTTCTATGAAGTTGTACAAAAACGCTTTCTTTCGCCAAGACAGTGCGTTTCTCACTGTTACATGCATTTGAATGGGGAACTCGACCGAAACAAAGTATAGGTTTTCATTATGTGAATAACTTGGAAATCTTAGCTCAAACAGCTGCAAAACCTGTTTTCCCAGCACGGGAACCTTGAGTTCTATAAGATAAAGCCATAAACATGTGTATCCGAGTCTTCTATCAAAAGTTACAGCTATTTCTATGAAGTTGTACAAAAACGCTTTCTTTCGCCAAGACAGTGCGTTTCTCACTGTTACATGCATTTGAATGGGGAACTCGACCGAAACAAAGTATAGGTTTTCATTATGTGAATAACTTGGAAATCTTAGCTCAAACAGCTGCAAAACCTGTTTTCCCAGCACGGGAACCTTGAGTTCTATAAGATAAAGCCATAAACATGTGTATCCGAGTCTTCTATCAAAAGTTACAGCTATTTCTATGAAGTTGTACAAAAACGCTTTCTTTCGCCAAGACAGTGCGTTTCTCACTGTTACATGCATTTGAATGGGGAACTCGACCGAAACAAAGTATAGGTTTTCATTATGTGAATAACTTGGAAATCTTAGCTCAAACAGCTGCAAAACCTGTTTTCCCAGCACGGGAACCTTGAGTTCTATAAGATAAAGCCATAAACATGTGTATCCGAGTCTTCTATCAAAAGTTACAGCTATTTCTATGAAGTTGTACAAAAACGCTTTCTTTCGCCAAGACAGTGCGTTTCTCACTGTTACATGCATTTGAATGGGGAACTCGACCGAAACAAAGTATAGGTTTTCATTATGTGAATAACTTGGAAATCTTAGCTCAAACAGCTGCAAAACCTGTTTTCCCAGCACGGGAACCTTGAGTTCTATAAGATAAAGCCATAAACATGTGTATCCGAGTCTTCTATCAAAAGTTACAGCTATTTCTATGAAGTTGTACAAAAACGCTTTCTTTCGCCAAGACAGTGCGTTTCTCACTGTTACATGCATTTGAATGGGGAACTCGACCGAAACAAAGTATAGGTTTTCATTATGTGAATAACTTGGAAATCTTAGCTCAAACAGCTGCAAAACCTGTTTTCCCAGCACGGGAACCTTGAGTTCTATAAGATAAAGCCATAAACATGTGTATCCGAGTCTTCTATCAAAAGTTACAGCTATTTCTATGAAGTTGTACAAAAACGCTTTCTTTCGCCAAGACAGTGCGTTTCTCACTGTTACATGCATTTGAATGGGGAACTCGACCGAAACAAAGTATAGGTTTTCATTATGTGAATAACTTGGAAATCTTAGCTCAAACAGCTGCAAAACCTGTTTTCCCAGCACGGGAACCTTGAGTTCTATAAGATAAAGCCATAAACATGTGTATCCGAGTCTTCTATCAAAAGTTACAGCTATTTCTATGAAGTTGTACAAAAACGCTTTCTTTCGCCAAGACAGTGCGTTTCTCACTGTTACATGCATTTGAATGGGGAACTCGACCGAAACAAAGTATAGGTTTTCATTATGTGAATAACTTGGAAATCTTAGCTCAAACAGCTGCAAAACCTGTTTTCCCAGCACGGGAACCTTGAGTTCTATAAGATAAAGCCATAAACATGTGTATCCGAGTCTTCTATCAAAAGTTACAGCTATTTCTATGAAGTTGTACAAAAACGCTTTCTTTCGCCAAGACAGTGCGTTTCTCACTGTTACATGCATTTGAATGGGGAACTCGACCGAAACAAAGTATAGGTTTTCATTATGTGAATAACTTGGAAATCTTAGCTCAAACAGCTGCAAAACCTGTTTTCCCAGCACGGGAACCTTGAGTTCTATAAGATAAAGCCATAAACATGTGTATCCGAGTCTTCTATCAAAAGTTACAGCTATTTCTATGAAGTTGTACAAAAACGCTTTCTTTCGCCAAGACAGTGCGTTTCTCACTGTTACATGCATTTGAATGGGGAACTCGACCGAAACAAAGTATAGGTTTTCATTATGTGAATAACTTGGAAATCTTAGCTCAAACAGCTGCAAAACCTGTTTTCCCAGCACGGGAACCTTGAGTTCTATAAGATAAAGCCATAAACATGTGTATCCGAGTCTTCTATCAAAAGTTACAGCTATTTCTATGAAGTTGTACAAAAACGCTTTCTTTCGCCAAGACAGTGCGTTTCTCACTGTTACATGCATTTGAATGGGGAACTCGACCGAAACAAAGTATAGGTTTTCATTATGTGAATAACTTGGAAATCTTAGCTCAAACAGCTGCAAAACCTGTTTTCCCAGCACGGGAACCTTGAGTTCTATAAGATAAAGCCATAAACATGTGTATCCGAGTCTTCTATCAAAAGTTACAGCTATTTCTATGAAGTTGTACAAAAACGCTTTCTTTCGCCAAGACAGTGCGTTTCTCACTGTTACATGCATTTGAATGGGGAACTCGACCGAAACAAAGTATAGGTTTTCATTATGTGAATAACTTGGAAATCTTAGCTCAAACAGCTGCAAAACCTGTTTTCCCAGCACGGGAACCTTGAGTTCTATAAGATAAAGCCATAAACATGTGTATCCGAGTCTTCTATCAAAAGTTACAGCTATTTCTATGAAGTTGTACAAAAACGCTTTCTTTCGCCAAGACAGTGCGTTTCTCACTGTTACATGCATTTGAATGGGGAACTCGACCGAAACAAAGTATAGGTTTTCATTATGTGAATAACTTGGAAATCTTAGCTCAAACAGCTGCAAAACCTGTTTTCCCAGCACGGGAACCTTGAGTTCTATAAGATAAAGCCATAAACATGTGTATCCGAGTCTTCTATCAAAAGTTACAGCTATTTCTATGAAGTTGTACAAAAACGCTTTCTTTCGCCAAGACAGTGCGTTTCTCACTGTTACATGCATTTGAATGGGGAACTCGACCGAAACAAAGTATAGGTTTTCATTATGTGAATAACTTGGAAATCTTAGCTCAAACAGCTGCAAAACCTGTTTTCCCAGCACGGGAACCTTGGGTTCTATAAGATAAAGCCATAAACATGTGTATCCGAGTCTTCTATCAAAAGTTACAGCTATTTCTATGAAGTTGTACAAAAACGCTTTCTTTCGCCAAGACAGTGCGTTTCTCACTGTTACATGCATTTGAATGGGGAACTCGACCGAAACAAAGTATAGGTTTTCATTATGTGAATAACTTGGAAATCTTAGCTCAAACAGCTGCAAAACCTGTTTTCCCAGCACGGGAACCTTGAGTTCTATAAGATAAAGCCATAAACATGTGTATCCGAGTCTTCTATCAAAAGTTACAGCTATTTCTATGAAGTTGTACAAAAACGCTTTCTTTCGCCAAGACAGTGCGTTTCTCACTGTTACATGCATTTGAATGGGGAACTCGACCGAAACAAAGTATAGGTTTTCATTATGTGAATAACTTGGAAATCTTAGCTCAAACAGCTGCAAAACCTGTTTTCCCAGCACGGGAACCTTGAGTTCTATAAGATAAAGCCATAAACATGTGTATCCGAGTCTTCTATCAAAAGTTACAGCTATTTCTATGAAGTTGTACAAAAACGCTTTCTTTCGCCAAGACAGTGCGTTTCTCACTGTTACATGCATTTGAATGGGGAACTCGACCGAAACAAAGTATAGGTTTTCATTATGTGAATAACTTGGAAATCTTAGCTCAAACAGCTGCAAAACCTGTTTTCCCAGCACGGGAACCTTGAGTTCTATAAGATAAAGCCATAAACATGTGTATCCGAGTCTTCTATCAAAAGTTACAGCTATTTCTATGAAGTTGTACAAAAACGCTTTCTTTCGCCAAGACAGTGCGTTTCTCACTGTTACATGCATTTGAATGGGGAACTCGACCGAAACAAAGTATAGGTTTTCATTATGTGAATAACTTGGAAATCTTAGCTCAAACAGCTGCAAAACCTGTTTTCCCAGCACGGGAACCTTGGGTTCTATAAGATAAAGCCATAAACATGTGTATCCGAGTCTTCTATCAAAAGTTACAGCTATTTCTATGAAGTTGTACAAAAACGCTTTCTTTCGCCAAGACAGTGCGTTTCTCACTGTTACATGCATTTGAATGGGGAACTCGACCGAAACAAAGTATAGGTTTTCATTATGTGAATAACTTGGAAATCTTAGCTCAAACAGCTGCAAAACCTGTTTTCCCAGCACGGGAACCTTGAGTTCTATAAGATAAAGCCATAAACATGTGTATCCGAGTCTTCTATCAAAAGTTACAGCTATTTCTATGAAGTTGTACAAAAACGCTTTCTTTCGCCAAGACAGTGCGTTTCTCACTGTTACATGCATTTGAATGGGGAACTCGACCGAAACAAAGTATAGGTTTTCATTATGTGAATAACTTGGAAATCTTAGCTCAAACAGCTGCAAAACCTGTTTTCCCAGCACGGGAACCTTGAGTTCTATAAGATAAAGCCATAAACATGTGTATCCGAGTCTTCTATCAAAAGTTACAGCTATTTATATGAAGTTGTACAAAAAACGCTTTCTTTCGCCAAGACAGTGCGTTTCTCACTGTTACATGCATTTGAATGGGGAACTCGACCGAAACAAAGTATAGGTTTTCATTATGTGAATAACTTGGAAATCTTAGCTCAAACAGCTGCAAAACCTGTTTTCCCAGCACGGGAACCTTGAGTTCTATAAGATAAAGCCATAAACATGTGTATCCGAGTCTTCTATCAAAAGTTACAGCTATTTCTATGAAGTTGTACAAAAACGCTTTCTTTCGCCAAGACAGTGCGTTTCTCACTGTTACATGCATTTGAATGGGGAACTCGACCGAAACAAAGTATAGGTTTTCATTATGTGAATAACTTGGAAATCTTAGCTCAAACAGCTGCAAAACCTGTTTTCCCAGCACGGGAACCTTGAGTTCTATAAGATAAAGCCATAAACATGTGTATCCGAGTCTTCTATCAAAAGTTACAGCTATTTCTATGAAGTTGTACAAAAACGCTTTCTTTCGCCAAGACAGTGCGTTTCTCACTGTTACATGCATTTGAATGGGGAACTCGACCGAAACAAAGTATAGGTTTTCATTATGTGAATAACTTGGAAATCTTAGCTCAAACAGCTGCAAAACCTGTTTGCCCAGCACGGGAACCTTGAGTTCTATAAGATAAAGCCATAAACATGTGTATCCGAGTCTTCTATCAAAAGTTACAGCTATTTATATGAAGTTGTACAAAAACGCTTTCTTTCGCCAAGACAGTGCGTTTCTCACTGTTACATGCATTTGAATGGGGAACTCGACCGAAACAAAGTATAGGTTTTCATTATGTGAATAACTTGGAAATCTTAGCTCAAACAGCTGCAAAACCTGTTTTCCCAGCACGGGAACCTTGAGTTCTATAAGATAAAGCCATAAACATGTGTATCCGAGTCTTCTATCAAAAGTTACAGCTATTTCTATGAAGTTGTACAAAAACGCTTTCTTTCGCCAAGACAGTGCGTTTCTCACTGTTACATGCATTTGAATGGGGAACTCGACCGAAACAAAGTATAGGTTTTCATTATGTGAATAACTTGGAAATCTTAGCTCAAACAGCTGCAAAACCTGTTTGCCCAGCACGGGAACCTTGAGTTCTATAAGATAAAGCCATAAACATGTGTATCCGAGTCTTCTATCAAAAGTTACAGCTATTTCTATGAAGTTGTACAAAAACGCTTTCTTTCGCCAAGACAGTGCGTTTCTCACTGTTACATGCATTTGAATGGGGAACTCCACCGAAACAAAGTATAGGTTTTCATTATGTGAATAACTTGGAAATCTTAGCTCAAACAGTTGCAAAACCTGTTTTCCCAGCACGGGAACCTTGAGTTCTATAAGATAAAGCCATAAACATGTGTATCCGAGTCTTCTATCAAAAGTTACAGCTATTTCTATGAAGTTGTACAAAAACGCTTTCTTTTGCCAAGACAGTGCGTTTCTCACTGTTACATGCATTTGAATGGGGAACTCGACCGAAACAAAGTATAGGTTTTCATTATGTGAATAACTTGGAAATCTTAGCTCAAACAGCTGCAAAACCTGTTTTCCCAGCACGGGAACCTTGAGTTCTATAAGATAAAGCCATAAACATGTGTATCCGAGTCTTCTATCAAAAGTTACAGCTATTTCTATGAAGTTGTACAAAAACGCTTTCTTTCGCCAAGACAGTGCGTTTCTCACTGTTACATGCATTTGAATGGGGAACTCGACCGAAACAAAGTATAGGTTTTCATTATGTGAATAACTTGGAAATCTTAGCTCAAACAGCTGCAAAACCTGTTTTCCCAGCACGGGAACCTTGAGTTCTATAAGATAAAGCCATAAACATGTGTATCCGAGTCTTCTATCAAAAGTTACAGCTATTTCTATGAAGTTGTACAAAAACGCTTTCTTTCGCCAAGACAGTGCGTTTCTCACTGTTACATGCATTTGAATGGGGAACTCGACCGAAACAAAGTATAGGTTTTCATTATGTGAATAACTTGGAAATCTTAGCTCAAACAGCTGCAAAACCTGTTTTCCCAGCACGGGAACCTTGAGTTCTATAAGATAAAGCCATAAACATGTGTATCCGAGTCTTCTATCAAAAGTTACAGCTATTTCTATGAAGTTGTACAAAAACGCTTTCTTTCGCCAAGACAGTGCGTTTCTCACTGTTACATGCGTTTGAATGGGGAACTCGACCGAAACAAAGTATAGGTTTTCATTATGTGAATAACTTGGAAATCTTAGCTCAAACAGTTGCAAAACCTGTTTTCCCAGCACGGGAACCTTGAGTTCTATAAGATAAAGCCATAAACATGTGTATCCGAGTCTTCTATCAAAAGTTACAGCTATTTCTATGAAGTTGTACAAAAACGCTTTCTTTCGCCAAGACAGTGCGTTTCTCACTGTTACATGCATTTGAATGGGGAACTCGACCGAAACAAAGTATAGGTTTTCATTATGTGAATAACTTGGAAATCTTAGCTCAAACAGCTGCAAAACCTGTTTTCCCAGCACGGGAACCTTGAGTTCTATAAGATAAAGCCATAAACATGTGTATCCGAGTCTTCTATCAAAAGTTACAGCTATTTCTATGAAGTTGTACAAAAACGCTTTCTTTTGCCAAGACAGTGCGTTTCTCACTGTTACATGCATTTGAATGGGGAACTCGACCGAAACAAAGTATAGGTTTTCATTATGTGAATAACTTGGAAATCTTAGCTCAAACAGCTGCAAAACCTGTTTTCCCAGCACGGGAACCTTGAGTTCTATAAGATAAAGCCATAAACATGTGTATCCGAGTCTTCTATCAAAAGTTACAGCTATTTCTATGAAGTTGTACAAAAACGCTTTCTTTCGCCAAGACAGTGCGTTTCTCACTGTTACATGCATTTGAATGGGGAACTCGACCGAAACAAAGTATAGGTTTTCATTATGTGAATAACTTGGAAATCTTAGCTCAAACAGCTGCAAAACCTGTTTTCCCAGCACGGGAACCTTGAGTTCTATAAGATAAAGCCATAAACATGTGTATCCGAGTCTTCTATCAAAAGTTACAGCTATTTCTATGAAGTTGTACAAAAACGCTTTCTTTCGCCAAGACAGTGCGTTTCTCACTGTTACATGCATTTGAATGGGGAACTCGACCGAAACAAAGTATAGGTTTTCATTATGTGAATAACTTGGAAATCTTAGCTCAAACAGCTGCAAAACCTGTTTTCCCAGCACGGGAACCTTGAGTTCTATAAGATAAAGCCATAAACATGTGTATCCGAGTCTTCTATCAAAAGTTACAGCTATTTCTATGAAGTTGTACAAAAACGCTTTCTTTCGCCAAGACAGTGCGTTTCTCACTGTTACATGCATTTGAATGGGGAACTCGACCGAAACAAAGTATAGGTTTTCATTATGTGAATAACTTGGAAATCTTAGCTCAAACAGCTGCAAAACCTGTTTTCCCAGCACGGGAACCTTGAGTTCTATAAGATAAAGCCATAAACATGTGTATCCGAGTCTTCTATCAAAAGTTACAGCTATTTATATGAAGTTGTACAAAAATGCTTTCTTTTGCCAAGACAGTGCGTTTCTCACTGTTACATGCATTTGAATGGGGAACTCGACCGAAACAAAGTATAGGTTTTCATTATGTGAATAACTTGGAAATCTTAGCTCAAACAGCTGCAAAACCTGTTTTCCCAGCACGGGAACCTTGAGTTCTATAAGATAAAGCCATAAACATGTGTATCCGAGTCTTCTATCAAAAGTTACAGCTATTTCTATGAAGTTGTACAAAAACGCTTTCTTTCGCCAAGACAGTGCGTTTCTCACTGTTACATGCATTTGAATGGGGAACTCGACCGAAACAAAGTATAGGTTTTCATTATGTGAATAACTTGGAAATCTTAGCTCAAACAGCTGCAAAACCTGTTTTCCCAGCACGGGAACCTTGAGTTCTATAAGATAAAGCCATAAACATGTGTATCCGAGTCTTCTATCAAAAGTTACAGCTATTTCTATGAAGTTGTACAAAAACGCTTTCTTTCGCCAAGACAGTGCGTTTCTCACTGTTACATGCATTTGAATGGGGAACTCGACCGAAACAAAGTATAGGTTTTCATTATGTGAATAACTTGGAAATCTTAGCTCAAACAGCTGCAAAACCTGTTTTCCCAGCACGGGAACCTTGAGTTCTATAAGATAAAGCCATAAACATGTGTATCCGAGTCTTCTATCAAAAGTTACAGCTATTTCTATGAAGTTGTACAAAAACGCTTTCTTTCGCCAAGACAGTGCGTTTCTCACTGTTACATGCATTTGAATGGGGAACTCGACCGAAACAAAGTATAGGTTTTCATTATGTGAATAACTTGGAAATCTTAGCTCAAACAGCTGCAAAACCTGTTTTCCCAGCACGGGAACCTTGAGTTCTATAAGATAAAGCCATAAACATGTGTATCCGAGTCTTCTATCAAAAGTTACAGCTATTTATATGAAGTTGTACAAAAATGCTTTCTTTTGCCAAGACAGTGCGTTTCTCACTGTTACATGCATTTGAATGGGGAACTCGACCGAAACAAAGTATAGGTTTTCATTATGTGAATAACTTGGAAATCTTAGCTCAAACAGCTGCAAAACCTGTTTTCCCAGCACGGGAACCTTGAGTTCTATAAGATAAAGCCATAAACATGTGTATCCGAGTCTTCTATCAAAAGTTACAGCTATTTCTATGAAGTTGTACAAAAACGCTTTCTTTCGCCAAGACAGTGCGTTTCTCACTGTTACATGCATTTGAATGGGGAACTCGACCGAAACAAAGTATAGGTTTTCATTATGTGAATAACTTGGAAATCTTAGCTCAAACAGCTGCAAAACCTGTTTTCCCAGCACGGGAACCTTGAGTTCTATAAGATAAAGCCATAAACATGTGTATCCGAGTCTTCTATCAAAAGTTACAGCTATTTCTATGAAGTTGTACAAAAACGCTTTCTTTCGCCAAGACAGTGCGTTTCTCACTGTTACATGCATTTGAATGGGGAACTCGACCGAAACAAAGTATAGGTTTTCATTATGTGAATAACTTGGAAATCTTAGCTCAAACAGCTGCAAAACCTGTTTTCCCAGCACGGGAACCTTGAGTTCTATAAGATAAAGCCATAAACATGTGTATCCGAGTCTTCTATCAAAAGTTACAGCTATTTCTATGAAGTTGTACAAAAACGCTTTCTTTCGCCAAGACAGTGCGTTTCTCACTGTTACATGCATTTGAATGGGGAACTCGACCGAAACAAAGTATAGGTTTTCATTATGTGAATAACTTGGAAATCTTAGCTCAAACAGCTGCAAAACCTGTTTTCCCAGCACGGGAACCTTGAGTTCTATAAGATAAAGCCATAAACATGTGTATCCGAGTCTTCTATCAAAAGTTACAGCTATTTATATGAAGTTGTACAAAAATGCTTTCTTTCGCCAAGACAGTGCGTTTCTCACTGTTACATGCATTTGAATGGGGAACTCGACCGAAACAAAGTATAGGTTTTCATTATGTGAATAACTTGGAAATCTTAGCTCAAACAGCTGCAAAACCTGTTTTCCCAGCACGGGAACCTTGAGTTCTATAAGATAAAGCCATAAACATGTGTATCCGAGTCTTCTATCAAAAGTTACAGCTATTTCTATGAAGTTGTACAAAAACGCTTTCTTTCGCCAAGACAGTGCGTTTCTCACTGTTACATGCATTTGAATGGGGAACTCGACCGAAACAAAGTATAGGTTTTCATTATGTGAATAACTTGGAAATCTTAGCTCAAACAGCTGCAAAACCTGTTTTCCCAGCACGGGAACCTTGAGTTCTATAAGATAAAGCCATAAACATGTGTATCCGAGTCTTCTATCAAAAGTTACAGCTATTTCTATGAAGTTGTACAAAAACGCTTTCTTTCGCCAAGACAGTGCGTTTCTCACTGTTACATGCATTTGAATGGGGAACTCGACCGAAACAAAGTATAGGTTTTCATTATGTGAATAACTTGGAAATCTTAGCTCAAACAGCTGCAAAACCTGTTTTCCCAGCACGGGAACCTTGAGTTCTATAAGATAAAGCCATAAACATGTGTATCCGAGTCTTCTATCAAAAGTTACAGCTATTTCTATGAAGTTGTACAAAAACGCTTTCTTTCGCCAAGACAGTGCGTTTCTCACTGTTACATGCATTTGAATGGGGAACTCGACCGAAACAAAGTATAGGTTTTCATTATGTGAATAACTTGGAAATCTTAGCTCAAACAGCTGCAAAACCTGTTTTCCCAGCACGGGAACCTTGAGTTCTATAAGATAAAGCCATAAACATGTGTATCCGAGTCTTCTATCAAAAGTTACAGCTATTTCTATGAAGTTGTACAAAAACGCTTTCTTTCGCCAAGACAGTGCGTTTCTCACTGTTACATGCATTTGAATGGGGAACTCGACCGAAACAAAGTATAGGTTTTCATTATGTGAATAACTTGGAAATCTTAGCTCAAACAGCTGCAAAACCTGTTTTCCCAGCACGGGAACCTTGAGTTCTATAAGATAAAGCCATAAACATGTGTATCCGAGTCTTCTATCAAAAGTTACAGCTATTTATATGAAGTTGTACAAAAACGCTTTCTTTTGCCAAGACAGTGCGTTTCTCACTGTTACATGCATTTGAATGGGGAACTCGACCGAAACAAAGTATAGGTTTTCATTATGTGAATAACTTGGAAATCTTAGCTCAAACAGCTGCAAAACCTGTTTTCCCAGCACGGGAACCTTGAGTTCTATAAGATAAAGCCATAAACATGTGTATCCGAGTCTTCTATCAAAAGTTACAGCTATTTCTATGAAGTTGTACAAAAACGCTTTCTTTCGCCAAGACAGTGCGTTTCTCACTGTTACATGCATTTGAATGGGGAACTCGACCGAAACAAAGTATAGGTTTTCATTATGTGAATAACTTGGAAATCTTAGCTCAAACAGCTGCAAAACCTGTTTTCCCAGCACGGGAACCTTGAGTTCTATAAGATAAAGCCATAAACATGTGTATCCGAGTCTTCTATCAAAAGTTACAGCTATTTCTATGAAGTTGTACAAAAACGCTTTCTTTTGCCAAGACAGTGCGTTTCTCACTGTTACATGCATTTGAATGGGGAACTCGACCGAAACAAAGTATAGGTTTTCATTATGTGAATAACTTGGAAATCTTAGCTCAAACAGCTGCAAAACCTGTTTTCCCAGCACGGGAACCTTGAGTTCTATAAGATAAAGCCATAAACATGTGTATCCGAGTCTTCTATCAAAAGTTACAGCTATTTCTATGAAGTTGTACAAAAACGCTTTCTTTCGCCAAGACAGTGCGTTTCTCACTGTTACATGCATTTGAATGGGGAACTCGACCGAAACAAAGTATAGGTTTTCATTATGTGAATAACTTGGAAATCTTAGCTCAAACAGCTGCAAAACCTGTTTGCCCAGCACGGGAACCTTGAGTTCTATAAGATAAAGCCATAAACATGTGTATCCGAGTCTTCTATCAAAAGTTACAGCTATTTCTATGAAGTTGTACAAAAACGCTTTCTTTCGCCAAGACAGTGCGTTTCTCACTGTTACATGCGTTTGAATGGGGAACTCGACCGAAACAAAGTATAGGTTTTCATTATGTGAATAACTTGGAAATCTTAGCTCAAACAGTTGCAAAACCTGTTTTCCTAGCACGGGAACCTTGAGTTCTATAAGATAAAGCCATAAACATGTGTATCCGAGTCTTCTATCAAAAGTTACAGCTATTTCTATGAAGTTGTACAAAAACGCTTTCTTTCGCCAAGACAGTGCGTTTCTCACTGTTACATGCATTTGAATGGGGAACTCGACCGAAACAAAGTATAGGTTTTCCTTATGTGAATAACTTGGAAATCTTAGCTCAAACAGCTGCAAAACCTGTTTTCCCAGCACGGAGACCTTGAGTTCTATAAGATAAAGCCATAAACATGTGTATCCGAGTCTTCTATCAAAAGTTACAGCTATTTCTATGAAGTTGTACAAAAACGCTTTCTTTCGCCAAGACAGTGCGTTTCTCACTGTTACATGCATTTGAATGGGGAACTCGACCGAAACAAAGTATAGGTTTTCATTATGTGAATAACTTGGAAATCTTAGCTCAAACAGCTGCAAAACCTGTTTTCCCAGCACGGAGACCTTGAGTTCTATAAGATAAAGCCATAAACATGTTTGTCTGAGTCTTCTATCAAAAGTTACAGCTATTTATATGAAGTTGTACAAAAACGCTTTCTTTCACCAAGACAGTGCGTTTCTCACTGTTACATGCATTTGAATGGGGAACTCGACCGAAACAAAGTATAAGTTTTCATTATGTGAATAACTTGGAAATCTTAGCTCAAACAGCTGCAAAACCTGTTTTCCCAGCACGGGAACCTTGAGTTCTATAAGATAAAGCCATAAACATGTGTATCCGAGTCTTCTATCAAAAGTTACAGCTATTTATATGAAGTTGTACAAAAACGCTTTCTTTCGCCAAGACAGTGCGTTTCTCACTGTTACATGCATTTGAATGGGGAACTCGACCGAAACAAAGTATAGGTTTTCATTATGTGAATAACTTGGAAATCTTAGCTCAAACAGCTGCAAAACCTGTTTGCCCAGCACGGGAACCTTGAGTTCTATAAGATAAAGCCATAAACATGTGTATCCGAGACTTCTATCAAAAGTTACAGCTATTTATATGAAGTTGTACAAAAACGCTTTCTTTCGCCAAGACAGTGCGTTTCTCACTGTTACATGCATTTTGAATGGGGAACTCGACCGAAACAAAGTATAAGTTTTCATTATGTGAATAACTTGGAAATCTTAGCTCAAACAGCTGCAAAACCTGTTTTCCCAGCACGGGAACCTTGAGTTCTATAAGATAAAGCCATAAACATGTGTATCCGAGTCTTCTATCAAAAGTTACAGCTATTTCTATGAAGTTGTACAAAAACGCTTTCTTTCGCCAAGACAGTGCGTTTCTCACTGTTACATGCATTTGAATGGGGAACTCGACCGAAACAAAGTATAGGTTTTCATTATGTGAATAACTTGGAAATCTTAGCTCAAACAGCTGCAAAACCTGTTTGCCCAGCACGGGAACCTTGAGTTCTATAAGATAAAGCCATAAACATGTGTATCCGAGTCTTCTATCAAAAGTTACAGCTATTTCTATGAAGTTGTACAAAAACGCTTTCTTTCGCCAAGACAGTGCGTTTCTCACTGTTACATGCATTTGAATGGGGAACTCGACCGAAACAAAGTATAGGTTTTCATTATGTGAATAACTTGGAAATCTTAGCTCAAACAGCTGCAAAACCTGTTTTCCCAGCACGGGAACCTTGAGTTCTATAAGATAAAGCCATAAACATGTGTATCCGAGTCTTCTATCAAAAGTTACAGCTATTTCTATGAAGTTGTACAAAAACGCTTTCTTTCGCCAAGACAGTGCGTTTCTCACTGTTACATGCATTTGAATGGGGAACTCGACCGAAACAAAGTATAGGTTTTCATTATGTGAATAACTTGGAAATCTTAGCTCAAACAGCTGCAAAACCTGTTTTCCCAGCACGGGAACCTTGAGTTCTATAAGATAAAGCCATAAACATGTGTATCCGAGTCTTCTATCAAAAGTTACAGCTATTTCTATGAAGTTGTACAAAAACGCTTTCTTTCGCCAAGACAGTGCGTTTCTCACTGTTACATGCATTTGAATGGGGAACTCGACCGAAACAAAGTATAGGTTTTCATTATGTGAATAACTTGGAAATCTTAGCTCAAACAGCTGCAAAACCTGTTTGCCCAGCACGGGAACCTTGAGTTCTATAAGATAAAGCCATAAACATGTGTATCCGAGTCTTCTATCAAAAGTTACAGCTATTTCTATGAAGTTGTACAAAAACGCTTTCTTTCGCCAAGACAGTGCGTTTCTCACTGTTACATGCGTTTGAATGGGGAACTCGACCGAAACAAAGTATAGGTTTTCATTATGTGAATAACTTGGAAATCTTAGCTCAAACAGCTGCAAAACCTGTTTGCCCAGCACGGGAACCTTGAGTTCTATAAGATAAAGCCATAAACATGTGTATCCGAGTCTTCTATCAAAAGTTACAGCTATTTCTATGAAGTTGTACAAAAACGCTTTCTTTCGCCAAGACAGTGCGTTTCTCACTGTTACATGCGTTTGAATGGGGAACTCGACCGAAACAAAGTATAGGTTTTCATTATGTGAATAACTTGGAAATCTTAGCTCAAACAGTTGCAAAACCTGTTTGCCCAGCACGGGAACCTTGAGTTCTATAAGATAAAGCCATAAACATGTGTATCCGAGACTTCTATCAAAAGTTACAGCTATTTATATGAAGTTGTACAAAAACGCTTTCTTTCGCCAAGACAGTGCGTTTCTCACTGTTACATGCATTTTGAATGGGGAACTCGACCGAAACAAAGTATAAGTTTTCATTATGTGAATAACTTGGAAATCTTAGCTCAAACAGCTGCAAAACCTGTTTTCCCAGCACGGGAACCTTGAGTTCTATAAGATAAAGCCATAAACATGTGTATCCGAGTCTTCTATCAAAAGTTACAGCTATTTCTATGAAGTTGTACAAAAACGCATTCTTTCGCCAAGACAGTGCGTTTCTCACTGTTACATGCATTTGAATGGGGAACTCGACCGAAACAAAGTATAGGTTTTCATTATGTGAATAACTTGGAAATCTTAGCTCAAACAGCTGCAAAACCTGTTTGCCCAGCACGGGAACCTTGAGTTCTATAAGATAAAGCCATAAACATGTGTATCCGAGTCTTCTATCAAAAGTTACAGCTATTTCTATGAAGTTGTACAAAAACGCTTTCTTTCGCCAAGACAGTGCGTTTCTCACTGTTACATGCATTTGAATGGGGAACTCGACCGAAACAAAGTATAGGTTTTCATTATGTGAATAACTTGGAAATCTTAGCTCAAACAGCTGCAAAACCTGTTTTCCCAGCACGGGAACCTTGAGTTCTATAAGATAAAGCCATAAACATGTGTATCCGAGTCTTCTATCAAAAGTTACAGCTATTTCTATGAAGTTGTACAAAAACGCTTTCTTTCGCCAAGACAGTGCGTTTCTCACTGTTACATGCATTTGAATGGGGAACTCGACCGAAACAAAGTATAGGTTTTCATTATGTGAATAACTTGGAAATCTTAGCTCAAACAGCTGCAAAACCTGTTTTCCCAGCACGGGAACCTTGAGTTCTATAAGATAAAGCCATAAACATGTGTATCCGAGTCTTCTATCAAAAGTTACAGCTATTTCTATGAAGTTGTACAAAAACGCTTTCTTTCGCCAAGACAGTGCGTTTCTCACTGTTACATGCATTTGAATGGGGAACTCGACCGAAACAAAGTATAGGTTTTCATTATGTGAATAACTTGGAAATCTTAGCTCAAACAGCTGCAAAACCTGTTTGCCCAGCACGGGAACCTTGAGTTCTATAAGATAAAGCCATAAACATGTGTATCCGAGTCTTCTATCAAAAGTTACAGCTATTTCTATGAAGTTGTACAAAAACGCTTTCTTTCGCCAAGACAGTGCGTTTCTCACTGTTACATGCGTTTGAATGGGGAACTCGACCGAAACAAAGTATAGGTTTTCATTATGTGAATAACTTGGAAATCTTAGCTCAAACAGTTGCAAAACCTGTTTTCCCAGCACGGGAACCTTGAGTTCTATAAGATAAAGCCATAAACATGTGTATCCGAGTCTTCTATCAAAAGTTACAGCTATTTCTATGAAGTTGTACAAAAACGCTTTCTTTCGCCAAGACAGTGCGTTTCTCACTGTTACATGCATTTGAATGGGGAACTCGACCGAAACAAAGTATAGGTTTTCCTTATGTGAATAACTTGGAAATCTTAGCTCAAACAGCTGCAAAACCTGTTTTCCCAGCACGGAGACCTTGAGTTCTATAAGATAAAGCCATAAACATGTGTATCCGAGTCTTCTATCAAAAGTTACAGCTATTTCTATGAAGTTGTACAAAAACGCTTTCTTTCGCCAAGACAGTGCGTTTCTCACTGTTACATGCATTTGAATGGGGAACTCGACCGAAACAAAGTATAGGTTTTCATTATGTGAATAACTTGGAAATCTTAGCTCAAACAGCTGCAAAACCTGTTTTCCCAGCACGGAGACCTTGAGTTCTATAAGATAAAGCCATAAACATGTTTGTCTGAGTCTTCTATCAAAAGTTACAGCTATTTATATGAAGTTGTACAAAAACGCTTTCTTTCACCAAGACAGTGCGTTTCTCACTGTTACATGCATTTGAATGGGGAACTCGACCGAAACAAAGTATAGGTTTTCATTATGTGAATAACTTGGAAATCTTAGCTCAAACAGCTGCAAAACCTGTTTTCCCAGCACGGAGACCTTGAGTTCTATAAGATAAAGCCATAAACATGTTTGTCTGAGTCTTCTATCAAAAGTTACAGCTATTTATATGAAGTTGTACAAAAACGCTTTCTTTCGCCAAGACAGTGCGTTTCTCACTGTTACATGCATTTGAATGGGGAACTCGACCGAAACAAAGTATAGGTTTTCATTATGTGAATAACTTGGAAATCTTAGCTCAAACAGCTGCAAAACCTGTTTTCCCAGCACGGGAACCTTGAGTTCTATAAGATAAAGCCATAAACATGTGTATCCGAGTCTTCTATCAAAAGTTACAGCTATTTCTATGAAGTTGTACAAAAACGCTTTCTTTCGCCAAGACAGTGCGTTTCTCACTGTTACATGCATTTGAATGGGGAACTCGACCGAAACAAAGTATAGGTTTTCATTATGTGAATAACTTGGAAATCTTAGCTCAAACAGCTGCAAAACCTGTTTTCCCAGCACGGGAACCTTGAGTTCTATAAGATAAAGCCATAAACATGTGTATCCGAGTCTTCTATCAAAAGTTACAGCTATTTCTATGAAGTTGTACAAAAACGCTTTCTTTCGCCAAGACAGTGCGTTTCTCACTGTTACATGCATTTGAATGGGGAACTCGACCGAAACAAAGTATAGGTTTTCATTATGTGAATAACTTGGAAATCTTAGCTCAAACAGCTGCAAAACCTGTTTGCCCAGCACGGGAACCTTGAGTTCTATAAGATAAAGCCATAAACATGTGTATCCGAGTCTTCTATCAAAAGTTACAGCTATTTCTATGAAGTTGTACAAAAACGCTTTCTTTCGCCAAGACAGTGCGTTTCTCACTGTTACATGCGTTTGAATGGGGAACTCGACCGAAACAAAGTATAGGTTTTCATTATGTGAATAACTTGGAAATCTTAGCTCAAACAGCTGCAAAACCTGTTTGCCCAGCACGGGAACCTTGAGTTCTATAAGATAAAGCCATAAACATGTGTATCCGAGTCTTCTATCAAAAGTTACAGCTATTTCTATGAAGTTGTACAAAAACGCTTTCTTTCGCCAAGACAGTGCGTTTCTCACTGTTACATGCGTTTGAATGGGGAACTCGACCGAAACAAAGTATAGGTTTTCATTATGTGAATAACTTGGAAATCTTAGCTCAAACAGTTGCAAAACCTGTTTTCCCAGCACGGGAACCTTGAGTTCTATAAGATAAAGCCATAAACATGTGTATCCGAGTCTTCTATCAAAAGTTACAGCTATTTCTATGAAGTTGTACAAAAACGCTTTCTTTCGCCAAGACAGTGCGTTTCTCACTGTTACATGCATTTGAATGGGGAACTCGACCGAAACAAAGTATAGGTTTTCCTTATGTGAATAACTTGGAAATCTTAGCTCAAACAGCTGCAAAACCTGTTTGCCCAGCACGGGAACCTTGAGTTCTATAAGATAAAGCCATAAACATGTGTATCCGAGTCTTCTATCAAAAGTTACAGCTATTTCTATGAAGTTGTACAAAAACGCTTTCTTTCGCCAAGACAGTGCGTTTCTCACTGTTACATGCATTTGAATGGGGAACTCGACCGAAACAAAGTATAGGTTTTCATTATGTGAATAACTTGGAAATCTTAGCTCAAACAGCTGCAAAACCTGTTTTCCCAGCACGGGAACCTTGAGTTCTATAAGATAAAGCCATAAACATGTGTATCCGAGTCTTCTATCAAAAGTTACAGCTATTTCTATGAAGTTGTACAAAAACGCTTTCTTTCGCCAAGACAGTGCGTTTCTCACTGTTACATGCATTTGAATGGGGAACTCGACCGAAACAAAGTATAGGTTTTCATTATGTGAATAACTTGGAAATCTTAGCTCAAACAGCTGCAAAACCTGTTTTCCCAGCACGGGAACCTTGAGTTCTATAAGATAAAGCCATAAACATGTGTATCCGAGTCTTCTATCAAAAGTTACAGCTATTTCTATGAAGTTGTACAAAAACGCTTTCTTTCGCCAAGACAGTGCGTTTCTCACTGTTACATGCATTTGAATGGGGAACTCGACCGAAACAAAGTATAGGTTTTCATTATGTGAATAACTTGGAAATCTTAGCTCAAACAGCTGCAAAACCTGTTTGCCCAGCACGGGAACCTTGAGTTCTATAAGATAAAGCCATAAACATGTGTATCCGAGTCTTCTATCAAAAGTTACAGCTATTTCTATGAAGTTGTACAAAAACGCTTTCTTTCGCCAAGACAGTGCGTTTCTCACTGTTACATGCGTTTGAATGGGGAACTCGACCGAAACAAAGTATAGGTTTTCATTATGTGAATAACTTGGAAATCTTAGCTCAAACAGCTGCAAAACCTGTTTGCCCAGCACGGGAACCTTGAGTTCTATAAGATAAAGCCATAAACATGTGTATCCGAGTCTTCTATCAAAAGTTACAGCTATTTCTATGAAGTTGTACAAAAACGCTTTCTTTCGCCAAGACAGTGCGTTTCTCACTGTTACATGCGTTTGAATGGGGAACTCGACCGAAACAAAGTATAGGTTTTCATTATGTGAATAACTTGGAAATCTTAGCTCAAACAGTTGCAAAACCTGTTTTCCCAGCACGGGAACCTTGAGTTCTATAAGATAAAGCCATAAACATGTGTATCCGAGTCTTCTATCAAAAGTTACAGCTATTTCTATGAAGTTGTACAAAAACGCTTTCTTTCGCCAAGACAGTGCGTTTCTCACTGTTACATGCATTTGAATGGGGAACTCGACCGAAACAAAGTATAGGTTTTCCTTATGTGAATAACTTGGAAATCTTAGCTCAAACAGCTGCAAAACCTGTTTTCCCAGCACGGAGACCTTGAGTTCTATAAGATAAAGCCATAAACATGTGTATCCGAGTCTTCTATCAAAAGTTACAGCTATTTCTATGAAGTTGTACAAAAACGCTTTCTTTCGCCAAGACAGTGCGTTTCTCACTGTTACATGCATTTGAATGGGGAACTCGACCGAAACAAAGTATAGGTTTTCATTATGTGAATAACTTGGAAATCTTAGCTCAAACAGCTGCAAAACCTGTTTTCCCAGCACGGAGACCTTGAGTTCTATAAGATAAAGCCATAAACATGTTTGTCTGAGTCTTCTATCAAAAGTTACAGCTATTTATATGAAGTTGTACAAAAACGCTTTCTTTCACCAAGACAGTGCGTTTCTCACTGTTACATGCATTTGAATGGGGAACTCGACCGAAACAAAGTATAGGTTTTCATTATGTGAATAACTTGGAAATCTTAGCTCAAACAGCTGCAAAACCTGTTTTCCCAGCACGGAGACCTTGAGTTCTATAAGATAAAGCCATAAACATGTTTGTCTGAGTCTTCTATCAAAAGTTACAGCTATTTATATGAAGTTGTACAAAAACGCTTTCTTTCGCCAAGACAGTGCGTTTCTCACTGTTACATGCATTTGAATGGGGAACTCGACCGAAACAAAGTATAGGTTTTCATTATGTGAATAACTTGGAAATCTTAGCTCAAACAGCTGCAAAACCTGTTTTCCCAGCACGGGAACCTTGAGTTCTATAAGATAAAGCCATAAACATGTGTATCCGAGTCTTCTATCAAAAGTTACAGCTATTTCTATGAAGTTGTACAAAAACGCTTTCTTTCGCCAAGACAGTGCGTTTCTCACTGTTACATGCATTTGAATGGGGAACTCGACCGAAACAAAGTATAGGTTTTCATTATGTGAATAACTTGGAAATCTTAGCTCAAACAGCTGCAAAACCTGTTTTCCCAGCACGGGAACCTTGAGTTCTATAAGATAAAGCCATAAACATGTGTATCCGAGTCTTCTATCAAAAGTTACAGCTATTTCTATGAAGTTGTACAAAAACGCTTTCTTTCGCCAAGACAGTGCGTTTCTCACTGTTACATGCATTTGAATGGGGAACTCGACCGAAACAAAGTATAGGTTTTCATTATGTGAATAACTTGGAAATCTTAGCTCAAACAGCTGCAAAACCTGTTTGCCCAGCACGGGAACCTTGAGTTCTATAAGATAAAGCCATAAACATGTGTATCCGAGTCTTCTATCAAAAGTTACAGCTATTTCTATGAAGTTGTACAAAAACGCTTTCTTTCGCCAAGACAGTGCGTTTCTCACTGTTACATGCGTTTGAATGGGGAACTCGACCGAAACAAAGTATAGGTTTTCATTATGTGAATAACTTGGAAATCTTAGCTCAAACAGCTGCAAAACCTGTTTGCCCAGCACGGGAACCTTGAGTTCTATAAGATAAAGCCATAAACATGTGTATCCGAGTCTTCTATCAAAAGTTACAGCTATTTCTATGAAGTTGTACAAAAACGCTTTCTTTCGCCAAGACAGTGCGTTTCTCACTGTTACATGCGTTTGAATGGGGAACTCGACCGAAACAAAGTATAGGTTTTCATTATGTGAATAACTTGGAAATCTTAGCTCAAACAGTTGCAAAACCTGTTTTCCCAGCACGGGAACCTTGAGTTCTATAAGATAAAGCCATAAACATGTGTATCCGAGTCTTCTATCAAAAGTTACAGCTATTTCTATGAAGTTGTACAAAAACGCTTTCTTTCGCCAAGACAGTGCGTTTCTCACTGTTACATGCATTTGAATGGGGAACTCGACCGAAACAAAGTATAGGTTTTCCTTATGTGAATAACTTGGAAATCTTAGCTCAAACAGCTGCAAAACCTGTTTTCCCAGCACGGAGACCTTGAGTTCTATAAGATAAAGCCATAAACATGTGTATCCGAGTCTTCTATCAAAAGTTACAGCTATTTCTATGAAGTTGTACAAAAACGCTTTCTTTCGCCAAGACAGTGCGTTTCTCACTGTTACATGCATTTGAATGGGGAACTCGACCGAAACAAAGTATAGGTTTTCATTATGTGAATAACTTGGAAATCTTAGCTCAAACAGCTGCAAAACCTGTTTTCCCAGCACGGAGACCTTGAGTTCTATAAGATAAAGCCATAAACATGTTTGTCTGAGTCTTCTATCAAAAGTTACAGCTATTTATATGAAGTTGTACAAAAACGCTTTCTTTCACCAAGACAGTGCGTTTCTCACTGTTACATGCATTTGAATGGGGAACTCGACCGAAACAAAGTATAAGTTTTCATTATGTGAATAACTTGGAAATCTTAGCTCAAACAGCTGCAAAACCTGTTTTCCCAGCACGGGAACCCTGAGTTCTATAAGATAAAGCCATAAACATGTGTATCCGAGTCTTCTATCAAAAGTTACAGCTATTTATATGAAGTTGTACAAAAACGCTTTCTTTCGCCAAGACAGTGCGTTTCTCACTGTTACATGCATTTGAATGGGGAACTCGACCGAAACAAAGTATAGGTTTTCATTATGTGAATAACTTGGAAATCTTAGCTCAAACAGCTGCAAAACCTGTTTGCCCAGCACGGGAACCTTGAGTTCTATAAGATAAAGCCATAAACATGTGTATCCGAGTCTTCTATCAAAAGTTACAGCTATTTCTATGAAGTTGTACAAAAACGCTTTCTTTCGCCAAGACAGTGCGTTTCTCACTGTTACATGCGTTTGAATGGGGAACTCGACCGAAACAAAGTATAAGTTTTCATTATGTGAATAACTTGGAAATCTTAGCTCAAACAGCTGCAAAACCTGTTTTCCCAGCACGGGAACCCTGAGTTCTATAAGATAAAGCCATAAACATGTGTATCCGAGTCTTCTATCAAAAGTTACAGCTATTTCTATGAAGTTGTACAAAAACGCTTTCTTTCGCCAAGACAGTGCGTTTCTCACTGTTACATGCATTTGAATGGGGAACTCGACCGAAACAAAGTATAGGTTTTCATTATGTGAATAACTTGGAAATCTTAGCTCAAACAGCTGCAAAACCTGTTTGCCCAGCACGGGAACCTTGAGTTCTATAAGATAAAGCCATAAACATGTGTATCCGAGTCTTCTATCAAAAGTTACAGCTATTTCTATGAAGTTGTACAAAAACGCTTTCTTTCGCCAAGACAGTGCGTTTCTCACTGTTACATGCGTTTGAATGGGGAACTCGACCGAAACAAAGTATAGGTTTTCCTTATGTGAATAACTTGGAAATCTTAGCTCAAACAGCTGCAAAACCTGTTTTCCCAGCACGGAGACCTTGAGTTCTATAAGATAAAGCCATAAACATGTGTATCCGAGTCTTCTATCAAAAGTTACAGCTATTTCTATGAAGTTGTACAAAAACGCTTTCTTTCGCCAAGACAGTGCGTTTCTCACTGTTACATGCATTTGAATGGGGAACTCGACCGAAACAAAGTATAGGTTTTCATTATGTGAATAACTTGGAAATCTTAGCTCAAACAGCTGCAAAACCTGTTTTCCCAGCACGGAGACCTTGAGTTCTATAAGATAAAGCCATAAACATGTTTGTCTGAGTCTTCTATCAAAAGTTACAGCTATTTATATGAAGTTGTACAAAAACGCTTTCTTTCGCCAAGACAGTGCGTTTCTCACTGTTACATGCATTTGAATGGGGAACTCGACCGAAACAAAGTATAGGTTTTCATTATGTGAATAACTTGGAAATCTTAGCTCAAACAGCTGCAAAACCTGTTTTCCCAGCACGGGAACCTTGAGTTCTATAAGATAAAGCCATAAACATGTGTATCCGAGTCTTCTATCAAAAGTTACAGCTATTTCTATGAAGTTGTACAAAAACGCTTTCTTTCGCCAAGACAGTGCGTTTCTCACTGTTACATGCATTTGAATGGGGAACTCGACCGAAACAAAGTATAGGTTTTCATTATGTGAATAACTTGGAAATCTTAGCTCAAACAGCTGCAAAACCTGTTTGCCCAGCACGGGAACCTTGAGTTCTATAAGATAAAGCCATAAACATGTGTATCCGAGTCTTCTATCAAAAGTTACAGCTATTTCTATGAAGTTGTACAAAAACGCTTTCTTTCGCCAAGACAGTGCGTTTCTCACTGTTACATGCGTTTGAATGGGGAACTCGACCGAAACAAAGTATAGGTTTTCATTATGTGAATAACTTGGAAATCTTAGCTCAAACAGCTGCAAAACCTGTTTGCCCAGCACGGGAACCTTGAGTTCTATAAGATAAAGCCATAAACATGTGTATCCGAGTCTTCTATCAAAAGTTACAGCTATTTCTATGAAGTTGTACAAAAACGCTTTCTTTCGCCAAGACAGTGCGTTTCTCACTGTTACATGCGTTTGAATGGGGAACTCGACCGAAACAAAGTATAGGTTTTCATTATGTGAATAACTTGGAAATCTTAGCTCAAACAGTTGCAAAACCTGTTTTCCCAGCACGGGAACCTTGAGTTCTATAAGATAAAGCCATAAACATGTGTATCCGAGTCTTCTATCAAAAGTTACAGCTATTTCTATGAAGTTGTACAAAAACGCTTTCTTTCGCCAAGACAGTGCGTTTCTCACTGTTACATGCATTTGAATGGGGAACTCGACCGAAACAAAGTATAGGTTTTCCTTATGTGAATAACTTGGAAATCTTAGCTCAAACAGCTGCAAAACCTGTTTTCCCAGCACGGAGACCTTGAGTTCTATAAGATAAAGCCATAAACATGTGTATCCGAGTCTTCTATCAAAAGTTACAGCTATTTCTATGAAGTTGTACAAAAACGCTTTCTTTCGCCAAGACAGTGCGTTTCTCACTGTTACATGCATTTGAATGGGGAACTCGACCGAAACAAAGTATAGGTTTTCATTATGTGAATAACTTGGAAATCTTAGCTCAAACAGCTGCAAAACCTGTTTTCCCAGCACGGAGACCTTGAGTTCTATAAGATAAAGCCATAAACATGTTTGTCTGAGTCTTCTATCAAAAGTTACAGCTATTTATATGAAGTTGTACAAAAACGCTTTCTTTCACCAAGACAGTGCGTTTCTCACTGTTACATGCATTTGAATGGGGAACTCGACCGAAACAAAGTATAAGTTTTCATTATGTGAATAACTTGGAAATCTTAGCTCAAACAGCTGCAAAACCTGTTTTCCCAGCACGGGAACCTTGAGTTCTATAAGATAAAGCCATAAACATGTGTATCCGAGTCTTCTATCAAAAGTTACAGCTATTTATATGAAGTTGTACAAAAACGCTTTCTTTCGCCAAGACAGTGCGTTTCTCACTGTTACATGCATTTGAATGGGGAACTCGACCGAAACAAAGTATAGGTTTTCATTATGTGAATAACTTGGAAATCTTAGCTCAAACAGCTGCAAAACCTGTTTTCCCAGCACGGGAACCTTGAGTTCTATAAGATAAAGCCATAAACATGTGTATCCGAGTCTTCTATCAAAAGTTACAGCTATTTATATGAAGTTGTACAAAAACGCTTTCTTTCGCCAAGACAGTGCGTTTCTCACTGTTACATGCATTTTGAATGGGGAACTCGACCGAAACAAAGTATAAGTTTTCATTATGTGAATAACTTGGAAATCTTAGCTCAAACAGCTGCAAAACCTGTTTTCCCAGCACGGGAACCTTGAGTTCTATAAGATAAAGCCATAAACATGTGTATCCGAGTCTTCTATCAAAAGTTACAGCTATTTCTATGAAGTTGTACAAAAACGCTTTCTTTCGCCAAGACAGTGCGTTTCTCACTGTTACATGCATTTGAATGGGGAACTCGACCGAAACAAAGTATAGGTTTTCATTATGTGAATAACTTGGAAATCTTAGCTCAAACAGCTGCAAAACCTGTTTGCCCAGCACGGGAACCTTGAGTTCTATAAGATAAAGCCATAAACATGTGTATCCGAGTCTTCTATCAAAAGTTACAGCTATTTCTATGAAGTTGTACAAAAACGCTTTCTTTCGCCAAGACAGTGCGTTTCTCACTGTTACATGCATTTGAATGGGGAACTCGACCGAAACAAAGTATAGGTTTTCATTATGTGAATAACTTGGAAATCTTAGCTCAAACAGCTGCAAAACCTGTTTTCCCAGCACGGGAACCTTGAGTTCTATAAGATAAAGCCATAAACATGTGTATCCGAGTCTTCTATCAAAAGTTACAGCTATTTCTATGAAGTTGTACAAAAACGCTTTCTTTTGCCAAGACAGTGCGTTTCTCACTGTTACATGCATTTGAATGGGGAACTCGACCGAAACAAAGTATAGGTTTTCATTATGTGAATAACTTGGAAATCTTAGCTCAAACAGCTGCAAAACCTGTTTTCCCAGCACGGGAACCTTGAGTTCTATAAGATAAAGCCATAAACATGTGTATCCGAGTCTTCTATCAAAAGTTACAGCTATTTATATGAAGTTGTACAAAAACGCTTTCTTTCGCCAAGACAGTGCGTTTCTCACTGTTACATGCATTTGAATGGGGAACTCGACCGAAACAAAGTATAGGTTTTCATTATGTGAATAACTTGGAAATCTTAGCTCAAACAGCTGCAAAACCTGTTTGCCCAGCACGGGAACCTTGAGTTCTATAAGATAAAGCCATAAACATGTGTATCCGAGTCTTCTATCAAAAGTTACAGCTATTTCTATGAAGTTGTACAAAAACGCTTTCTTTCGCCAAGACAGTGCGTTTCTCACTGTTACATGCATTTGAATGGGGAACTCGACCGAAACAAAGTATAGGTTTTCATTATGTGAATAACTTGGAAATCTTAGCTCAAACAGTTGCAAAACCTGTTTTCCCAGCACGGGAACCTTGAGTTCTATAAGATAAAGCCATAAACATGTGTATCCGAGTCTTCTATCAAAAGTTACAGCTATTTCTATGAAGTTGTACAAAAACGCTTTCTTTCGCCAAGACAGTGCGTTTCTCACTGTTACATGCATTTGAATGGGGAACTCGACCGAAACAAAGTATAGGTTTTCCTTATGTGAATAACTTGGAAATCTTAGCTCAAACAGCTGCAAAACCTGTTTTCCCAGCACGGAGACCTTGAGTTCTATAAGATAAAGCCATAAACATGTGTATCCGAGTCTTCTATCAAAAGTTACAGCTATTTCTATGAAGTTGTACAAAAACGCTTTCTTTCGCCAAGACAGTGCGTTTCTCACTGTTACATGCATTTGAATGGGGAACTCGACCGAAACAAAGTATAGGTTTTCATTATGTGAATAACTTGGAAATCTTAGCTCAAACAGCTGCAAAACCTGTTTTCCCAGCACGGGAACCTTGAGTTCTATAAGATAAAGCCATAAACATGTGTATCCGAGTCTTCTATCAAAAGTTACAGCTATTTATATGAAGTTGTACAAAAAACGCTTTCTTTCGCCAAGACAGTGCGTTTCTCACTGTTACATGCATTTGAATGGGGAACTCGACCGAAACAAAGTATAGGTTTTCATTATGTGAATAACTTGGAAATCTTAGCTCAAACAGCTGCAAAACCTGTTTGCCCAGCACGGGAACCTTGAGTTCTATAAGATAAAGCCATAAACATGTGTATCCGAGTCTTCTATCAAAAGTTACAGCTATTTCTATGAAGTTGTACAAAAACGCTTTCTTTCGCCAAGACAGTGCGTTTCTCACTGTTACATGCATTTGAATGGGGAACTCGACCGAAACAAAGTATAGGTTTTCATTATGTGAATAACTTGGAAATCTTAGCTCAAACAGCTGCAAAACCTGTTTTCCCAGCACGGGAACCTTGAGTTCTATAAGATAAAGCCATAAACATGTGTATCCGAGTCTTCTATCAAAAGTTACAGCTATTTATATGAAGTTGTACAAAAAACGCTTTCTTTCGCCAAGACAGTGCGTTTCTCACTGTTACATGCATTTGAATGGGGAACTCGACCGAAACAAAGTATAGGTTTTCATTATGTGAATAACTTGGAAATCTTAGCTCAAACAGCTGCAAAACCTGTTTTCCCAGCACGGGAACCTTGAGTTCTATAAGATAAAGCCATAAACATGTGTATCCGAGTCTTCTATCAAAAGTTACAGCTATTTCTATGAAGTTGTACAAAAACGCTTTCTTTCGCCAAGACAGTGCGTTTCTCACTGTTACATGCATTTGAATGGGGAACTCGACCGAAACAAAGTATAGGTTTTCATTATGTGAATAACTTGGAAATCTTAGCTCAAACAGCTGCAAAACCTGTTTTCCCAGCACGGGAACCTTGAGTTCTATAAGATAAAGCCATAAACATGTGTATCCGAGTCTTCTATCAAAAGTTACAGCTATTTCTATGAAGTTGTACAAAAACGCTTTCTTTCGCCAAGACAGTGCGTTTCTCACTGTTACATGCATTTGAATGGGGAACTCGACCGAAACAAAGTATAGGTTTTCATTATGTGAATAACTTGGAAATCTTAGCTCAAACAGCTGCAAAACCTGTTTTCCCAGCACGGGAACCTTGAGTTCTATAAGATAAAGCCATAAACATGTTTGTCTGAGTCTTCTATCAAAAGTTACAGCTATTTATATGAAGTTGTACAAAAACGCTTTCTTTCGCCAAGACAGTGCGTTTCTCACTGTTACATGCATTTGAATGGGGAACTCGACCGAAACAAAGTATAAGTTTTCATTATGTGAATAACTTGGAAATCTTAGCTCAAACAGCTGCAAAACCTGTTTTCCCAGCACGGGAACCTTGAGTTCTATAAGATAAAGCCATAAACATGTGTATCCGAGTCTTCTATCAAAAGTTACAGCTATTTATATGAAGTTGTACAAAAACGCTTTCTTTCGCCAAGACAGTGCGTTTCTCACTGTTACATGCATTTGAATGGGGAACTCGACCGAAACAAAGTATAGGTTTTCATTATGTGAATAACTTGGAAATCTTAGCTCAAACAGCTGCAAAACCTGTTTGCCCAGCACGGGAACCTTGAGTTCTATAAGATAAAGCCATAAACATGTGTATCCGAGTCTTCTATCAAAAGTTACAGCTATTTATATGAAGTTGTACAAAAACGCTTTCTTTCGCCAAGACAGTGCGTTTCTCACTGTTACATGCATTTGAATGGGGAACTCGACCGAAACAAAGTATAGGTTTTCATTATGTGAATAACTTGGAAATCTTAGCTCAAACAGCTGCAAAACCTGTTTTCCCAGCACGGGAACCTTGAGTTCTATAAGATAAAGCCATAAACATGTGTATCCGAGTCTTCTATCAAAAGTTACAGCTATTTCTATGAAGTTGTACAAAAACGCTTTCTTTCGCCAAGACAGTGCGTTTCTCACTGTTACATGCATTTGAATGGGGAACTCGACCGAAACAAAGTATAGGTTTTCATTATGTGAATAACTTGGAAATCTTAGCTCAAACAGCTGCAAAACCTGTTTGCCCAGCACGGGAACCTTGAGTTCTATAAGATAAAGCCATAAACATGTGTATCCGAGTCTTCTATCAAAAGTTACAGCTATTTCTATGAAGTTGTACAAAAACGCTTTCTTTCGCCAAGACAGTGCGTTTCTCACTGTTACATGCATTTGAATGGGGAACTCGACCGAAACAAAGTATAGGTTTTCATTATGTGAATAACTTGGAAATCTTAGCTCAAACAGCTGCAAAACCTGTTTTCCCAGCACGGGAACCTTGAGTTCTATAAGATAAAGCCATAAACATGTGTATCCGAGTCTTCTATCAAAAGTTACAGCTATTTCTATGAAGTTGTACAAAAACGCTTTCTTTTGCCAAGACAGTGCGTTTCTCACTGTTACATGCATTTGAATGGGGAACTCGACCGAAACAAAGTATAGGTTTTCATTATGTGAATAACTTGGAAATCTTAGCTCAAACAGCTGCAAAACCTGTTTTCCCAGCACGGGAACCTTGAGTTCTATAAGATAAAGCCATAAACATGTGTATCCGAGTCTTCTATCAAAAGTTACAGCTATTTCTATGAAGTTGTACAAAAACGCTTTCTTTCGCCAAGACAGTGCGTTTCTCACTGTTACATGCATTTGAATGGGGAACTCGACCGAAACAAAGTATAGGTTTTCATTATGTGAATAACTTGGAAATCTTAGCTCAAACAGCTGCAAAACCTGTTTGCCCAGCACGGGAACCTTGAGTTCTATAAGATAAAGCCATAAACATGTGTATCCGAGTCTTCTATCAAAAGTTACAGCTATTTCTATGAAGTTGTACAAAAACGCTTTCTTTCGCCAAGACAGTGCGTTTCTCACTGTTACATGCATTTGAATGGGGAACTCGACCGAAACAAAGTATAGGTTTTCATTATGTGAATAACTTGGAAATCTTAGCTCAAACAGTTGCAAAACCTGTTTTCCCAGCACGGGAACCTTGAGTTCTATAAGATAAAGCCATAAACATGTGTATCCGAGTCTTCTATCAAAAGTTACAGCTATTTCTATGAAGTTGTACAAAAACGCTTTCTTTCGCCAAGACAGTGCGTTTCTCACTGTTACATGCATTTGAATGGGGAACTCGACCGAAACAAAGTATAGGTTTTCCTTATGTGAATAACTTGGAAATCTTAGCTCAAACAGCTGCAAAACCTGTTTTCCCAGCACGGAGACCTTGAGTTCTATAAGATAAAGCCATAAACATGTGTATCCGAGTCTTCTATCAAAAGTTACAGCTATTTCTATGAAGTTGTACAAAAACGCTTTCTTTCGCCAAGACAGTGCGTTTCTCACTGTTACATGCATTTGAATGGGGAACTCGACCGAAACAAAGTATAGGTTTTCATTATGTGAATAACTTGGAAATCTTAGCTCAAACAGCTGCAAAACCTGTTTTCCCAGCACGGGAACCTTGAGTTCTATAAGATAAAGCCATAAACATGTGTATCCGAGTCTTCTATCAAAAGTTACAGCTATTTATATGAAGTTGTACAAAAAACGCTTTCTTTCGCCAAGACAGTGCGTTTCTCACTGTTACATGCATTTGAATGGGGAACTCGACCGAAACAAAGTATAGGTTTTCATTATGTGAATAACTTGGAAATCTTAGCTCAAACAGCTGCAAAACCTGTTTTCCCAGCACGGGAACCTTGAGTTCTATAAGATAAAGCCATAAACATGTGTATCCGAGTCTTCTATCAAAAGTTACAGCTATTTCTATGAAGTTGTACAAAAACGCTTTCTTTCGCCAAGACAGTGCGTTTCTCACTGTTACATGCATTTGAATGGGGAACTCGACCGAAACAAAGTATAGGTTTTCATTATGTGAATAACTTGGAAATCTTAGCTCAAACAGCTGCAAAACCTGTTTTCCCAGCACGGGAACCTTGAGTTCTATAAGATAAAGCCATAAACATGTGTATCCGAGTCTTCTATCAAAAGTTACAGCTATTTATATGAAGTTGTACAAAAAACGCTTTCTTTCGCCAAGACAGTGCGTTTCTCACTGTTACATGCATTTGAATGGGGAACTCGACCGAAACAAAGTATAGGTTTTCATTATGTGAATAACTTGGAAATCTTAGCTCAAACAGCTGCAAAACCTGTTTTCCCAGCACGGGAACCTTGAGTTCTATAAGATAAGGCCATAAACATGTGTATCCGAGTCTTCTATCAAAAGTTACAGCTATTTCTATGAAGTTGTACAAAAACGCTTTCTTTCGCCAAGACAGTGCGTTTCTCACTGTTACATGCATTTGAATGGGGAACTCGACCGAAACAAAGTATAGGTTTTCATTATGTGAATAACTTGGAAATCTTAGCTCAAACAGCTGCAAAACCTGTTTTCCCAGCACGGGAACCTTGAGTTCTATAAGATAAAGCCATAAACATGTGTATCCGAGTCTTCTATCAAAAGTTACAGCTATTTCTATGAAGTTGTACAAAAAACGCTTTCTTTCGCCAAGACAGTGCGTTTCTCACTGTTACATGCATTTGAATGGGGAACTCGACCGAAACAAAGTATAGGTTTTCATTATGTGAATAACTTGGAAATCTTAGCTCAAACAGCTGCAAAACCTGTTTTCCCAGCACGGGAACCTTGAGTTCTATAAGATAAAGCCATAAACATGTGTATCCGAGTCTTCTATCAAAAGTTACAGCTATTTCTATGAAGTTGTACAAAAACGCTTTCTTTCGCCAAGACAGTGCGTTTCTCACTGTTACATGCATTTGAATGGGGAACTCGACCGAAACAAAGTATAGGTTTTCATTATGTGAATAACTTGGAAATCTTAGCTCAAACAGCTGCAAAACCTGTTTTCCCAGCACGGGAACCTTGAGTTCTATAAGATAAAGCCATAAACATGTGTATCCGAGTCTTCTATCAAAAGTTACAGCTATTTCTATGAAGTTGTACAAAAACGCTTTCTTTCGCCAAGACAGTGCGTTTCTCACTGTTACATGCATTTGAATGGGGAACTCGACCGAAACAAAGTATAGGTTTTCATTATGTGAATAACTTGGAAATCTTAGCTCAAACAGCTGCAAAACCTGTTTTCCCAGCACGGGAACCTTGAGTTCTATAAGATAAAGCCATAAACATGTGTATCCGAGTCTTCTATCAAAAGTTACAGCTATTTCTATGAAGTTGTACAAAAACGCTTTCTTTCGCCAAGACAGTGCGTTTCTCACTGTTACATGCATTTGAATGGGGAACTCGACCGAAACAAAGTATAGGTTTTCATTATGTGAATAACTTGGAAATCTTAGCTCAAACAGCTGCAAAACCTGTTTTCCCAGCACGGGAACCTTGAGTTCTATAAGATAAAGCCATAAACATGTGTATCCGAGTCTTCTATCAAAAGTTACAGCTATTTCTATGAAGTTGTACAAAAACGCTTTCTTTCGCCAAGACAGTGCGTTTCTCACTGTTACATGCATTTGAATGGGGAACTCGACCGAAACAAAGTATAGGTTTTCATTATGTGAATAACTTGGAAATCTTAGCTCAAACAGCTGCAAAACCTGTTTTCCCAGCACGGGAACCTTGAGTTCTATAAGATAAAGCCATAAACATGTGTATCCGAGTCTTCTATCAAAAGTTACAGCTATTTCTATGAAGTTGTACAAAAACGCTTTCTTTCGCCAAGACAGTGCGTTTCTCACTGTTACATGCATTTGAATGGGGAACTCGACCGAAACAAAGTATAGGTTTTCATTATGTGAATAACTTGGAAATCTTAGCTCAAACAGCTGCAAAACCTGTTTTCCCAGCACGGGAACCTTGAGTTCTATAAGATAAAGCCATAAACATGTGTATCCGAGTCTTCTATCAAAAGTTACAGCTATTTCTATGAAGTTGTACAAAAACGCTTTCTTTCGCCAAGACAGTGCGTTTCTCACTGTTACATGCATTTGAATGGGGAACTCGACCGAAACAAAGTATAGGTTTTCATTATGTGAATAACTTGGAAATCTTAGCTCAAACAGCTGCAAAACCTGTTTTCCCAGCACGGGAACCTTGAGTTCTATAAGATAAAGCCATAAACATGTGTATCCGAGTCTTCTATCAAAAGTTACAGCTATTTATATGAAGTTGTACAAAAACGCTTTCTTTCGCCAAGACAGTGCGTTTCTCACTGTTACATGCATTTGAATGGGGAACTCGACCGAAACAAAGTATAGGTTTTCATTATGTGAATAACTTGGAAATCTTAGCTCAAACAGCTGCAAAACCTGTTTTCCCAGCACGGGAACCTTGAGTTCTATAAGATAAAGCCATAAACATGTGTATCCGAGTCTTCTATCAAAAGTTACAGCTATTTCTATGAAGTTGTACAAAAACGCTTTCTTTCGCCAAGACAGTGCGTTTCTCACTGTTACATGCATTTGAATGGGGAACTCGACCGAAACAAAGTATAGGTTTTCATTATGTGAATAACTTGGAAATCTTAGCTCAAACAGCTGCAAAACCTGTTTTCCCAGCACGGGAACCTTGAGTTCTATAAGATAAAGCCATAAACATGTGTATCCGAGTCTTCTATCAAAAGTTACAGCTATTTATATGAAGTTGTACAAAAACGCTTTCTTTCGCCAAGACAGTGCGTTTCTCACTGTTACATGCATTTGAATGGGGAACTCGACCGAAACAAAGTATAGGTTTTCATTATGTGAATAACTTGGAAATCTTAGCTCAAACAGCTGCAAAACCTGTTTTCCCAGCACGGGAACCTTGAGTTCTATAAGATAAAGCCATAAACATGTGTATCCGAGTCTTCTATCAAAAGTTACAGCTATTTCTATGAAGTTGTACAAAAACGCTTTCTTTCGCCAAGACAGTGCGTTTCTCACTGTTACATGCATTTGAATGGGGAACTCGACCGAAACAAAGTATAGGTTTTCATTATGTGAATAACTTGGAAATCTTAGCTCAAACAGCTGCAAAACCTGTTTTCCCAGCACGGGAACCTTGAGTTCTATAAGATAAAGCCATAAACATGTGTATCCGAGTCTTCTATCAAAAGTTACAGCTATTTCTATGAAGTTGTACAAAAACGCTTTCTTTCGCCAAGACAGTGCGTTTCTCACTGTTACATGCATTTGAATGGGGAACTCGACCGAAACAAAGTATAGGTTTTCATTATGTGAATAACTTGGAAATCTTAGCTCAAACAGCTGCAAAACCTGTTTTCCCAGCACGGGAACCTTGAGTTCTATAAGATAAAGCCATAAACATGTGTATCCGAGTCTTCTATCAAAAGTTACAGCTATTTCTATGAAGTTGTACAAAAAACGCTTTCTTTCGCCAAGACAGTGCGTTTCTCACTGTTACATGCATTTGAATGGGGAACTCGACCGAAACAAAGTATAGGTTTTCATTATGTGAATAACTTGGAAATCTTAGCTCAAACAGCTGCAAAACCTGTTTTCCCAGCACGGGAACCTTGAGTTCTATAAGATAAAGCCATAAACATGTGTATCCGAGTCTTCTATCAAAAGTTACAGCTATTTCTATGAAGTTGTACAAAAACGCTTTCTTTCGCCAAGACAGTGCGTTTCTCACTGTTACATGCATTTGAATGGGGAACTCGACCGAAACAAAGTATAGGTTTTCATTATGTGAATAACTTGGAAATCTTAGCTCAAACAGCTGCAAAACCTGTTTTCCCAGCACGGGAACCTTGAGTTCTATAAGATAAAGCCATAAACATGTGTATCCGAGTCTTCTATCAAAAGTTACAGCTATTTATATGAAGTTGTACAAAAAACGCTTTCTTTCGCCAAGACAGTGCGTTTCTCACTGTTACATGCATTTGAATGGGGAACTCGACCGAAACAAAGTATAGGTTTTCATTATGTGAATAACTTGGAAATCTTAGCTCAAACAGCTGCAAAACCTGTTTTCCCAGCACGGGAACCTTGAGTTCTATAAGATAAAGCCATAAACATGTGTATCCGAGTCTTCTATCAAAAGTTACAGCTATTTCTATGAAGTTGTACAAAAACGCTTTCTTTCGCCAAGACAGTGCGTTTCTCACTGTTACATGCATTTGAATGGGGAACTCGACCGAAACAAAGTATAGGTTTTCATTATGTGAATAACTTGGAAATCTTAGCTCAAACAGCTGCAAAACCTGTTTTCCCAGCACGGGAACCTTGAGTTCTATAAGATAAAGCCATAAACATGTGTATCCGAGTCTTCTATCAAAAGTTACAGCTATTTATATGAAGTTGTACAAAAAACGCTTTCTTTCGCCAAGACAGTGCGTTTCTCACTGTTACATGCATTTGAATGGGGAACTCGACCGAAACAAAGTATAGGTTTTCATTATGTGAATAACTTGGAAATCTTAGCTCAAACAGCTGCAAAACCTGTTTTCCCAGCACGGGAACCTTGAGTTCTATAAGATAAAGCCATAAACATGTGTATCCGAGTCTTCTATCAAAAGTTACAGCTATTTCTATGAAGTTGTACAAAAACGCTTTCTTTCGCCAAGACAGTGCGTTTCTCACTGTTACATGCATTTGAATGGGGAACTCGACCGAAACAAAGTATAGGTTTTCATTATGTGAATAACTTGGAAATCTTAGCTCAAACAGCTGCAAAACCTGTTTTCCCAGCACGGGAACCTTGAGTTCTATAAGATAAAGCCATAAACATGTGTATCCGAGTCTTCTATCAAAAGTTACAGCTATTTCTATGAAGTTGTACAAAAAACGCTTTCTTTCGCCAAGACAGTGCGTTTCTCACTGTTACATGCATTTGAATGGGGAACTCGACCGAAACAAAGTATAGGTTTTCATTATGTGAATAACTTGGAAATCTTAGCTCAAACAGCTGCAAAACCTGTTTTCCCAGCACGGGAACCTTGAGTTCTATAAGATAAAGCCATAAACATGTGTATCCGAGTCTTCTATCAAAAGTTACAGCTATTTCTATGAAGTTGTACAAAAACGCTTTCTTTCGCCAAGACAGTGCGTTTCTCACTGTTACATGCATTTGAATGGGGAACTCGACCGAAACAAAGTATAGGTTTTCATTATGTGAATAACTTGGAAATCTTAGCTCAAACAGCTGCAAAACCTGTTTTCCCAGCACGGGAACCTTGAGTTCTATAAGATAAAGCCATAAACATGTGTATCCGAGTCTTCTATCAAAAGTTACAGCTATTTCTATGAAGTTGTACAAAAACGCTTTCTTTCGCCAAGACAGTGCGTTTCTCACTGTTACATGCATTTGAATGGGGAACTCGACCGAAACAAAGTATAGGTTTTCATTATGTGAATAACTTGGAAATCTTAGCTCAAACAGCTGCAAAACCTGTTTTCCCAGCACGGGAACCTTGAGTTCTATAAGATAAAGCCATAAACATGTGTATCCGAGTCTTCTATCAAAAGTTACAGCTATTTCTATGAAGTTGTACAAAAACGCTTTCTTTCGCCAAGACAGTGCGTTTCTCACTGTTACATGCATTTGAATGGGGAACTCGACCGAAACAAAGTATAGGTTTTCATTATGTGAATAACTTGGAAATCTTAGCTCAAACAGCTGCAAAACCTGTTTTCCCAGCACGGGAACCTTGAGTTCTATAAGATAAAGCCATAAACATGTGTATCCGAGTCTTCTATCAAAAGTTACAGCTATTTCTATGAAGTTGTACAAAAACGCTTTCTTTCGCCAAGACAGTGCGTTTCTCACTGTTACATGCATTTGAATGGGGAACTCGACCGAAACAAAGTATAGGTTTTCATTATGTGAATAACTTGGAAATCTTAGCTCAAACAGCTGCAAAACCTGTTTTCCCAGCACGGGAACCTTGAGTTCTATAAGATAAAGCCATAAACATGTGTATCCGAGTCTTCTATCAAAAGTTACAGCTATTTCTATGAAGTTGTACAAAAACGCTTTCTTTCGCCAAGACAGTGCGTTTCTCACTGTTACATGCATTTGAATGGGGAACTCGACCGAAACAAAGTATAGGTTTTCATTATGTGAATAACTTGGAAATCTTAGCTCAAACAGCTGCAAAACCTGTTTTCCCAGCACGGGAACCTTGAGTTCTATAAGATAAAGCCATAAACATGTGTATCCGAGTCTTCTATCAAAAGTTACAGCTATTTCTATGAAGTTGTACAAAAACGCTTTCTTTCGCCAAGACAGTGCGTTTCTCACTGTTACATGCATTTGAATGGGGAACTCGACCGAAACAAAGTATAGGTTTTCATTATGTGAATAACTTGGAAATCTTAGCTCAAACAGCTGCAAAACCTGTTTTCCCAGCACGGGAACCTTGAGTTCTATAAGATAAAGCCATAAACATGTGTATCCGAGTCTTCTATCAAAAGTTACAGCTATTTCTATGAAGTTGTACAAAAACGCTTTCTTTCGCCAAGACAGTGCGTTTCTCACTGTTACATGCATTTGAATGGGGAACTCGACCGAAACAAAGTATAGGTTTTCATTATGTGAATAACTTGGAAATCTTAGCTCAAACAGCTGCAAAACCTGTTTTCCCAGCACGGGAACCTTGAGTTCTATAAGATAAAGCCATAAACATGTGTATCCGAGTCTTCTATCAAAAGTTACAGCTATTTCTATGAAGTTGTACAAAAACGCTTTCTTTCGCCAAGACAGTGCGTTTCTCACTGTTACATGCATTTGAATGGGGAACTCGACCGAAACAAAGTATAGGTTTTCATTATGTGAATAACTTGGAAATCTTAGCTCAAACAGCTGCAAAACCTGTTTTCCCAGCACGGGAACCTTGAGTTCTATAAGATAAAGCCATAAACATGTGTATCCGAGTCTTCTATCAAAAGTTACAGCTATTTATATGAAGTTGTACAAAAACGCTTTCTTTCGCCAAGACAGTGCGTTTCTCACTGTTACATGCATTTGAATGGGGAACTCGACCGAAACAAAGTATAGGTTTTCATTATGTGAATAACTTGGAAATCTTAGCTCAAACAGCTGCAAAACCTGTTTGCCCAGCACGGGAACCTTGAGTTCTATAAGATAAAGCCATAAACATGTGTATCCGAGTCTTCTATCAAAAGTTACAGCTATTTCTATGAAGTTGTACAAAAACGCTTTCTTTCGCCAAGACAGTGCGTTTCTCACTGTTACATGCATTTGAATGGGGAACTCGACCGAAACAAAGTATAGGTTTTCATTATGTGAATAACTTGGAAATCTTAGCTCAAACAGCTGCAAAACCTGTTTTCCCAGCACGGGAACCTTGAGTTCTATAAGATAAAGCCATAAACATGTGTATCCGAGTCTTCTATCAAAAGTTACAGCTATTTATATGAAGTTGTACAAAAACGCTTTCTTTCGCCAAGACAGTGCGTTTCTCACTGTTACATGCATTTGAATGGGGAACTCGACCGAAACAAAGTATAGGTTTTCATTATGTGAATAACTTGGAAATCTTAGCTCAAACAGCTGCAAAACCTGTTTTCCCAGCACGGGAACCTTGAGTTCTATAAGATAAAACCATAAACATGTGTATCCGAGTCTTCTATCAAAAGTTACAGCTATTTCTATGAAGTTGTACAAAAACGCTTTCTTTCGCCAAGACAGTGCGTTTCTCACTGTTACATGCATTTGAATGGGGAACTCGACCGAAACAAAGTATAGGTTTTCATTATGTGAATAACTTGGAAATCTTAGCTCAAACAGCTGCAAAACCTGTTTTCCCAGCACGGGAACCTTGAGTTCTATAAGATAAAGCCATAAACATGTGTATCCGAGTCTTCTATCAAAAGTTACAGCTATTTCTATGAAGTTGTACAAAAACGCTTTCTTTCGCCAAGACAGTGCGTTTCTCACTGTTACATGCATTTGAATGGGGAACTCGACCGAAACAAAGTATAGGTTTTCATTATGTGAATAACTTGGAAATCTTAGCTCAAACAGCTGCAAAACCTGTTTGCCCAGCACGGGAACCTTGAGTTCTATAAGATAAAGCCATAAACATGTGTATCCGAGTCTTCTATCAAAAGTTACAGCTATTTCTATGAAGTTGTACAAAAACGCTTTCTTTCGCCAAGACAGTGCGTTTCTCACTGTTACATGCGTTTGAATGGGGAACTCGACCGAAACAAAGTATAGGTTTTCATTATGTGAATAACTTGGAAATCTTAGCTCAAACAGTTGCAAAACCTGTTTTCCCAGCACGGGAACCTTGAGTTCTATAAGATAAAGCCATAAACATGTGTATCCGAGTCTTCTATCAAAAGTTACAGCTATTTCTATGAAGTTGTACAAAAACGCTTTCTTTCGCCAAGACAGTGCGTTTCTCACTGTTACATGCATTTGAATGGGGAACTCGACCGAAACAAAGTATAGGTTTTCCTTATGTGAATAACTTGGAAATCTTAGCTCAAACAGCTGCAAAACCTGTTTTCCCAGCACGGAGACCTTGAGTTCTATAAGATAAAGCCATAAACATGTGTATCCGAGTCTTCTATCAAAAGTTACAGCTATTTCTATGAAGTTGTACAAAAACGCTTTCTTTCGCCAAGACAGTGCGTTTCTCACTGTTACATGCATTTGAATGGGGAACTCGACCGAAACAAAGTATAGGTTTTTATTATGTGAATAACTTGGAAATCTTAGCTCAAACAGCTGCAAAACCTGTTTTCCCAGCACGGGAACCTTGAGTTCTATAAGATAAAGCCATAAACATGTGTATCCGAGTCTTCTATCAAAAGTTACAGCTATTTATATGAAGTTGTACAAAAAACGCTTTCTTTCGCCAAGACAGTGCGTTTCTCACTGTTACATGCATTTGAATGGGGAACTCGACCGAAACAAAGTATAGGTTTTCATTATGTGAATAACTTGGAAATCTTAGCTCAAACAGCTGCAAAACCTGTTTTCCCAGCACGGGAACCTTGAGTTCTATAAGATAAAGCCATAAACATGTGTATCCGAGTCTTCTATCAAAAGTTACAGCTATTTCTATGAAGTTGTACAAAAACGCTTTCTTTCGCCAAGACAGTGCGTTTCTCACTGTTACATGCATTTGAATGGGGAACTCGACCGAAACAAAGTATAGGTTTTCATTATGTGAATAACTTGGAAATCTTAGCTCAAACAGCTGCAAAACCTGTTTTCCCAGCACGGGAACCTTGAGTTCTATAAGATAAAGCCATAAACATGTTTATCCGAGTCTTCTATCAAAAGTTACAGCTATTTCTATGAAGTTGTACAAAAACGCTTTCTTTTGCCAAGACAGTGCGTTTCTCACTGTTACATGCATTTGAATGGGGAACTCGACCGAAACAAAGTATAGGTTTTCATTATGTGAATAACTTGGAAATCTTAGCTCAAACAGCTGCAAAACCTGTTTTCCCAGCACGGGAACCTTGAGTTCTATAAGATAAAGCCATAAACATGTGTATCCGAGTCTTCTATCAAAAGTTACAGCTATTTCTATGAAGTTGTACAAAAACGCTTTCTTTCGCCAAGACAGTGCGTTTCTCACTGTTACATGCATTTGAATGGGGAACTCGACCGAAACAAAGTATAGGTTTTCATTATGTGAATAACTTGGAAATCTTAGCTCAAACAGCTGCAAAACCTGTTTTCCCAGCACGGGAACCTTGAGTTCTATAAGATAAAGCCATAAACATGTGTATCCGAGTCTTCTATCAAAAGTTACAGCTATTTCTATGAAGTTGTACAAAAACGCTTTCTTTCGCCAAGACAGTGCGTTTCTCACTGTTACATGCATTTGAATGGGGAACTCGACCGAAACAAAGTATAGGTTTTCATTATGTGAATAACTTGGAAATCTTAGCTCAAACAGCTGCAAAACCTGTTTTCCCAGCACGGGAACCTTGAGTTCTATAAGATAAAGCCATAAACATGTGTATCCGAGTCTTCTATCAAAAGTTACAGCTATTTCTATGAAGTTGTACAAAAACGCTTTCTTTCGCCAAGACAGTGCGTTTCTCACTGTTACATGCATTTGAATGGGGAACTCGACCGAAACAAAGTATAGGTTTTCATTATGTGAATAACTTGGAAATCTTAGCTCAAACAGTTGCAAAACCTGTTTTCCCAGCACGGGAACCTTGAGTTCTATAAGATAAAGCCATAAACATGTGTATCCGAGTCTTCTATCAAAAGTTACAGCTATTTCTATGAAGTTGTACAAAAACGCTTTCTTTCGCCAAGACAGTGCGTTTCTCACTGTTACATGCATTTGAATGGGGAACTCGACCGAAACAAAGTATAGGTTTTCATTATGTGAATAACTTGGAAATCTTAGCTCAAACAGCTGCAAAACCTGTTTTCCCAGCACGGGAACCTTGAGTTCTATAAGATAAAGCCATAAACATGTGTATCCGAGTCTTCTATCAAAAGTTACAGCTATTTCTATGAAGTTGTACAAAAACGCTTTCTTTCGCCAAGACAGTGCGTTTCTCACTGTTACATGCATTTGAATGGGGAACTCGACCGAAACAAAGTATAGGTTTTCATTATGTGAATAACTTGGAAATCTTAGCTCAAACAGCTGCAAAACCTGTTTTCCCAGCACGGGAACCTTGAGTTCTATAAGATAAAGCCATAAACATGTGTATCCGAGTCTTCTATCAAAAGTTACAGCTATTTATATGAAGTTGTACAAAAACGCTTTCTTTCGCCAAGACAGTGCGTTTCTCACTGTTACATGCATTTGAATGGGGAACTCGACCGAAACAAAGTATAGGTTTTCATTATGTGAATAACTTGGAAATCTTAGCTCAAACAGCTGCAAAACCTGTTTTCCCAGCACGGGAACCTTGAGTTCTATAAGATAAAACCATAAACATGTGTATCCGAGTCTTCTATCAAAAGTTACAGCTATTTCTATGAAGTTGTACAAAAACGCTTTCTTTCGCCAAGACAGTGCGTTTCTCACTGTTACATGCATTTGAATGGGGAACTCGACCGAAACAAAGTATAGGTTTTCATTATGTGAATAACTTGGAAATCTTAGCTCAAACAGCTGCAAAACCTGTTTTCCCAGCACGGGAACCTTGAGTTCTATAAGATAAAGCCATAAACATGTGTATCCGAGTCTTCTATCAAAAGTTACAGCTATTTATATGAAGTTGTACAAAAACGCTTTCTTTCGCCAAGACAGTGCGTTTCTCACTGTTACATGCATTTGAATGGGGAACTCGACCGAAACAAAGTATAGGTTTTCATTATGTGAATAACTTGGAAATCTTAGCTCAAACAGCTGCAAAACCTGTTTGCCCAGCACGGGAACCTTGAGTTCTATAAGATAAAGCCATAAACATGTGTATCCGAGTCTTCTATCAAAAGTTACAGCTATTTCTATGAAGTTGTACAAAAACGCTTTCTTTCGCCAAGACAGTGCGTTTCTCACTGTTACATGCATTTGAATGGGGAACTCGACCGAAACAAAGTATAGGTTTTCATTATGTGAATAACTTGGAAATCTTAGCTCAAACAGCTGCAAAACCTGTTTTCCCAGCACGGGAACCTTGAGTTCTATAAGATAAAGCCATAAACATGTGTATCCGAGTCTTCTATCAAAAGTTACAGCTATTTATATGAAGTTGTACAAAAAACGCTTTCTTTCGCCAAGACAGTGCGTTTCTCACTGTTACATGCATTTGAATGGGGAACTCGACCGAAACAAAGTATAGGTTTTCATTATGTGAATAACTTGGAAATCTTAGCTCAAACAGCTGCAAAACCTGTTTTCCCAGCACGGGAACCTTGAGTTCTATAAGATAAAGCCATAAACATGTGTATCCGAGTCTTCTATCAAAAGTTACAGCTATTTCTATGAAGTTGTACAAAAACGCTTTCTTTCGCCAAGACAGTGCGTTTCTCACTGTTACATGCATTTGAATGGGGAACTCGACCGAAACAAAGTATAGGTTTTCATTATGTGAATAACTTGGAAATCTTAGCTCAAACAGCTGCAAAACCTGTTTTCCCAGCACGGGAACCTTGAGTTCTATAAGATAAAGCCATAAACATGTGTATCCGAGTCTTCTATCAAAAGTTACAGCTATTTCTATGAAGTTGTACAAAAACGCTTTCTTTCGCCAAGACAGTGCGTTTCTCACTGTTACATGCATTTGAATGGGGAACTCGACCGAAACAAAGTATAGGTTTTCATTATGTGAATAACTTGGAAATCTTAGCTCAAACAGCTGCAAAACCTGTTTTCCCAGCACGGGAACCTTGAGTTCTATAAGATAAAGCCATAAACATGTGTATCCGAGTCTTCTATCAAAAGTTACAGCTATTTATATGAAGTTGTACAAAAACGCTTTCTTTCGCCAAGACAGTGCGTTTCTCACTGTTACATGCATTTGAATGGGGAACTCGACCGAAACAAAGTATAGGTTTTCATTATGTGAATAACTTGGAAATCTTAGCTCAAACAGCTGCAAAACCTGTTTTCCCAGCACGGGAACCTTGAGTTCTATAAGATAAAGCCATAAACATGTGTATCCGAGTCTTCTATCAAAAGTTACAGCTATTTCTATGAAGTTGTACAAAAACGCTTTCTTTCGCCAAGACAGTGCGTTTCTCACTGTTACATGCATTTGAATGGGGAACTCGACCGAAACAAAGTATAGGTTTTCATTATGTGAATAACTTGGAAATCTTAGCTCAAACAGCTGCAAAACCTGTTTTCCCAGCACGGGAACCTTGAGTTCTATAAGATAAAGCCATAAACATGTGTATCCGAGTCTTCTATCAAAAGTTACAGCTATTTCTATGAAGTTGTACAAAAACGCTTTCTTTCGCCAAGACAGTGCGTTTCTCACTGTTACATGCATTTGAATGGGGAACTCGACCGAAACAAAGTATAGGTTTTCATTATGTGAATAACTTGGAAATCTTAGCTCAAACAGTTGCAAAACCTGTTTTCCCAGCACGGGAACCTTGAGTTCTATAAGATAAAGCCATAAACATGTGTATCCGAGTCTTCTATCAAAAGTTACAGCTATTTCTATGAAGTTGTACAAAAACGCTTTCTTTCGCCAAGACAGTGCGTTTCTCACTGTTACATGCATTTGAATGGGGAACTCGACCGAAACAAAGTATAGGTTTTCATTATGTGAATAACTTGGAAATCTTAGCTCAAACAGCTGCAAAACCTGTTTTCCCAGCACGGGAACCTTGAGTTCTATAAGATAAAGCCATAAACATGTGTATCCGAGTCTTCTATCAAAAGTTACAGCTATTTATATGAAGTTGTACAAAAACGCTTTCTTTCGCCAAGACAGTGCGTTTCTCACTGTTACATGCATTTGAATGGGGAACTCGACCGAAACAAAGTATAGGTTTTCATTATGTGAATAACTTGGAAATCTTAGCTCAAACAGCTGCAAAACCTGTTTTCCCAGCACGGGAACCTTGAGTTCTATAAGATAAAGCCATAAACATGTGTATCCGAGTCTTCTATCAAAAGTTACAGCTATTTCTATGAAGTTGTACAAAAACGCTTTCTTTCGCCAAGACAGTGCGTTTCTCACTGTTACATGCATTTGAATGGGGAACTCGACCGAAACAAAGTATAGGTTTTCATTATGTGAATAACTTGGAAATCTTAGCTCAAACAGTTGCAAAACCTGTTTTCCCAGCACGGGAACCTTGAGTTCTATAAGATAAAGCCATAAACATGTGTATCCGAGTCTTCTATCAAAAGTTACAGCTATTTCTATGAAGTTGTACAAAAACGCTTTCTTTCGCCAAGACAGTGCGTTTCTCACTGTTACATGCATTTGAATGGGGAACTCGACCGAAACAAAGTATAGGTTTTCATTATGTGAATAACTTGGAAATCTTAGCTCAAACAGCTGCAAAACCTGTTTTCCCAGCACGGGAATCTTGAGTTCTATAAGATAAAGCCATAAACATGTGTATCCGAGTCTTCTATCAAAAGTTACAGCTATTTCTATGAAGTTGTACAAAAACGCTTTCTTTCGCCAAGACAGTGCGTTTCTCACTGTTACATGCATTTGAATGGGGAACTCGACCGAAACAAAGTATAGGTTTTCATTATGTGAATAACTTGGAAATCTTAGCTCAAACAGCTGCAAAACCTGTTTTCCCAGCACGGGAACCTTGAGTTCTATAAGATAAAGCCATAAACATGTGTATCCGAGTCTTCTATCAAAAGTTACAGCTATTTCTATGAAGTTGTACAAAAACGCTTTCTTTCGCCAAGACAGTGCGTTTCTCACTGTTACATGCATTTGAATGGGGAACTCGACCGAAACAAAGTATAGGTTTTCATTATGTGAATAACTTGGAAATCTTAGCTCAAACAGCTGCAAAACCTGTTTTCCCAGCACGGGAACCTTGAGTTCTATAAGATAAAGCCATAAACATGTGTATCCGAGTCTTCTATCAAAAGTTACAGCTATTTATATGAAGTTGTACAAAAACGCTTTCTTTCGCCAAGACAGTGCGTTTCTCACTGTTACATGCATTTGAATGGGGAACTCGACCGAAACAAAGTATAGGTTTTCATTATGTGAATAACTTGGAAATCTTAGCTCAAACAGCTGCAAAACCTGTTTTCCCAGCACGGGAACCTTGAGTTCTATAAGATAAAACCATAAACATGTGTATCCGAGTCTTCTATCAAAAGTTACAGCTATTTCTATGAAGTTGTACAAAAACGCTTTCTTTCGCCAAGACAGTGCGTTTCTCACTGTTACATGCATTTGAATGGGGAACTCGACCGAAACAAAGTATAGGTTTTCATTATGTGAATAACTTGGAAATCTTAGCTCAAACAGCTGCAAAACCTGTTTTCCCAGCACGGGAACCTTGAGTTCTATAAGATAAAGCCATAAACATGTGTATCCGAGTCTTCTATCAAAAGTTACAGCTATTTCTATGAAGTTGTACAAAAACGCTTTCTTTCGCCAAGACAGTGCGTTTCTCACTGTTACATGCATTTGAATGGGGAACTCGACCGAAACAAAGTATAGGTTTTCCTTATGTGAATAACTTGGAAATCTTAGCTCAAACAGCTGCAAAACCTGTTTTCCCAGCACGGAGACCTTGAGTTCTATAAGATAAAGCCATAAACATGTGTATCCGAGTCTTCTATCAAAAGTTACAGCTATTTCTATGAAGTTGTACAAAAACGCTTTCTTTCGCCAAGACAGTGCGTTTCTCACTGTTACATGCATTTGAATGGGGAACTCGACCGAAACAAAGTATAGGTTTTCATTATGTGAATAACTTGGAAATCTTAGCTCAAACAGCTGCAAAACCTGTTTTCCCAGCACGGGAACCTTGAGTTCTATAAGATAAAGCCATAAACATGTGTATCCGAGTCTTCTATCAAAAGTTACAGCTATTTCTATGAAGTTGTACAAAAACGCTTTCTTTCGCCAAGACAGTGCGTTTCTCACTGTTACATGCATTTGAATGGGGAACTCGACCGAAACAAAGTATAGGTTTTCATTATGTGAATAACTTGGAAATCTTAGCTCAAACAGCTGCAAAACCTGTTTTCCCAGCACGGGAACCTTGAGTTCTATAAGATAAAGCCATAAACATGTGTATCCGAGTCTTCTATCAAAAGTTACAGCTATTTCTATGAAGTTGTACAAAAACGCTTTCTTTTGCCAAGACAGTGCGTTTCTCACTGTTACATGCATTTGAATGGGGAACTCGACCGAAACAAAGTATAGGTTTTCATTATGTGAATAACTTGGAAATCTTAGCTCAAACAGCTGCAAAACCTGTTTTCCCAGCACGGGAACCTTGAGTTCTATAAGATAAAGCCATAAACATGTGTATCCGAGTCTTCTATCAAAAGTTACAGCTATTTATATGAAGTTGTACAAAAACGCTTTCTTTCGCCAAGACAGTGCGTTTCTCACTGTTACATGCATTTGAATGGGGAACTCGACCGAAACAAAGTATAGGTTTTCATTATGTGAATAACTTGGAAATCTTAGCTCAAACAGCTGCAAAACCTGTTTTCCCAGCACGGGAACCTTGAGTTCTATAAGATAAAGCCATAAACATGTGTATCCGAGTCTTCTATCAAAAGTTACAGCTATTTCTATGAAGTTGTACAAAAACGCTTTCTTTCGCCAAGACAGTGCGTTTCTCACTGTTACATGCATTTGAATGGGGAACTCGACCGAAACAAAGTATAGGTTTTCATTATGTGAATAACTTGGAAATCTTAGCTCAAACAGCTGCAAAACCTGTTTTCCCAGCACGGGAACCTTGAGTTCTATAAGATAAAGCCATAAACATGTGTATCCGAGTCTTCTATCAAAAGTTACAGCTATTTCTATGAAGTTGTACAAAAACGCTTTCTTTCGCCAAGACAGTGCGTTTCTCACTGTTACATGCATTTGAATGGGGAACTCGACCGAAACAAAGTATAGGTTTTCATTATGTGAATAACTTGGAAATCTTAGCTCAAACAGCTGCAAAACCTGTTTTCCCAGCACGGGAACCTTGAGTTCTATAAGATAAAGCCATAAACATGTGTATCCGAGTCTTCTATCAAAAGTTACAGCTATTCATATGAAGTTGTACAAAATAGCTTTCTTTCACCAAGACAGTGCGTTTCTCACTGTTACATGCATTTTGAATGGGGAACTCGACCGAAACAAAGTATAGGTTTTCATTATGTGAATAACTTGGAAATCTTAGCTCAAACAGCTGCAAAACCTGTTTTCCCAGCACGGGAACCTTGAGTTCTATAAGATAAAGCCATAAACATGTGTATCCGAGTCTTCTATCAAAAGTTACAGCTATTTCTATGAAGTTGTACAAAAACGCTTTCTTTCGCCAAGACAGTGCGTTTCTCACTGTTACATGCATTTGAATGGGGAACTCGACCGAAACAAAGTATAGGTTTTCATTATGTGAATAACTTGGAAATCTTAGCTCAAACAGCTGCAAAACCTGTTTTCCCAGCACGGGAACCTTGAGTTCTATAAGATAAAGCCATAAACATGTGTATCCGAGTCTTCTATCAAAAGTTACAGCTATTTCTATGAAGTTGTACAAAAACGCTTTCTTTCGCCAAGACAGTGCGTTTCTCACTGTTACATGCATTTGAATGGGGAACTCGACCGAAACAAAGTATAGGTTTTCATTATGTGAATAACTTGGAAATCTTAGCTCAAACAGCTGCAAAACCTGTTTGCCCAGCACGGGAACCTTGAGTTCTATAAGATAAAGCCATAAACATGTGTATCCGAGTCTTCTATCAAAAGTTACAGCTATTTCTATGAAGTTGTACAAAAACGCTTTCTTTCGCCAAGACAGTGCGTTTCTCACTGTTACATGCGTTTGAATGGGGAACTCGACCGAAACAAAGTATAGGTTTTCATTATGTGAATAACTTGGAAATCTTAGCTCAAACAGCTGCAAAACCTGTTTTCCCAGCACGGAGACCTTGAGTTCTATAAGATAAAGCCATAAACATGTGTATCCGAGTCTTCTATCAAAAGTTACAGCTATTTCTATGAAGTTGTACAAAAACGCTTTCTTTCGCCAAGACAGTGCGTTTCTCACTGTTACATGCATTTGAATGGGGAACTCGACCGAAACAAAGTATAGGTTTTCATTATGTGAATAACTTGGAAATCTTAGCTCAAACAGCTGCAAAACCTGTTTTCCCAGCACGGGAACCTTGAGTTCTATAAGATAAAGCCATAAACATGTGTATCCGAGTCTTCTATCAAAAGTTACAGCTATTTCTATGAAGTTGTACAAAAACGCTTTCTTTCGCCAAGACAGTGCGTTTCTCACTGTTACATGCATTTGAATGGGGAACTCGACCGAAACAAAGTATAGGTTTTCATTATGTGAATAACTTGGAAATCTTAGCTCAAACAGCTGCAAAACCTGTTTTCCCAGCACGGGAACCTTGAGTTCTATAAGATAAAGCCATAAACATGTGTATCCGAGTCTTCTATCAAAAGTTACAGCTATTTCTATGAAGTTGTACAAAAACGCTTTCTTTTGCCAAGACAGTGCGTTTCTCACTGTTACATGCATTTGAATGGGGAACTCGACCGAAACAAAGTATAGGTTTTCATTATGTGAATAACTTGGAAATCTTAGCTCAAACAGCTGCAAAACCTGTTTTCCCAGCACGGGAACCTTGAGTTCTATAAGATAAAGCCATAAACATGTGTATCCGAGTCTTCTATCAAAAGTTACAGCTATTTATATGAAGTTGTACAAAAACGCTTTCTTTCGCCAAGACAGTGCGTTTCTCACTGTTACATGCATTTGAATGGGGAACTCGACCGAAACAAAGTATAGGTTTTCATTATGTGAATAACTTGGAAATCTTAGCTCAAACAGCTGCAAAACCTGTTTTCCCAGCACGGGAACCTTGAGTTCTATAAGATAAAGCCATAAACATGTGTATCCGAGTCTTCTATCAAAAGTTACAGCTATTTCTATGAAGTTGTACAAAAACGCTTTCTTTCGCCAAGACAGTGCGTTTCTCACTGTTACATGCATTTGAATGGGGAACTCGACCGAAACAAAGTATAGGTTTTCATTATGTGAATAACTTGGAAATCTTAGCTCAAACAGCTGCAAAACCTGTTTTCCCAGCACGGGAACCTTGAGTTCTATAAGATAAAGCCATAAACATGTGTATCCGAGTCTTCTATCAAAAGTTACAGCTATTTCTATGAAGTTGTACAAAAACGCTTTCTTTCGCCAAGACAGTGCGTTTCTCACTGTTACATGCATTTGAATGGGGAACTCGACCGAAACAAAGTATAGGTTTTCATTATGTGAATAACTTGGAAATCTTAGCTCAAACAGCTGCAAAACCTGTTTTCCCAGCACGGGAACCTTGAGTTCTATAAGATAAAGCCATAAACATGTGTATCCGAGTCTTCTATCAAAAGTTACAGCTATTCATATGAAGTTGTACAAAATAGCTTTCTTTCACCAAGACAGTGCGTTTCTCACTGTTACATGCATTTTGAATGGGGAACTCGACCGAAACAAAGTATAGGTTTTCATTATGTGAATAACTTGGAAATCTTAGCTCAAACAGCTGCAAAACCTGTTTTCCCAGCACGGGAACCTTGAGTTCTATAAGATAAAGCCATAAACATGTGTATCCGAGTCTTCTATCAAAAGTTACAGCTATTCATATGAAGTTGTACAAAAACGCTTTCTTTCGCCAAGACAGTGCGTTTCTCACTGTTACATGCATTTGAATGGGGAACTCGACCGAAACAAAGTATAGGTTTTCATTATGTGAATAACTTGGAAATCTTAGCTCAAACAGTTGCAAAACCTGTTTTCCCAGCACGGGAACCTTGAGTTCTATAAGATAAAGCCATAAACATGTGTATCCGAGTCTTCTATCAAAAGTTACAGCTATTTCTATGAAGTTGTACAAAAACGCTTTCTTTCGCCAAGACAGTGCGTTTCTCACTGTTACATGCATTTGAATGGGGAACTCGACCGAAACAAAGTATAGGTTTTCATTATGTGAATAACTTGGAAATCTTAGCTCAAACAGCTGCAAAACCTGTTTTCCCAGCACGGGAACCTTGAGTTCTATAAGATAAAGCCATAAACATGTGTATCCGAGTCTTCTATCAAAAGTTACAGCTATTTCTATGAAGTTGTACAAAAACGCTTTCTTTCGCCAAGACAGTGCGTTTCTCACTGTTACATGCATTTGAATGGGGAACTCGACCGAAACAAAGTATAGGTTTTCATTATGTGAATAACTTGGAAATCTTAGCTCAAACAGCTGCAAAACCTGTTTTCCCAGCACGGGAACCTTGAGTTCTATAAGATAAAGCCATAAACATGTGTATCCGAGTCTTCTATCAAAAGTTACAGCTATTTATATGAAGTTGTACAAAAACGCTTTCTTTCGCCAAGACAGTGCGTTTCTCACTGTTACATGCATTTGAATGGGGAACTCGACCGAAACAAAGTATAGGTTTTCATTATGTGAATAACTTGGAAATCTTAGCTCAAACAGCTGCAAAACCTGTTTTCCCAGCACGGGAACCTTGAGTTCTATAAGATAAAACCATAAACATGTGTATCCGAGTCTTCTATCAAAAGTTACAGCTATTTCTATGAAGTTGTACAAAAACGCTTTCTTTCGCCAAGACAGTGCGTTTCTCACTGTTACATGCATTTGAATGGGGAACTCGACCGAAACAAAGTATAGGTTTTCATTATGTGAATAACTTGGAAATCTTAGCTCAAACAGCTGCAAAACCTGTTTTCCCAGCACGGGAACCTTGAGTTCTTTAAGATAAAGCCATAAACATGTGTATCCGAGTCTTCTATCAAAAGTTACAGCTATTTCTATGAAGTTGTACAAAAACGCTTTCTTTCGCCAAGACAGTGCGTTTCTCACTGTTACATGCATTTGAATGGGGAACTCGACCGAAACAAAGTATAGGTTTTCATTATGTGAATAACTTGGAAATCTTAGCTCAAACAGCTGCAAAACCTGTTTTCCCAGCACGGGAACCTTGAGTTCTATAAGATAAAGCCATAAACATGTGTATCCGAGTCTTCTATCAAAAGTTACAGCTATTTCTATGAAGTTGTACAAAAACGCTTTCTTTCGCCAAGACAGTGCGTTTCTCACTGTTACATGCATTTGAATGGGGAACTCGACCGAAACAAAGTATAGGTTTTCATTATGTGAATAACTTGGAAATCTTAGCTCAAACAGCTGCAAAACCTGTTTTCCCAGCACGGGAACCTTGAGTTCTATAAGATAAAGCCATAAACATGTGTATCCGAGTCTTCTATCAAAAGTTACAGCTATTTATATGAAGTTGTACAAAAACGCTTTCTTTCGCCAAGACAGTGCGTTTCTCACTGTTACATGCATTTGAATGGGGAACTCGACCGAAACAAAGTATAGGTTTTCATTATGTGAATAACTTGGAAATCTTAGCTCAAACAGCTGCAAAACCTGTTTTCCCAGCACGGGAACCTTGAGTTCTATAAGATAAAGCCATAAACATGTGTATCCGAGTCTTCTATCAAAAGTTACAGCTATTTCTATGAAGTTGTACAAAAATGCTTTCTTTCGCCAAGACAGTGCGTTTCTCACTGTTACATGCATTTGAATGGGGAACTCGACCGAAACAAAGTATAGGTTTTCATTATGTGAATAACTTGGAAATCTTAGCTCAAACAGCTGCAAAACCTGTTTTCCCAGCACGGGAACCTTGAGTTCTATAAGATAAAGCCATAAACATGTGTATCCGAGTCTTCTATCAAAAGTTACAGCTATTTCTATGAAGTTGTACAAAAACGCTTTCTTTTGCCAAGACAGTGCGTTTCTCACTGTTACATGCATTTGAATGGGGAACTCGACTGAAACAAAGTATAGGTTTTCATTATGTGAATAACTTGGAAATCTTAGCTCAAACAGCTGCAAAACCTGTTTTCCCAGCACGGGAACCTTGAGTTCTATAAGATAAAGCCATAAACATGTGTATCCGAGTCTTCTATCAAAAGTTACAGCTATTTCTATGAAGTTGTACAAAAACGCTTTCTTTCGCCAAGACAGTGCGTTTCTCACTGTTACATGCATTTTGAATGGGGAACTCGACCGAAACAAAGTATAAGTTTTCATTATGTGAATAACTTGGAAATCTTAGCTCAAACAGCTGCAAAACCTGTTTTCCCAGCACGGGAACCTTGAGTTCTATAAGATAAAGCCATAAACATGTGTATCCGAGTCTTCTATCAAAAGTTACAGCTATTTATATGAAGTTGTACAAAAACGCTTTCTTTCGCCAAGACAGTGCGTTTCTCACTGTTACATGCATTTGAATGGGGAACTCGACCGAAACAAAGTATAGGTTTTCATTATGTGAATAACTTGGAAATCTTAGCTCAAACAGCTGCAAAACCTGTTTGCCCAGCACGGGAACCTTGAGTTCTATAAGATAAAGCCATAAACATGTGTATCCGAGTCTTCTATCAAAAGTTACAGCTATTCATATGAAGTTGTACAAAATAGCTTTCTTTCACCAAGACAGTGCGTTTCTCACTGTTACATGCATTTGAATGGGGAACTCGACCGAAACAAAGTATAGGTTTTCATTATGTGAATAACTTGGAAATCTTAGCTCAAACAGCTGCAAAACCTGTTTTCCCAGCACGGGAACCTTGAGTTCTATAAGATAAAGCCATAAACATGTGTATCCGAGTCTTCTATCAAAAGTTACAGCTATTTCTATGAAGTTGTACAAAAACGCTTTCTTTCGCCAAGACAGTGCGTTTCTCACTGTTACATGCATTTTGAATGGGGAACTCGACCGAAACAAAGTATAAGTTTTCATTATGTGAATAACTTGGAAATCTTAGCTCAAACAGCTGCAAAACCTGTTTTTCCAGCACGGGAACCTTGAGTTCTATAAGATAAAGCCATAAACATGTGTATCCGAGTCTTCTATCAAAAGTTACAGCTATTTATATGAAGTTGTACAAAAACGCTTTCTTTCGCCAAGACAGTGCGTTTCTCACTGTTACATGCATTTGAATGGGGAACTCGACCGAAACAAAGTATAGGTTTTCATTATGTGAATAACTTGGAAATCTTAGCTCAAACAGCTGCAAAACCTGTTTTCCCAGCACGGGAACCTTGAGTTCTATAAGATAAAGCCATAAACATGTGTATCCGAGTCTTCTATCAAAAGTTACAGCTATTCATATGAAGTTGTACAAAATAGCTTTCTTTCACCAAGACAGTGCGTTTCTCACTGTTACATGCATTTGAATGGGGAACTCGACCGAAACAAAGTATAGGTTTTCATTATGTGAATAACTTGGAAATCTTAGCTCAAACAGCTGCAAAACCTGTTTTCCCAGCACGGGAACCTTGAGTTCTATAAGATAAAGCCATAAACATGTGTATCCGAGTCTTCTATCAAAAGTTACAGCTATTTATATGAAGTTGTACAAAAACGCTTTCTTTCGCCAAGACAGTGCGTTTCTCACTGTTACATGCATTTTGAATGGGGAACTCGACCGAAACAAAGTATAAGTTTTCATTATGTGAATAACTTGGAAATCTTAGCTCAAACAGCTGCAAAACCTGTTTTCCCAGCACGGGAACCTTGAGTTCTATAAGATAAAGCCATAAACATGTGTATCCGAGTCTTCTATCAAAAGTTACAACTATTCATATGAAGTTGTACAAAATAGCTTTCTTTCACCAAGACAGTGCGTTTCTCACTGTTACATGCATTTGAATGGGGAACTCGACCGAAACAAAGTATAGGTTTTCATTATGTGAATAACTTGGAAATCTTAGCTCAAACAGCTGCAAAACCTGTTTTCCCAGCACGGGAACCTTGAGTTCTATAAGATAAAGCCATAAACATGTGTATCCGAGTCTTCTATCAAAAGTTACAGCTATTTATATGAAGTTGTACAAAAACGCTTTCTTTCGCCAAGACAGTGCGTTTCTCACTGTTACATGCATTTGAATGGGGAACTCGACCGAAACAAAGTATAGGTTTTCATTATGTGAATAACTTGGAAATCTTAGCTCAAACAGCTGCAAAACCTGTTTTCCCAGCACGGGAACCTTGAGTTCTATAAGATAAAGCCATAAACATGTGTGTCTGAGTCTTCTATCAAAAGTTACAGCTATTTATATGAAGTTGTACAAAAACGCTTTCTTTCGCCAAGACAGTGCGTTTCTCACTGTTACATGCATTTGAATGGGGAACTCGACCGAAACAAAGTATAAGTTTTCATTATGTGAATAACTTGGAAATCTTAGCTCAAACAGCTGCAAAACCTGTTTTCCCAGCACGGAGACCTTGAGTTCTATAAGATAAAGCCATAAACATGTGTATCCGAGTCTTCTATCAAAAGTTACAGCTATTTCTATGAAGTTGTACAAAAACGCTTTCTTTCGCCAAGACAGTGCGTTTCTCACTGTTACATGCATTTGAATGGGGAACTCGACCGAAACAAAGTATAGGTTTTCATTATGTGAATAACTTGGAAATCTTAGCTCAAACAGCTGCAAAACCTGTTTTCCCAGCACGGGAACCTTGAGTTCTATAAGATAAAGCCATAAACATGTGTATCCGAGTCTTCTATCAAAAGTTACAGCTATTTCTATGAAGTTGTACAAAAACGCTTTCTTTCGCCAAGACAGTGCGTTTCTCACTGTTACATGCATTTGAATGGGGAACTCGACCGAAACAAAGTATAGGTTTTCATTATGTGAATAACTTGGAAATCTTAGCTCAAACAGCTGCAAAACCTGTTTTCCCAGCACGGGAACCTTGAGTTCTATAAGATAAAGCCATAAACATGTGTATCCGAGACTTCTATCAAAAGTTACAGCTATTTATATGAAGTTGTACAAAAACGCTTTCTTTCGCCAAGACAGTGCGTTTCTCACTGTTACATGCATTTGAATGGGGAACTCGACCGAAACAAAGTATAGGTTTTCATTATGTGAATAACTTGGAAATCTTAGCTCAAATAGCTGCAAAACCTGTTTGCCCAGCACGGGAACCTTGAGTTCTATAAGATAAAGCCATAAACATGTGTATCCGAGTCTTCTATCAAAAGTTACAACTATTCATATGAAGTTGTACAAAATAGCTTTCTTTCACCAAGACAGTGCGTTTCTCACTGTTACATGCATTTGAATGGGGAACTCGACCGAAACAAAGTATAGGTTTTCATTATGTGAATAACTTGGAAATCTTAGCTCAAACAGCTGCAAAACCTGTTTTCCCAGCACGGGAACCTTGAGTTCTATAAGATAAAGCCATAAACATGTGTATCCGAGTCTTCTATCAAAAGTTACAGCTATTTATATGAAGTTGTACAAAAACGCTTTCTTTCGCCAAGACAGTGCGTTTCTCACTGTTACATGCATTTGAATGGGGAACTCGACCGAAACAAAGTATAGGTTTTCATTATGTGAATAACTTGGAAATCTTAGCTCAAACAGCTGCAAAACCTGTTTTCCCAGCACGGGAACCTTGAGTTCTATAAGATAAAGCCATAAACATGTGTGTCTGAGTCTTCTATCAAAAGTTACAGCTATTTATATGAAGTTGTACAAAAACGCTTTCTTTCGCCAAGACAGTGCGTTTCTCACTGTTACATGCATTTGAATGGGGAACTCGACCGAAACAAAGTATAAGTTTTCATTATGTGAATAACTTGGAAATCTTAGCTCAAACAGCTGCAAAACCTGTTTTCCCAGCACGGAGACCTTGAGTTCTATAAGATAAAGCCATAAACATGTGTATCCGAGTCTTCTATCAAAAGTTACAGCTATTTCTATGAAGTTGTACAAAAACGCTTTCTTTCGCCAAGACAGTGCGTTTCTCACTGTTACATGCATTTGAATGGGGAACTCGACCGAAACAAAGTATAGGTTTTCATTATGTGAATAACTTGGAAATCTTAGCTCAAACAGCTGCAAAACCTGTTTTCCCAGCACGGGAACCTTGAGTTCTATAAGATAAAGCCATAAACATGTGTATCCGAGTCTTCTATCAAAAGTTACAGCTATTTCTATGAAGTTGTACAAAATAGCTTTCTTTCACCAAGACAGTGCGTTTCTCACTGTTACATGCATTTGAATGGGGAACTCGACCGAAACAAAGTATAGGTTTTCATTATGTGAATAACTTGGAAATCTTAGCTCAAACAGCTGCAAAACCTGTTTTCCCAGCACGGGAACCTTGAGTTCTATAAGATAAAGCCATAAACATGTGTATCCGAGTCTTCTATCAAAAGTTACAGCTATTTCTATGAAGTTGTACAAAAACGCTTTCTTTCGCCAAGACAGTGCGTTTCTCACTGTTACATGCATTTTGAATGGGGAACTCGACCGAAACAAAGTATAAGTTTTCATTATGTGAATAACTTGGAAATCTTAGCTCAAACAGCTGCAAAACCTGTTTTTCCAGCACGGGAACCTTGAGTTCTATAAGATAAAGCCATAAACATGTGTATCCGAGTCTTCTATCAAAAGTTACAGCTATTTATATGAAGTTGTACAAAAACGCTTTCTTTCGCCAAGACAGTGCGTTTCTCACTGTTACATGCATTTGAATGGGGAACTCGACCGAAACAAAGTATAGGTTTTCATTATGTGAATAACTTGGAAATCTTAGCTCAAACAGCTGCAAAACCTGTTTTCCCAGCACGGGAACCTTGAGTTCTATAAGATAAAGCCATAAACATGTGTATCCGAGTCTTCTATCAAAAGTTACAGCTATTCATATGAAGTTGTACAAAATAGCTTTCTTTCACCAAGACAGTGCGTTTCTCACTGTTACATGCATTTGAATGGGGAACTCGACCGAAACAAAGTATAGGTTTTCATTATGTGAATAACTTGGAAATCTTAGCTCAAACAGCTGCAAAACCTGTTTTCCCAGCACGGGAACCTTGAGTTCTATAAGATAAAGCCATAAACATGTGTATCCGAGTCTTCTATCAAAAGTTACAGCTATTTATATGAAGTTGTACAAAAACGCTTTCTTTCGCCAAGACAGTGCGTTTCTCACTGTTACATGCATTTTGAATGGGGAACTCGACCGAAACAAAGTATAAGTTTTCATTATGTGAATAACTTGGAAATCTTAGCTCAAACAGCTGCAAAACCTGTTTTCCCAGCACGGGAACCTTGAGTTCTATAAGATAAAGCCATAAACATGTGTATCCGAGTCTTCTATCAAAAGTTACAACTATTCATATGAAGTTGTACAAAATAGCTTTCTTTCACCAAGACAGTGCGTTTCTCACTGTTACATGCATTTGAATGGGGAACTCGACCGAAACAAAGTATAGGTTTTCATTATGTGAATAACTTGGAAATCTTAGCTCAAACAGCTGCAAAACCTGTTTTCCCAGCACGGGAACCTTGAGTTCTATAAGATAAAGCCATAAACATGTGTATCCGAGTCTTCTATCAAAAGTTACAGCTATTTATATGAAGTTGTACAAAAACGCTTTCTTTCGCCAAGACAGTGCGTTTCTCACTGTTACATGCATTTGAATGGGGAACTCGACCGAAACAAAGTATAGGTTTTCATTATGTGAATAACTTGGAAATCTTAGCTCAAACAGCTGCAAAACCTGTTTTCCCAGCACGGGAACCTTGAGTTCTATAAGATAAAGCCATAAACATGTGTGTCTGAGTCTTCTATCAAAAGTTACAGCTATTTATATGAAGTTGTACAAAAACGCTTTCTTTCGCCAAGACAGTGCGTTTCTCACTGTTACATGCATTTGAATGGGGAACTCGACCGAAACAAAGTATAAGTTTTCATTATGTGAATAACTTGGAAATCTTAGCTCAAACAGCTGCAAAACCTGTTTTCCCAGCACGGAGACCTTGAGTTCTATAAGATAAAGCCATAAACATGTGTATCCGAGTCTTCTATCAAAAGTTACAGCTATTTCTATGAAGTTGTACAAAAACGCTTTCTTTCGCCAAGACAGTGCGTTTCTCACTGTTACATGCATTTGAATGGGGAACTCGACCGAAACAAAGTATAGGTTTTCATTATGTGAATAACTTGGAAATCTTAGCTCAAACAGCTGCAAAACCTGTTTTCCCAGCACGGGAACCTTGAGTTCTATAAGATAAAGCCATAAACATGTGTATCCGAGTCTTCTATCAAAAGTTACAGCTATTTCTATGAAGTTGTACAAAAACGCTTTCTTTCGCCAAGACAGTGCGTTTCTCACTGTTACATGCATTTGAATGGGGAACTCGACCGAAACAAAGTATAGGTTTTCATTATGTGAATAACTTGGAAATCTTAGCTCAAACAGCTGCAAAACCTGTTTTCCCAGCACGGGAACCTTGAGTTCTATAAGATAAAGCCATAAACATGTGTATCCGAGACTTCTATCAAAAGTTACAGCTATTTATATGAAGTTGTACAAAAACGCTTTCTTTCGCCAAGACAGTGCGTTTCTCACTGTTACATGCATTTGAATGGGGAACTCGACCGAAACAAAGTATAGGTTTTCATTATGTGAATAACTTGGAAATCTTAGCTCAAATAGCTGCAAAACCTGTTTGCCCAGCACGGGAACCTTGAGTTCTATAAGATAAAGCCATAAACATGTGTATCCGAGTCTTCTATCAAAAGTTACAACTATTCATATGAAGTTGTACAAAATAGCTTTCTTTCACCAAGACAGTGCGTTTCTCACTGTTACATGCATTTGAATGGGGAACTCGACCGAAACAAAGTATAGGTTTTCATTATGTGAATAACTTGGAAATCTTAGCTCAAACAGCTGCAAAACCTGTTTTCCCAGCACGGGAACCTTGAGTTCTATAAGATAAAGCCATAAACATGTGTATCCGAGTCTTCTATCAAAAGTTACAGCTATTTATATGAAGTTGTACAAAAACGCTTTCTTTCGCCAAGACAGTGCGTTTCTCACTGTTACATGCATTTGAATGGGGAACTCGACCGAAACAAAGTATAAGTTTTCATTATGTGAATAACTTGGAAATCTTAGCTCAAACAGCTGCAAAACCTGTTTTCCCAGCACGGGAACCTTGAGTTCTATAAGATAAAGCCATAAACATGTGTGTCTGAGTCTTCTATCAAAAGTTACAGCTATTTATATGAAGTTGTACAAAAACGCTTTCTTTCGCCAAGACAGTGCGTTTCTCACTGTTACATGCATTTGAATGGGGAACTCGACCGAAACAAAGTATAAGTTTTCATTATGTGAATAACTTGGAAATCTTAGCTCAAACAGCTGCAAAACCTGTTTTCCCAGCACGGAGACCTTGAGTTCTATAAGATAAAGCCATAAACATGTGTATCCGAGTCTTCTATCAAAAGTTACAGCTATTTCTATGAAGTTGTACAAAAACGCTTTCTTTCGCCAAGACAGTGCGTTTCTCACTGTTACATGCATTTGAATGGGGAACTCGACCGAAACAAAGTATAGGTTTTCATTATGTGAATAACTTGGAAATCTTAGCTCAAACAGCTGCAAAACCTGTTTTCCCAGCACGGGAACCTTGAGTTCTATAAGATAAAGCCATAAACATGTGTATCCGAGTCTTCTATCAAAAGTTACAGCTATTTCTATGAAGTTGTACAAAAACGCTTTCTTTCGCCAAGACAGTGCGTTTCTCACTGTTACATGCATTTGAATGGGGAACTCGACCGAAACAAAGTATAGGTTTTCATTATGTGAATAACTTGGAAATCTTAGCTCAAACAGCTGCAAAACCTGTTTTCCCAGCACGGGAACCTTGAGTTCTATAAGATAAAGCCATAAACATGTGTATCCGAGTCTTCTATCAAAAGTTACAGCTATTTCTATGAAGTTGTACAAAAACGCTTTCTTTCGCCAAGACAGTGCGTTTCTCACTGTTACATGCATTTGAATGGGGAACTCGACCGAAACAAAGTATAGGTTTTCATTATGTGAATAACTTGGAAATCTTAGCTCAAACAGCTGCAAAACCTGTTTTCCCAGCACGGGAACCTTGAGTTCTATAAGATAAAGCCATAAACATGTGTATCCGAGTCTTCTATCAAAAGTTACAGCTATTTCTATGAAGTTGTACAAAAACGCTTTCTTTCGCCAAGACAGTGCGTTTCTCACTGTTACATGCATTTGAATGGGGAACTCGACCGAAACAAAGTATAGGTTTTCATTATGTGAATAACTTGGAAATCTTAGCTCAAACAGCTGCAAAACCTGTTTGCCCAGCACGGGAACCTTGAGTTCTATAAGATAAAGCCATAAACATGTGTATCCGAGTCTTCTATCAAAAGTTACAGCTATTTCTATGAAGTTGTACAAAAACGCTTTCTTTCGCCAAGACAGTGCGTTTCTCACTGTTACATGCATTTGAATGGGGAACTCGACCGAAACAAAGTATAGGTTTTCATTATGTGAATAACTTGGAAATCTTAGCTCAAACAGCTGCAAAACCTGTTTGCCCAGCACGGGAACCTTGAGTTCTATAAGATAAAGCCATAAACATGTGTATCCGAGTCTTCTATCAAAAGTTACAGCTATTTCTATGAAGTTGTACAAAAACGCTTTCTTTCGCCAAGACAGTGCGTTTCTCACTGTTACATGCATTTGAATGGGGAACTCGACCGAAACAAAGTATAGGTTTTCATTATGTGAATAACTTGGAAATCTTAGCTCAAACAGCTGCAAAACCTGTTTTCCCAGCACGGGAACCTTGAGTTCTATAAGATAAAGCCATAAACATGTGTATCCGAGTCTTCTATCAAAAGTTACAGCTATTTCTATGAAGTTGTACAAAAACGCTTTCTTTCGCCAAGACAGTGCGTTTCTCACTGTTACATGCATTTGAATGGGGAACTCGACCGAAACAAAGTATAGGTTTTCATTATGTGAATAACTTGGAAATCTTAGCTCAAACAGCTGCAAAACCTGTTTGCCCAGCACGGGAACCTTGAGTTCTTTAAGATAAAGCCATAAACATGTGTATCCGAGTCTTCTATCAAAAGTTACAGCTATTTCTATGAAGTTGTACAAAAACGCTTTCTTTCGCCAAGACAGTGCGTTTCTCACTGTTACATGCATTTGAATGGGGAACTCGACCGAAACAAAGTATAGGTTTTCATTATGTGAATAACTTGGAAATCTTAGCTCAAACAGCTGCAAAACCTGTTTTCCCAGCACGGGAACCTTGAGTTCTATAAGATAAAGCCATAAACATGTGTATCCGAGTCTTCTATCAAAAGTTACAGCTATTTCTATGAAGTTGTACAAAAACGCTTTCTTTCGCCAAGACAGTGCGTTTCTCACTGTTACATGCATTTGAATGGGGAACTCGACCGAAACAAAGTATAGGTTTTCATTATGTGAATAACTTGGAAATCTTAGCTCAAACAGCTGCAAAACCTGTTTTCCCAGCACGGGAACCTTGAGTTCTATAAGATAAAGCCATAAACATGTGTATCCGAGTCTTCTATCAAAAGTTACAGCTATTTCTATGAAGTTGTACAAAAACGCTTTCTTTTGCCAAGACAGTGCGTTTCTCACTGTTACATGCATTTGAATGGGGAACTCGACCGAAACAAAGTATAGGTTTTCATTATGTGAATAACTTGGAAATCTTAGCTCAAACAGCTGCAAAACCTGTTTTCCCAGCACGGGAACCTTGAGTTCTATAAGATAAAGCCATAAACATGTGTATCCGAGTCTTCTATCAAAAGTTACAGCTATTTCTATGAAGTTGTACAAAAACGCTTTCTTTCGCCAAGACAGTGCGTTTCTCACTGTTACATGCATTTTGAATGGGGAACTCGACCGAAACAAAGTATAAGTTTTCATTATGTGAATAACTTGGAAATCTTAGCTCAAACAGCTGCAAAACCTGTTTTCCCAGCACGGGAACCTTGAGTTCTATAAGATAAAGCCATAAACATGTGTATCCGAGTCTTCTATCAAAAGTTACAGCTATTTATATGAAGTTGTACAAAAACGCTTTCTTTCGCCAAGACAGTGCGTTTCTCACTGTTACATGCATTTGAATGGGGAACTCGACCGAAACAAAGTATAGGTTTTCATTATGTGAATAACTTGGAAATCTTAGCTCAAACAGCTGCAAAACCTGTTTGCCCAGCACGGGAACCTTGAGTTCTATAAGATAAAGCCATAAACATGTGTATCCGAGTCTTCTATCAAAAGTTACAGCTATTCATATGAAGTTGTACAAAATAGCTTTCTTTCACCAAGACAGTTCGTTTCTCACTGTTACATGCATTTGAATGGGGAACTCGACCGAAACAAAGTATAGGTTTTCATTATGTGAATAACTTGGAAATCTTAGCTCAAACAGCTGCAAAACCTGTTTTCCCAGCACGGGAACCTTGAGTTCTATAAGATAAAGCCATAAACATGTGTATCCGAGTCTTCTATCAAAAGTTACAGCTATTTCTATGAAGTTGTACAAAAACGCTTTCTTTCGCCAAGACAGTGCGTTTCTCACTGTTACATGCATTTTGAATGGGGAACTCGACCGAAACAAAGTATAAGTTTTCATTATGTGAATAACTTGGAAATCTTAGCTCAAACAGCTGCAAAACCTGTTTTCCCAGCACGGGAACCTTGAGTTCTATAAGATAAAGCCATAAACATGTGTATCTGAGTCTTCTATCAAAAGTTACAGCTATTTATATGAAGTTGTACAAAAACGCTTTCTTTCGCCAAGACAGTGCGTTTCTCACTGTTACATGCATTTGAATGGGGAACTCGACCGAAACAAAGTATAGGTTTTCATTATGTGAATAACTTGGAAATCTTAGCTCAAACAGCTGCAAAACCTGTTTTCCCAGCACGGGAACCTTGAGTTCTATAAGATAAAGCCATAAACATGTGTATCCGAGTCTTCTATCAAAAGTTACAGCTATTTCTATGAAGTTGTACAAAAACGCTTTCTTTTGCCAAGACAGTGCGTTTCTCACTGTTACATGCATTTGAATGGGGAACTCGACCGAAACAAAGTATAGGTTTTCATTATGTGAATAACTTGGAAATCTTAGCTCAAACAGCTGCAAAACCTGTTTTCCCAGCACGGGAACCTTGAGTTCTATAAGATAAAGCCATAAACATGTGTATCCGAGTCTTCTATCAAAAGTTACAGCTATTTATATGAAGTTGTACAAAAACGCTTTCTTTCGCCAAGACAGTGCGTTTCTCACTGTTACATGCATTTGAATGGGGAACTCGACCGAAACAAAGTATAGGTTTTCATTATGTGAATAACTTGGAAATCTTAGCTCAAACAGCTGCAAAACCTGTTTGCCCAGCACGGGAACCTTGAGTTCTATAAGATAAAGCCATAAACATGTGTATCCGAGTCTTCTATCAAAAGTTACAGCTATTCATATGAAGTTGTACAAAATAGCTTTCTTTCACCAAGACAGTTCGTTTCTCACTGTTACATGCATTTGAATGGGGAACTCGACCGAAACAAAGTATAGGTTTTCATTATGTGAATAACTTGGAAATCTTAGCTCAAACAGCTGCAAAACCTGTTTTCCCAGCACGGGAACCTTGAGTTCTATAAGATAAAGCCATAAACATGTGTATCCGAGTCTTCTATCAAAAGTTACAGCTATTTCTATGAAGTTGTACAAAAACGCTTTCTTTCGCCAAGACAGTGCGTTTCTCACTGTTACATGCATTTTGAATGGGGAACTCGACCGAAACAAAGTATAAGTTTTCATTATGTGAATAACTTGGAAATCTTAGCTCAAACAGCTGCAAAACCTGTTTTCCCAGCACGGGAACCTTGAGTTCTATAAGATAAAGCCATAAACATGTGTATCTGAGTCTTCTATCAAAAGTTACAGCTATTTATATGAAGTTGTACAAAAACGCTTTCTTTCGCCAAGACAGTGCGTTTCTCACTGTTACATGCATTTGAATGGGGAACTCGACCGAAACAAAGTATAGGTTTTCATTATGTGAATAACTTGGAAATCTTAGCTCAAACAGCTGCAAAACCTGTTTTCCCAGCACGGGAACCTTGAGTTCTATAAGATAAAGCCATAAACATGTGTATCCGAGTCTTCTATCAAAAGTTACAGCTATTTCTATGAAGTTGTACAAAAACGCTTTCTTTTGCCAAGACAGTGCGTTTCTCACTGTTACATGCATTTGAATGGGGAACTCGACCGAAACAAAGTATAGGTTTTCATTATGTGAATAACTTGGAAATCTTAGCTCAAACAGCTGCAAAACCTGTTTTCCCAGCACGGGAACCTTGAGTTCTATAAGATAAAGCCATAAACATGTGTATCCGAGTCTTCTATCAAAAGTTACAGCTATTTCTATGAAGTTGTACAAAAACGCTTTCTTTCGCCAAGACAGTGCGTTTCTCACTGTTACATGCATTTGAATGGGGAACTCGACCGAAACAAAGTATAGGTTTTCATTATGTGAATAACTTGGAAATCTTAGCTCAAACAGCTGCAAAACCTGTTTGCCCAGCACGGGAACCTTGAGTTCTATAAGATAAAGCCATAAACATGTGTATCCGAGTCTTCTATCAAAAGTTACAGCTATTTCTATGAAGTTGTACAAAAACGCTTTCTTTCGCCAAGACAGTGCGTTTCTCACTGTTACATGCGTTTGAATGGGGAACTCGACCGAAACAAAGTATAGGTTTTCATTATGTGAATAACTTGGAAATCTTAGCTCAAACAGCTGCAAAACCTGTTTTCCCAGCACGGGAACCTTGAGTTCTATAAGATAAAGCCATAAACATGTGTATCCGAGTCTTCTATCAAAAGTTACAGCTATTTCTATGAAGTTGTACAAAAACGCTTTCTTTCGCCAAGACAGTGCGTTTCTCACTGTTACATGCATTTGAATGGGGAACTCGACCGAAACAAAGTATAGGTTTTCATTATGTGAATAACTTGGAAATCTTAGCTCAAACAGCTGCAAAACCTGTTTGCCCAGCACGGGAACCTTGAGTTCTATAAGATAAAGCCATAAACATGTGTATCCGAGTCTTCTATCAAAAGTTACAGCTATTTCTATGAAGTTGTACAAAAACGCTTTCTTTCGCCAAGACAGTGCGTTTCTCACTGTTACATGCGTTTGAATGGGGAACTCGACCGAAACAAAGTATAGGTTTTCATTATGTGAATAACTTGGAAATCTTAGCTCAAACAGCTGCAAAACCTGTTTGCCCAGCACGGGAACCTTGAGTTCTATAAGATAAAGCCATAAACATGTGTATCCGAGTCTTCTATCAAAAGTTACAGCTATTTCTATGAAGTTGTACAAAAACGCTTTCTTTCGCCAAGACAGTGCGTTTCTCACTGTTACATGCATTTGAATGGGGAACTCGACCGAAACAAAGTATAGGTTTTCATTATGTGAATAACTTGGAAATCTTAGCTCAAACAGCTGCAAAACCTGTTTTCCCAGCACGGGAACCTTGAGTTCTATAAGATAAAGCCATAAACATGTGTATCCGAGTCTTCTATCAAAAGTTACAGCTATTTCTATGAAGTTGTACAAAAACGCTTTCTTTTGCCAAGACAGTGCGTTTCTCACTGTTACATGCATTTGAATGGGGAACTCGACCGAAACAAAGTATAGGTTTTCATTATGTGAATAACTTGGAAATCTTAGCTCAAACAGCTGCAAAACCTGTTTTCCCAGCACGGGAACCTTGAGTTCTATAAGATAAAGCCATAAACATGTGTATCCGAGTCTTCTATCAAAAGTTACAGCTATTTCTATGAAGTTGTACAAAAACGCTTTCTTTCGCCAAGACAGTGCGTTTCTCACTGTTACATGCATTTTGAATGGGGAACTCGACCGAAACAAAGTATAAGTTTTCATTATGTGAATAACTTGGAAATCTTAGCTCAAACAGCTGCAAAACCTGTTTTCCCAGCACGGGAACCTTGAGTTCTATAAGATAAAGCCATAAACATGTGTATCCGAGTCTTCTATCAAAAGTTACAGCTATTTATATGAAGTTGTACAAAAACGCTTTCTTTCGCCAAGACAGTGCGTTTCTCACTGTTACATGCATTTGAATGGGGAACTCGACCGAAACAAAGTATAGGTTTTCATTATGTGAATAACTTGGAAATCTTAGCTCAAACAGCTGCAAAACCTGTTTGCCCAGCACGGGAACCTTGAGTTCTATAAGATAAAGCCATAAACATGTGTATCCGAGTCTTCTATCAAAAGTTACAGCTATTCATATGAAGTTGTACAAAATAGCTTTCTTTCACCAAGACAGTTCGTTTCTCACTGTTACATGCATTTGAATGGGGAACTCGACCGAAACAAAGTATAGGTTTTCATTATGTGAATAACTTGGAAATCTTAGCTCAAACAGCTGCAAAACCTGTTTTCCCAGCACGGGAACCTTGAGTTCTATAAGATAAAGCCATAAACATGTGTATCCGAGTCTTCTATCAAAAGTTACAGCTATTTCTATGAAGTTGTACAAAAACGCTTTCTTTTGCCAAGACAGTGCGTTTCTCACTGTTACATGCATTTGAATGGGGAACTCGACCGAAACAAAGTATAGGTTTTCATTATGTGAATAACTTGGAAATCTTAGCTCAAACAGCTGCAAAACCTGTTTTCCCAGCACGGGAACCTTGAGTTCTATAAGATAAAGCCATAAACATGTGTATCCGAGACTTCTATCAAAAGTTACAGCTATTTATATGAAGTTGTACAAAAACGCTTTCTTTCGCCAAGACAGTGCGTTTCTCACTGTTACATGCATTTGAATGGGGAACTCGACCGAAACAAAGTATAGGTTTTCATTATGTGAATAACTTGGAAATCTTAGCTCAAATAGCTGCAAAACCTGTTTGCCCAGCACGGGAACCTTGAGTTCTATAAGATAAAGCCATAAACATGTGTATCCGAGTCTTCTATCAAAAGTTACAACTATTCATATGAAGTTGTACAAAATAGCTTTCTTTCACCAAGACAGTGCGTTTCTCACTGTTACATGCATTTGAATGGGGAACTCGACCGAAACAAAGTATAGGTTTTCATTATGTGAATAACTTGGAAATCTTAGCTCAAACAGCTGCAAAACCTGTTTTCCCAGCACGGGAACCTTGAGTTCTATAAGATAAAGCCATAAACATGTGTATCCGAGTCTTCTATCAAAAGTTACAGCTATTTATATGAAGTTGTACAAAAACGCTTTCTTTCGCCAAGACAGTGCGTTTCTCACTGTTACATGCATTTGAATGGGGAACTCGACCGAAACAAAGTATAGGTTTTCATTATGTGAATAACTTGGAAATCTTAGCTCAAACAGCTGCAAAACCTGTTTTCCCAGCACGGGAACCTTGAGTTCTATAAGATAAAGCCATAAACATGTGTGTCTGAGTCTTCTATCAAAAGTTACAGCTATTTATATGAAGTTGTACAAAAACGCTTTCTTTCGCCAAGACAGTGCGTTTCTCACTGTTACATGCATTTGAATGGGGAACTCGACCGAAACAAAGTATAAGTTTTCATTATGTGAATAACTTGGAAATCTTAGCTCAAACAGCTGCAAAACCTGTTTTCCCAGCACGGAGACCTTGAGTTCTATAAGATAAAGCCATAAACATGTGTATCCGAGTCTTCTATCAAAAGTTACAGCTATTTATATGAAGTTGTACAAAAACGCTTTCTTTCGCCAAGACAGTGCGTTTCTCACTGTTACATGCATTTGAATGGGGAACTCGACCGAAACAAAGTATAAGTTTTCATTATGTGAATAACTTGGAAATCTTAGCTCAAACAGCTGCAAAACCTGTTTTCCCAGCACGGGAACCTTGAGTTCTATAAGATAAAGCCATAAACATGTGTATCCGAGTCTTCTATCAAAAGTTACAGCTATTTATATGAAGTTGTACAAAAACGCTTTCTTTCGCCAAGACAGTGCGTTTCTCACTGTTACATGCATTTTGAATGGGGAACTCGACCGAAACAAAGTATAAGTTTTCATTATGTGAATAACTTGGAAATCTTAGCTCAAACAGCTGCAAAACCTGTTTTCCCAGCACGGGAACCTTGAGTTCTATAAGATAAAGCCATAAACATGTGTATCCGAGTCTTCTATCAAAAGTTACAGCTATTTATATGAAGTTGTACAAAAACGCTTTCTTTCGCCAAGACAGTGCGTTTCTCACTGTTACATGCATTTGAATGGGGAACTCGACCGAAACAAAGTATAGGTTTTCATTATGTGAATAACTTGGAAATCTTAGCTCAAACAGCTGCAAAACCTGTTTGCCCAGCACGGGAACCTTGAGTTCTATAAGATAAAGCCATAAACATGTGTATCCGAGTCTTCTATCAAAAGTTACAACTATTCATATGAAGTTGTACAAAATAGCTTTCTTTCACCAAGACAGTGCGTTTCTCACTGTTACATGCATTTGAATGGGGAACTCGACCGAAACAAAGTATAAGTTTTCATTATGTGAATAACTTGGAAATCTTAGCTCAAACAGCTGCAAAACCTGTTTTCCCAGCACGGAGACCTTGAGTTCTATAAGATAAAGCCATAAACATGTTTGTCTGAGTCTTCTATCAAAAGTTACAGCTATTTATATGAAGTTGTACAAAAACGCTTTCTTTCACCAAGACAGTGCGTTTCTCACTGTTACATGCATTTGAATGGGGAACTCGACCGAAACAAAGTATAAGTTTTCATTATGTGAATAACTTGGAAATCTTAGCTCAAACAGCTGCAAAACCTGTTTTCCCAGCACGGGAACCTTGAGTTCTATAAGATAAAGCCATAAACATGTGTATCCGAGTCTTCTATCAAAAGTTACAGCTATTTATATGAAGTTGTACAAAAACGCTTTCTTTCGCCAAGACAGTGCGTTTCTCACTGTTACATGCATTTGAATGGGGAACTCGACCGAAACAAAGTATAGGTTTTCATTATGTGAATAACTTGGAAATCTTAGCTCAAACAGCTGCAAAACCTGTTTGCCCAGCACGGGAACCTTGAGTTCTATAAGATAAAGCCATAAACATGTGTATCCGAGACTTCTATCAAAAGTTACAGCTATTTATATGAAGTTGTACAAAAACGCTTTCTTTCGCCAAGACAGTGCGTTTCTCACTGTTACATGCATTTTGAATGGGGAACTCGACCGAAACAAAGTATAAGTTTTCATTATGTGAATAACTTGGAAATCTTAGCTCAAACAGCTGCAAAACCTGTTTTCCCAGCACGGGAACCTTGAGTTCTATAAGATAAAGCCATAAACATGTGTATCCGAGTCTTCTATCAAAAGTTACAGCTATTCATATGAAGTTGTACAAAATAGCTTTCTTTCACCAAGACAGTGCGTTTCTCACTGTTACATGCATTTGAATGGGGAACTCGACCGAAACAAAGTATAGGTTTTCATTATGTGAATAACTTGGAAATCTTAGCTCAAACAGCTGCAAAACCTGTTTTCCCAGCACGGGAACCTTGAGTTCTATAAGATAAAGCCATAAACATGTGTATCCGAGTCTTCTATCAAAAGTTACAGCTATTTATATGAAGTTGTACAAAAACGCTTTCTTTCGCCAAGACAGTGCGTTTCTCACTGTTACATGCATTTTCAATGGGGAACTCGACCGAAACAAAGTATAAGTTTTCATTATGTGAATAACTTGGAAATCTTAGCTCAAACAGCTGCAAAACCTGTTTTCCCAGCACGGGAACCTTGAGTTCTATAAGATAAAGCCATAAACATGTGTATCCGAGTCTTCTATCAAAAGTTACAGCTATTTATATGAAGTTGTACAAAAACGCTTTCTTTCGCCAAGACAGTGCGTTTCTCACTGTTACATGCATTTGAATGGGGAACTCGACCGAAACAAAGTATAGGTTTTCATTATGTGAATAACTTGGAAATCTTAGCTCAAACAGCTGCAAAACCTGTTTTCCCAGCACGGGAACCTTGAGTTCTATAAGATAAAGCCATAAACATGTGTATCCGAGACTTCTATCAAAAGTTACAGCTATTTATATGAAGTTGTACAAAAACGCTTTCTTTCGCCAAGACAGTGCGTTTCTCACTGTTACATGCATTTGAATGGGGAACTCGACCGAAACCAAGTATAGGTTTTCATTATGTGAATAACTTGGAAATCTTAGCTCAAACAGCTGCAAAACCTGTTTTCCCAGCACGGGAACCTTGAGTTCTATAAGATAAAGCCATAAACATGTGTATCCGAGACTTCTATCAAAAGTTACAGCTATTTATATGAAGTTGTACAAAAACGCTTTCTTTCGCCAAGACAGTGCGTTTCTCACTGTTACATGCATTTGAATGGGGAACTCGACCGAAACAAAGTATAGGTTTTCATTATGTGAATAACTTGGAAATCTTAGCTCAAACAGCTGCAAAACCTGTTTGCCCAGCACGGGAACCTTGAGTTCTATAAGATAAAGCCATAAACATGTGTATCCGAGTCTTCTATCAAAAGTTACAACTATTCATATGAAGTTGTACAAAATAGCTTTCTTTCACCAAGACAGTGCGTTTCTCACTGTTACATGCATTTGAATGGGGAACTCGACCGAAACAAAGTATAAGTTTTCATTATGTGAATAACTTGGAAATCTTAGCTCAAACAGCTGCAAAACCTGTTTTCCCAGCACGGAGACCTTGAGTTCTATAAGATAAAGCCATAAACATGTTTGTCTGAGTCTTCTATCAAAAGTTACAGCTATTTATATGAAGTTGTACAAAAACGCTTTCTTTCACCAAGACAGTGCGTTTCTCACTGTTACATGCATTTGAATGGGGAACTCGACCGAAACAAAGTATAAGTTTTCATTATGTGAATAACTTGGAAATCTTAGCTCAAACAGCTGCAAAACCTGTTTTCCCAGCACGGGAACCTTGAGTTCTATAAGATAAAGCCATAAACATGTGTATCCGAGTCTTCTATCAAAAGTTACAGCTATTTATATGAAGTTGTACAAAAACGCTTTCTTTCGCCAAGACAGTGCGTTTCTCACTGTTACATGCATTTGAATGGGGAACTCGACCGAAACAAAGTATAGGTTTTCATTATGTGAATAACTTGGAAATCTTAGCTCAAACAGCTGCAAAACCTGTTTGCCCAGCACGGGAACCTTGAGTTCTATAAGATAAAGCCATAAACATGTGTATCCGAGACTTCTATCAAAAGTTACAGCTATTTATATGAAGTTGTACAAAAACGCTTTCTTTCGCCAAGACAGTGCGTTTCTCACTGTTACATGCATTTTGAATGGGGAACTCGACCGAAACAAAGTATAAGTTTTCATTATGTGAATAACTTGGAAATCTTAGCTCAAACAGCTGCAAAACCTGTTTTCCCAGCACGGGAACCTTGAGTTCTATAAGATAAAGCCATAAACATGTGTATCCGAGTCTTCTATCAAAAGTTACAGCTATTCATATGAAGTTGTACAAAATAGCTTTCTTTCACCAAGACAGTGCGTTTCTCACTGTTACATGCATTTGAATGGGGAACTCGACCGAAACAAAGTATAGGTTTTCATTATGTGAATAACTTGGAAATCTTAGCTCAAACAGCTGCAAAACCTGTTTTCCCAGCACGGGAACCTTGAGTTCTATAAGATAAAGCCATAAACATGTGTATCCGAGTCTTCTATCAAAAGTTACAGCTATTTATATGAAGTTGTACAAAAACGCTTTCTTTCGCCAAGACAGTGCGTTTCTCACTGTTACATGCATTTTCAATGGGGAACTCGACCGAAACAAAGTATAAGTTTTCATTATGTGAATAACTTGGAAATCTTAGCTCAAACAGCTGCAAAACCTGTTTTCCCAGCACGGGAACCTTGAGTTCTATAAGATAAAGCCATAAACATGTGTATCCGAGTCTTCTATCAAAAGTTACAGCTATTTATATGAAGTTGTACAAAAACGCTTTCTTTCGCCAAGACAGTGCGTTTCTCACTGTTACATGCATTTGAATGGGGAACTCGACCGAAACAAAGTATAGGTTTTCATTATGTGAATAACTTGGAAATCTTAGCTCAAACAGCTGCAAAACCTGTTTTCCCAGCACGGGAACCTTGAGTTCTATAAGATAAAGCCATAAACATGTGTATCCGAGACTTCTATCAAAAGTTACAGCTATTTATATGAAGTTGTACAAAAACGCTTTCTTTCGCCAAGACAGTGCGTTTCTCACTGTTACATGCATTTGAATGGGGAACTCGACCGAAACCAAGTATAGGTTTTCATTATGTGAATAACTTGGAAATCTTAGCTCAAACAGCTGCAAAACCTGTTTTCCCAGCACGGGAACCTTGAGTTCTATAAGATAAAGCCATAAACATGTGTATCCGAGACTTCTATCAAAAGTTACAGCTATTTATATGAAGTTGTACAAAAACGCTTTCTTTCGCCAAGACAGTGCGTTTCTCACTGTTACATGCATTTGAATGGGGAACTCGACCGAAACAAAGTATAGGTTTTCATTATGTGAATAACTTGGAAATCTTAGCTCAAACAGCTGCAAAACCTGTTTGCCCAGCACGGGAACCTTGAGTTCTATAAGATAAAGCCATAAACATGTGTATCCGAGTCTTCTATCAAAAGTTACAACTATTCATATGAAGTTGTACAAAAACGCTTTCTTTCGCCAAGACAGTGCGTTTCTCACTGTTACATGCATTTGAATGGGGAACTCGACCGAAACAAAGTATAAGTTTTCATTATGTGAATAACTTGGAAATCTTAGCTCAAACAGCTGCAAAACCTGTTTTCCCAGCACGGAGACCTTGAGTTCTATAAGATAAAGCCATAAACATGTGTATCCGAGTCTTCTATCAAAAGTTACAGCTATTTATATGAAGTTGTACAAAAACGCTTTCTTTCGCCAAGACAGTGCGTTTCTCACTGTTACATGCATTTGAATGGGGAACTCGACCGAAACAAAGTATAAGTTTTCATTATGTGAATAACTTGGAAATCTTAGCTCAAACAGCTGCAAAACCTGTTTTCCCAGCACGGGAACCTTGAGTTCTATAAGATAAAGCCATAAACATGTGTATCCGAGTCTTCTATCAAAAGTTACAGCTATTTATATGAAGTTGTACAAAAACGCTTTCTTTCGCCAAGACAGTGCGTTTCTCACTGTTACATGCATTTTGAATGGGGAACTCGACCGAAACAAAGTATAAGTTTTCATTATGTGAATAACTTGGAAATCTTAGCTCAAACAGCTGCAAAACCTGTTTTCCCAGCACGGGAACCTTGAGTTCTATAAGATAAAGCCATAAACATGTGTATCCGAGTCTTCTATCAAAAGTTACAGCTATTTATATGAAGTTGTACAAAAACGCTTTCTTTCGCCAAGACAGTGCGTTTCTCACTGTTACATGCATTTGAATGGGGAACTCGACCGAAACAAAGTATAGGTTTTCATTATGTGAATAACTTGGAAATCTTAGCTCAAACAGCTGCAAAACCTGTTTTCCCAGCACGGGAACCTTGAGTTCTATAAGATAAAGCCATAAACATGTGTATCCGAGACTTCTATCAAAAGTTACAGCTATTTATATGAAGTTGTACAAAAACGCTTTCTTTCGCCAAGACAGTGCGTTTCTCACTGTTACATGCATTTGAATGGGGAACTCGACCGAAACCAAGTATAGGTTTTCATTATGTGAATAACTTGGAAATCTTAGCTCAAACAGCTGCAAAACCTGTTTTCCCAGCACGGGAACCTTGAGTTCTATAAGATAAAGCCATAAACATGTGTATCCGAGACTTCTATCAAAAGTTACAGCTATTTATATGAAGTTGTACAAAAACGCTTTCTTTCGCCAAGACAGTGCGTTTCTCACTGTTACATGCATTTGAATGGGGAACTCGACCGAAACAAAGTATAGGTTTTCATTATGTGAATAACTTGGAAATCTTAGCTCAAATAGCTGCAAAACCTGTTTGCCCAGCACGGGAACCTTGAGTTCTATAAGATAAAGCCATAAACATGTGTATCCGAGTCTTCTATCAAAAGTTACAACTATTCATATGAAGTTGTACAAAATAGCTTTCTTTCACCAAGACAGTGCGTTTCTCACTGTTACATGCATTTGAATGGGGAACTCGACCGAAACAAAGTATAGGTTTTCATTATGTGAATAACTTGGAAATCTTAGCTCAAACAGCTGCAAAACCTGTTTTCCCAGCACGGGAACCTTGAGTTCTATAAGATAAAGCCATAAACATGTGTATCCGAGTCTTCTATCAAAAGTTACAGCTATTTATATGAAGTTGTACAAAAACGCTTTCTTTCGCCAAGACAGTGCGTTTCTCACTGTTACATGCATTTGAATGGGGAACTCGACCGAAACAAAGTATAGGTTTTCATTATGTGAATAACTTGGAAATCTTAGCTCAAACAGCTGCAAAACCTGTTTTCCCAGCACGGGAACCTTGAGTTCTATAAGATAAAGCCATAAACATGTGTGTCTGAGTCTTCTATCAAAAGTTACAGCTATTTATATGAAGTTGTACAAAAACGCTTTCTTTCGCCAAGACAGTGCGTTTCTCACTGTTACATGCATTTGAATGGGGAACTCGACCGAAACAAAGTATAGGTTTTCATTATGTGAATAACTTGGAAATCTTAGCTCAAACAGCTGCAAAACCTGTTTGCCCAGCACGGGAACCTTGAGTTCTATAAGATAAAGCCATAAACATGTGTATCCGAGTCTTCTATCAAAAGTTACAACTATTCATATGAAGTTGTACAAAATAGCTTTCTTTCACCAAGACAGTGCGTTTCTCACTGTTACATGCATTTGAATGGGGAACTCGACCGAAACAAAGTATAAGTTTTCATTATGTGAATAACTTGGAAATCTTAGCTCAAACAGCTGCAAAACCTGTTTTCCCAGCACGGAGACCTTGAGTTCTATAAGATAAAGCCATAAACATGTTTGTCTGAGTCTTCTATCAAAAGTTACAGCTATTTATATGAAGTTGTACAAAAACGCTTTCTTTCACCAAGACAGTGCGTTTCTCACTGTTACATGCATTTGAATGGGGAACTCGACCGAAACAAAGTATAAGTTTTCATTATGTGAATAACTTGGAAATCTTAGCTCAAACAGCTGCAAAACCTGTTTTCCCAGCACGGGAACCTTGAGTTCTATAAGATAAAGCCATAAACATGTGTATCCGAGTCTTCTATCAAAAGTTACAGCTATTTATATGAAGTTGTACAAAAACGCTTTCTTTCGCCAAGACAGTGCGTTTCTCACTGTTACATGCATTTGAATGGGGAACTCGACCGAAACAAAGTATAGGTTTTCATTATGTGAATAACTTGGAAATCTTAGCTCAAACAGCTGCAAAACCTGTTTGCCCAGCACGGGAACCTTGAGTTCTATAAGATAAAGCCATAAACATGTGTATCCGAGACTTCTATCAAAAGTTACAGCTATTTATATGAAGTTGTACAAAAACGCTTTCTTTCGCCAAGACAGTGCGTTTCTCACTGTTACATGCATTTTGAATGGGGAACTCGACCGAAACAAAGTATAGGTTTTCATTATGTGAATAACTTGGAAATCTTAGCTCAAACAGCTGCAAAACCTGTTTTCCCAGCACGGGAACCTTGAGTTCTATAAGATAAAGCCATAAACATGTGTATCCGAGACTTCTATCAAAAGTTACAGCTATTTATATGAAGTTGTACAAAAACGCTTTCTTTCGCCAAGACAGTGCGTTTCTCACTGTTACATGCATTTGAATGGGGAACTCGACCGAAACAAAGTATAGGTTTTCATTATGTGAATAACTTGGAAATCTTAGCTCAAATAGCTGCAAAACCTGTTTGCCCAGCACGGGAACCTTGAGTTCTATAAGATAAAGCCATAAACATGTGTATCCGAGTCTTCTATCAAAAGTTACAACTATTCATATGAAGTTGTACAAAATAGCTTTCTTTCACCAAGACAGTGCGTTTCTCACTGTTACATGCATTTGAATGGGGAACTCGACCGAAACAAAGTATAGGTTTTCATTATGTGAATAACTTGGAAATCTTAGCTCAAACAGCTGCAAAACCTGTTTTCCCAGCACGGGAACCTTGAGTTCTATAAGATAAAGCCATAAACATGTGTATCCGAGTCTTCTATCAAAAGTTACAGCTATTTATATGAAGTTGTACAAAAACGCTTTCTTTCGCCAAGACAGTGCGTTTCTCACTGTTACATGCATTTGAATGGGGAACTCGACCGAAACAAAGTATAGGTTTTCATTATGTGAATAACTTGGAAATCTTAGCTCAAACAGCTGCAAAACCTGTTTTCCCAGCACGGGAACCTTGAGTTCTATAAGATAAAGCCATAAACATGTGTGTCTGAGTCTTCTATCAAAAGTTACAGCTATTTATATGAAGTTGTACAAAAACGCTTTCTTTCGCCAAGACAGTGCGTTTCTCACTGTTACATGCATTTGAATGGGGAACTCGACCGAAACAAAGTATAAGTTTTCATTATGTGAATAACTTGGAAATCTTAGCTCAAACAGCTGCAAAACCTGTTTTCCCAGCACGGAGACCTTGAGTTCTATAAGATAAAGCCATAAACATGTGTATCCGAGTCTTCTATCAAAAGTTACAGCTATTTATATGAAGTTGTACAAAAACGCTTTCTTTCGCCAAGACAGTGCGTTTCTCACTGTTACATGCATTTGAATGGGGAACTCGACCGAAACAAAGTATAAGTTTTCATTATGTGAATAACTTGGAAATCTTAGCTCAAACAGCTGCAAAACCTGTTTTCCCAGCACGGGAACCTTGAGTTCTATAAGATAAAGCCATAAACATGTGTATCCGAGTCTTCTATCAAAAGTTACAGCTATTTATATGAAGTTGTACAAAAACGCTTTCTTTCGCCAAGACAGTGCGTTTCTCACTGTTACATGCATTTTGAATGGGGAACTCGACCGAAACAAAGTATAAGTTTTCATTATGTGAATAACTTGGAAATCTTAGCTCAAACAGCTGCAAAACCTGTTTTCCCAGCACGGGAACCTTGAGTTCTATAAGATAAAGCCATAAACATGTGTATCCGAGACTTCTATCAAAAGTTACAGCTATTTATATGAAGTTGTACAAAAACGCTTTCTTTCGCCAAGACAGTGCGTTTCTCACTGTTACATGCATTTGAATGGGGAACTCGACCGAAACAAAGTATAGGTTTTCATTATGTGAATAACTTGGAAATCTTAGCTCAAACAGCTGCAAAACCTGTTTGCCCAGCACGGGAACCTTGAGTTCTATAAGATAAAGCCATAAACATGTGTATCCGAGTCTTCTATCAAAAGTTACAACTATTCATATGAAGTTGTACAAAATAGCTTTCTTTCACCAAGACAGTGCGTTTCTCACTGTTACATGCATTTGAATGGGGAACTCGACCGAAACAAAGTATAAGTTTTCATTATGTGAATAACTTGGAAATCTTAGCTCAAACAGCTGCAAAACCTGTTTTCCCAGCACGGAGACCTTGAGTTCTATAAGATAAAGCCATAAACATGTTTGTCTGAGTCTTCTATCAAAAGTTACAGCTATTTATATGAAGTTGTACAAAAACGCTTTCTTTCACCAAGACAGTGCGTTTCTCACTGTTACATGCATTTGAATGGGGAACTCGACCGAAACAAAGTATAAGTTTTCATTATGTGAATAACTTGGAAATCTTAGCTCAAACAGCTGCAAAACCTGTTTTCCCAGCACGGGAACCTTGAGTTCTATAAGATAAAGCCATAAACATGTGTATCCGAGTCTTCTATCAAAAGTTACAGCTATTTATATGAAGTTGTACAAAAACGCTTTCTTTCGCCAAGACAGTGCGTTTCTCACTGTTACATGCATTTGAATGGGGAACTCGACCGAAACAAAGTATAGGTTTTCATTATGTGAATAACTTGGAAATCTTAGCTCAAACAGCTGCAAAACCTGTTTGCCCAGCACGGGAACCTTGAGTTCTATAAGATAAAGCCATAAACATGTGTATCCGAGACTTCTATCAAAAGTTACAGCTATTTATATGAAGTTGTACAAAAACGCTTTCTTTCGCCAAGACAGTGCGTTTCTCACTGTTACATGCATTTTGAATGGGGAACTCGACCGAAACAAAGTATAAGTTTTCATTATGTGAATAACTTGGAAATCTTAGCTCAAACAGCTGCAAAACCTGTTTTCCCAGCACGGGAACCTTGAGTTCTATAAGATAAAGCCATAAACATGTGTATCCGAGTCTTCTATCAAAAGTTACAGCTATTTATATGAAGTTGTACAAAAATGCTTTCTTTCGCCAAGACAGTGCGTTTCTCACTGTTACATGCATTTGAATGGGGAACTCGACCGAAACAAAGTATAAGTTTTCATTATGTGAATAACTTGGAAATCTTAGCTCAAACAGCTGCAAAACCTGTTTTCCCAGCACGGGAACCTTGAGTTCTATAAGATAAAGCCATAAACATGTGTATCCGAGTCTTCTATCAAAAGTTACAGCTATTTATATGAAGTTGTACAAAAACGCTTTCTTTCGCCAAGACAGTGCGTTTCTCACTGTTACATGCATTTGAATGGGGAACTCGACCGAAACAAAGTATAGGTTTTCATTATGTGAATAACTTGGAAATCTTAGCTCAAACAGCTGCAAAACCTGTTTGCCCAGCACGGGAACCTTGAGTTCTATAAGATAAAGCCATAAACATGTGTATCCGAGTCTTCTATCAAAAGTTACAACTATTCATATGAAGTTGTACAAAATAGCTTTCTTTCACCAAGACAGTGCGTTTCTCACTGTTACATGCATTTGAATGGGGAACTCGACCGAAACAAAGTATAAGTTTTCATTATGTGAATAACTTGGAAATCTTAGCTCAAACAGCTGCAAAACCTGTTTTCCCAGCACGGAGACCTTGAGTTCTATAAGATAAAGCCATAAACATGTGTATCCGAGTCTTCTATCAAAAGTTACAGCTATTTATATGAAGTTGTACAAAAACGCTTTCTTTCGCCAAGACAGTGCGTTTCTCACTGTTACATGCATTTTGAATGGGGAACTCGACCGAAACAAAGTATAAGTTTTCATTATGTGAATAACTTGGAAATCTTAGCTCAAACAGCTGCAAAACCTGTTTTCCCAGCACGGGAACCTTGAGTTCTATAAGATAAAGCCATAAACATGTGTATCCGAGTCTTCTATCAAAAGTTACAGCTATTTATATGAAGTTGTACAAAAACGCTTTCTTTCGCCAAGACAGTGCGTTTCTCACTGTTACATGCATTTGAATGGGGAACTCGACCGAAACAAAGTATAGGTTTTCATTATGTGAATAACTTGGAAATCTTAGCTCAAACAGCTGCAAAACCTGTTTGCCCAGCACGGGAACCTTGAGTTCTATAAGATAAAGCCATAAACATGTGTATCCGAGTCTTCTATCAAAAGTTACAACTATTCATATGAAGTTGTACAAAATAGCTTTCTTTCGCCAAGACAGTGCGTTTCTCACTGTTACATGCATTTGAATGGGGAACTCGACCGAAACAAAGTATAAGTTTTCATTATGTGAATAACTTGGAAATCTTAGCTCAAACAGCTGCAAAACCTGTTTTCCCAGCACGGAGACCTTGAGTTCTATAAGATAAAGCCATAAACATGTTTGTCTGAGTCTTCTATCAAAAGTTACAGCTATTTATATGAAGTTGTACAAAAACGCTTTCTTTCACCAAGACAGTGCGTTTCTCACTGTTACATGCATTTGAATGGGGAACTCGACCGAAACAAAGTATAAGTTTTCATTATGTGAATAACTTGGAAATCTTAGCTCAAACAGCTGCAAAACCTGTTTTCCCAGCACGGGAACCTTGAGTTCTATAAGATAAAGCCATAAACATGTGTATCCGAGTCTTCTATCAAAAGTTACAGCTATTTATATGAAGTTGTACAAAAACGCTTTCTTTCGCCAAGACAGTGCGTTTCTCACTGTTACATGCATTTGAATGGGGAACTCGACCGAAACAAAGTATAGGTTTTCATTATGTGAATAACTTGGAAATCTTAGCTCAAACAGCTGCAAAACCTGTTTTCCCAGCACGGGAACCTTGAGTTCTATAAGATAAAGCCATAAACATGTGTATCCGAGACTTCTATCAAAAGTTACAGCTATTTATATGAAGTTGTACAAAAACGCTTTCTTTCGCCAAGACAGTGCGTTTCTCACTGTTACATGCATTTTGAATGGGGAACTCGACCGAAACAAAGTATAAGTTTTCATTATGTGAATAACTTGGAAATCTTAGCTCAAACAGCTGCAAAACCTGTTTTCCCAGCACGGGAACCTTGAGTTCTATAAGATAAAGCCATAAACATGTGTATCCGAGTCTTCTATCAAAAGTTACAGCTATTTATATGAAGTTGTACAAAAACGCTTTCTTTCGCCAAGACAGTGCGTTTCTCACTGTTACATGCATTTGAATGGGGAACTCGACCGAAACAAAGTATAAGTTTTCATTATGTGAATAACTTGGAAATCTTAGCTCAAACAGCTGCAAAACCTGTTTTCCCAGCACGGAGACCTTGAGTTCTATAAGATAAAGCCATAAACATGTTTGTCTGAGTCTTCTATCAAAAGTTACAGCTATTTATATGAAGTTGTACAAAAACGCTTTCTTTCGCCAAGACAGTGCGTTTCTCACTGTTACATGCATTTTGAATGGGGAACTCGACCGAAACAAAGTATAAGTTTTCATTATGTGAATAACTTGGAAATCTTAGCTCAAACAGCTGCAAAACCTGTTTTCCCAGCACGGGAACCTTGAGTTCTATAAGATAAAGCCATAAACATGTGTATCCGAGTCTTCTATCAAAAGTTACAGCTATTTATATGAAGTTGTACAAAAACGCTTTCTTTCACCAAGACAGTGCGTTTCTCACTGTTACATGCATTTGAATGGGGAACTCGACCGAAACAAAGTATAAGTTTTCATTATGTGAATAACTTGGAAATCTTAGCTCAAACAGCTGCAAAACCTGTTTTCCCAGCACGGGAACCTTGAGTTCTATAAGATAAAGCCATAAACATGTGTATCCGAGTCTTCTATCAAAAGTTACAGCTATTTATATGAAGTTGTACAAAAACGCTTTCTTTCGCCAAGACAGTGCGTTTCTCACTGTTACATGCATTTGAATGGGGAACTCGACCGAAACAAAGTATAGGTTTTCATTATGTGAATAACTTGGAAATCTTAGCTCAAACAGCTGCAAAACCTGTTTGCCCAGCACGGGAACCTTGAGTTCTATAAGATAAAGCCATAAACATGTGTATCCGAGACTTCTATCAAAAGTTACAGCTATTTATATGAAGTTGTACAAAAACGCTTTCTTTCGCCAAGACAGTGCGTTTCTCACTGTTACATGCATTTTGAATGGGGAACTCGACCGAAACAAAGTATAAGTTTTCATTATGTGAATAACTTGGAAATCTTAGCTCAAACAGCTGCAAAACCTGTTTTCCCAGCACGGGAACCTTGAGTTCTATAAGATAAAGCCATAAACATGTGTATCCGAGTCTTCTATCAAAAGTTACAGCTATTTATATGAAGTTGTACAAAAACGCTTTCTTTCGCCAAGACAGTGCGTTTCTCACTGTTACATGCATTTGAATGGGGAACTCGACCGAAACAAAGTATAGGTTTTCATTATGTGAATAACTTGGAAATCTTAGCTCAAACAGCTGCAAAACCTGTTTTCCCAGCACGGGAACCTTGAGTTCTATAAGATAAAGCCATAAACATGTGTATCCGAGTCTTCTATCAAAAGTTACAGCTATTTCTATGAAGTTGTACAAAAACGCTTTCTTTCGCCAAGACAGTGCGTTTCTCACTGTTACATGCATTTGAATGGGGAACTCGACCGAAACAAAGTATAGGTTTTCATTATGTGAATAACTTGGAAATCTTAGCTCAAACAGCTGCAAAACCTGTTTTCCCAGCACGGGAACCTTGAGTTCTATAAGATAAAGCCATAAACATGTGTATCCGAGTCTTCTATCAAAAGTTACAGCTATTTCTATGAAGTTGTACAAAAACGCTTTCTTTCGCCAAGACAGTGCGTTTCTCACTGTTACATGCATTTGAATGGGGAACTCGACCGAAACAAAGTATAGGTTTTCATTATGTGAATAACTTGGAAATCTTAGCTCAAACAGTTGCAAAACCTGTTTTCCCAGCACGGGAACCTTGAGTTCTATAAGATAAAGCCATAAACATGTGTATCCGAGTCTTCTATCAAAAGTTACAGCTATTTCTATGAAGTTGTACAAAAACGCTTTCTTTCGCCAAGACAGTGCGTTTCTCACTGTTACATGCATTTGAATGGGGAACTCGACCGAAACAAAGTATAGGTTTTCATTATGTGAATAACTTGGAAATCTTAGCTCAAACAGCTGCAAAACCTGTTTTCCCAGCACGGGAACCTTGAGTTCTATAAGATAAAGCCATAAACATGTGTATCCGAGTCTTCTATCAAAAGTTACAGCTATTTCTATGAAGTTGTACAAAAACGCTTTCTTTCGCCAAGACAGTGCGTTTCTCACTGTTACATGCATTTGAATGGGGAACTCGACCGAAACAAAGTATAGGTTTTCATTATGTGAATAACTTGGAAATCTTAGCTCAAACAGCTGCAAAACCTGTTTTCCCAGCACGGGAACCTTGAGTTCTATAAGATAAAGCCATAAACATGTGTATCCGAGTCTTCTATCAAAAGTTACAGCTATTTCTATGAAGTTGTACAAAAACGCTTTCTTTCGCCAAGACAGTGCGTTTCTCACTGTTACATGCATTTGAATGGGGAACTCGACCGAAACAAAGTATAGGTTTTCATTATGTGAATAACTTGGAAATCTTAGCTCAAACAGCTGCAAAACCTGTTTTCCCAGCACGGGAACCTTGAGTTCTATAAGATAAAGCCATAAACATGTGTATCCGAGTCTTCTATCAAAAGTTACAGCTATTTATATGAAGTTGTACAAAAACGCTTTCTTTCGCCAAGACAGTGCGTTTCTCACTGTTACATGCATTTGAATGGGGAACTCGACCGAAACAAAGTATAGGTTTTCATTATGTGAATAACTTGGAAATCTTAGCTCAAACAGCTGCAAAACCTGTTTTCCCAGCACGGGAACCTTGAGTTCTATAAGATAAAACCATAAACATGTGTATCCGAGTCTTCTATCAAAAGTTACAGCTATTTCTATGAAGTTGTACAAAAACGCTTTCTTTCGCCAAGACAGTGCGTTTCTCACTGTTACATGCATTTGAATGGGGAACTCGACCGAAACAAAGTATAGGTTTTCATTATGTGAATAACTTGGAAATCTTAGCTCAAACAGCTGCAAAACCTGTTTTCCCAGCACGGGAACCTTGAGTTCTATAAGATAAAGCCATAAACATGTGTATCCGAGTCTTCTATCAAAAGTTACAGCTATTTCTATGAAGTTGTACAAAAACGCTTTCTTTCGCCAAGACAGTGCGTTTCTCACTGTTACATGCATTTGAATGGGGAACTCGACCGAAACAAAGTATAGGTTTTCCTTATGTGAATAACTTGGAAATCTTAGCTCAAACAGCTGCAAAACCTGTTTTCCCAGCACGGAGACCTTGAGTTCTATAAGATAAAGCCATAAACATGTGTATCCGAGTCTTCTATCAAAAGTTACAGCTATTTCTATGAAGTTGTACAAAAACGCTTTCTTTCGCCAAGACAGTGCGTTTCTCACTGTTACATGCATTTGAATGGGGAACTCGACCGAAACAAAGTATAGGTTTTCATTATGTGAATAACTTGGAAATCTTAGCTCAAACAGCTGCAAAACCTGTTTTCCCAGCACGGGAACCTTGAGTTCTATAAGATAAAGCCATAAACATGTGTATCCGAGTCTTCTATCAAAAGTTACAGCTATTTCTATGAAGTTGTACAAAAACGCTTTCTTTCGCCAAGACAGTGCGTTTCTCACTGTTACATGCATTTGAATGGGGAACTCGACCGAAACAAAGTATAGGTTTTCATTATGTGAATAACTTGGAAATCTTAGCTCAAACAGCTGCAAAACCTGTTTTCCCAGCACGGGAACCTTGAGTTCTATAAGATAAAGCCATAAACATGTGTATCCGAGTCTTCTATCAAAAGTTACAGCTATTTCTATGAAGTTGTACAAAAACGCTTTCTTTTGCCAAGACAGTGCGTTTCTCACTGTTACATGCATTTGAATGGGGAACTCGACCGAAACAAAGTATAGGTTTTCATTATGTGAATAACTTGGAAATCTTAGCTCAAACAGCTGCAAAACCTGTTTTCCCAGCACGGGAACCTTGAGTTCTATAAGATAAAGCCATAAACATGTGTATCCGAGTCTTCTATCAAAAGTTACAGCTATTTATATGAAGTTGTACAAAAACGCTTTCTTTCGCCAAGACAGTGCGTTTCTCACTGTTACATGCATTTGAATGGGGAACTCGACCGAAACAAAGTATAGGTTTTCATTATGTGAATAACTTGGAAATCTTAGCTCAAACAGCTGCAAAACCTGTTTTCCCAGCACGGGAACCTTGAGTTCTATAAGATAAAGCCATAAACATGTGTATCCGAGTCTTCTATCAAAAGTTACAGCTATTTCTATGAAGTTGTACAAAAACGCTTTCTTTCGCCAAGACAGTGCGTTTCTCACTGTTACATGCATTTGAATGGGGAACTCGACCGAAACAAAGTATAGGTTTTCATTATGTGAATAACTTGGAAATCTTAGCTCAAACAGCTGCAAAACCTGTTTTCCCAGCACGGGAACCTTGAGTTCTATAAGATAAAGCCATAAACATGTGTATCCGAGTCTTCTATCAAAAGTTACAGCTATTTCTATGAAGTTGTACAAAAACGCTTTCTTTCGCCAAGACAGTGCGTTTCTCACTGTTACATGCATTTGAATGGGGAACTCGACCGAAACAAAGTATAGGTTTTCATTATGTGAATAACTTGGAAATCTTAGCTCAAACAGCTGCAAAACCTGTTTTCCCAGCACGGGAACCTTGAGTTCTATAAGATAAAGCCATAAACATGTGTATCCGAGTCTTCTATCAAAAGTTACAGCTATTCATATGAAGTTGTACAAAATAGCTTTCTTTCACCAAGACAGTGCGTTTCTCACTGTTACATGCATTTTGAATGGGGAACTCGACCGAAACAAAGTATAGGTTTTCATTATGTGAATAACTTGGAAATCTTAGCTCAAACAGCTGCAAAACCTGTTTTCCCAGCACGGGAACCTTGAGTTCTATAAGATAAAGCCATAAACATGTGTATCCGAGTCTTCTATCAAAAGTTACAGCTATTTCTATGAAGTTGTACAAAAACGCTTTCTTTCGCCAAGACAGTGCGTTTCTCACTGTTACATGCATTTGAATGGGGAACTCGACCGAAACAAAGTATAGGTTTTCATTATGTGAATAACTTGGAAATCTTAGCTCAAACAGCTGCAAAACCTGTTTTCCCAGCACGGGAACCTTGAGTTCTATAAGATAAAGCCATAAACATGTGTATCCGAGTCTTCTATCAAAAGTTACAGCTATTTCTATGAAGTTGTACAAAAACGCTTTCTTTCGCCAAGACAGTGCGTTTCTCACTGTTACATGCATTTGAATGGGGAACTCGACCGAAACAAAGTATAGGTTTTCATTATGTGAATAACTTGGAAATCTTAGCTCAAACAGCTGCAAAACCTGTTTGCCCAGCACGGGAACCTTGAGTTCTATAAGATAAAGCCATAAACATGTGTATCCGAGTCTTCTATCAAAAGTTACAGCTATTTCTATGAAGTTGTACAAAAACGCTTTCTTTCGCCAAGACAGTGCGTTTCTCACTGTTACATGCGTTTGAATGGGGAACTCGACCGAAACAAAGTATAGGTTTTCATTATGTGAATAACTTGGAAATCTTAGCTCAAACAGCTGCAAAACCTGTTTTCCCAGCACGGAGACCTTGAGTTCTATAAGATAAAGCCATAAACATGTGTATCCGAGTCTTCTATCAAAAGTTACAGCTATTTCTATGAAGTTGTACAAAAACGCTTTCTTTCGCCAAGACAGTGCGTTTCTCACTGTTACATGCATTTGAATGGGGAACTCGACCGAAACAAAGTATAGGTTTTCATTATGTGAATAACTTGGAAATCTTAGCTCAAACAGCTGCAAAACCTGTTTTCCCAGCACGGGAACCTTGAGTTCTATAAGATAAAGCCATAAACATGTGTATCCGAGTCTTCTATCAAAAGTTACAGCTATTTCTATGAAGTTGTACAAAAACGCTTTCTTTCGCCAAGACAGTGCGTTTCTCACTGTTACATGCATTTGAATGGGGAACTCGACCGAAACAAAGTATAGGTTTTCATTATGTGAATAACTTGGAAATCTTAGCTCAAACAGCTGCAAAACCTGTTTTCCCAGCACGGGAACCTTGAGTTCTATAAGATAAAGCCATAAACATGTGTATCCGAGTCTTCTATCAAAAGTTACAGCTATTTCTATGAAGTTGTACAAAAACGCTTTCTTTTGCCAAGACAGTGCGTTTCTCACTGTTACATGCATTTGAATGGGGAACTCGACCGAAACAAAGTATAGGTTTTCATTATGTGAATAACTTGGAAATCTTAGCTCAAACAGCTGCAAAACCTGTTTTCCCAGCACGGGAACCTTGAGTTCTATAAGATAAAGCCATAAACATGTGTATCCGAGTCTTCTATCAAAAGTTACAGCTATTTATATGAAGTTGTACAAAAACGCTTTCTTTCGCCAAGACAGTGCGTTTCTCACTGTTACATGCATTTGAATGGGGAACTCGACCGAAACAAAGTATAGGTTTTCATTATGTGAATAACTTGGAAATCTTAGCTCAAACAGCTGCAAAACCTGTTTTCCCAGCACGGGAACCTTGAGTTCTATAAGATAAAGCCATAAACATGTGTATCCGAGTCTTCTATCAAAAGTTACAGCTATTTCTATGAAGTTGTACAAAAACGCTTTCTTTCGCCAAGACAGTGCGTTTCTCACTGTTACATGCATTTGAATGGGGAACTCGACCGAAACAAAGTATAGGTTTTCATTATGTGAATAACTTGGAAATCTTAGCTCAAACAGCTGCAAAACCTGTTTTCCCAGCACGGGAACCTTGAGTTCTATAAGATAAAGCCATAAACATGTGTATCCGAGTCTTCTATCAAAAGTTACAGCTATTTCTATGAAGTTGTACAAAAACGCTTTCTTTCGCCAAGACAGTGCGTTTCTCACTGTTACATGCATTTGAATGGGGAACTCGACCGAAACAAAGTATAGGTTTTCATTATGTGAATAACTTGGAAATCTTAGCTCAAACAGCTGCAAAACCTGTTTTCCCAGCACGGGAACCTTGAGTTCTATAAGATAAAGCCATAAACATGTGTATCCGAGTCTTCTATCAAAAGTTACAGCTATTCATATGAAGTTGTACAAAATAGCTTTCTTTCACCAAGACAGTGCGTTTCTCACTGTTACATGCATTTTGAATGGGGAACTCGACCGAAACAAAGTATAGGTTTTCATTATGTGAATAACTTGGAAATCTTAGCTCAAACAGCTGCAAAACCTGTTTTCCCAGCACGGGAACCTTGAGTTCTATAAGATAAAGCCATAAACATGTGTATCCGAGTCTTCTATCAAAAGTTACAGCTATTCATATGAAGTTGTACAAAAACGCTTTCTTTCGCCAAGACAGTGCGTTTCTCACTGTTACATGCATTTGAATGGGGAACTCGACCGAAACAAAGTATAGGTTTTCATTATGTGAATAACTTGGAAATCTTAGCTCAAACAGTTGCAAAACCTGTTTTCCCAGCACGGGAACCTTGAGTTCTATAAGATAAAGCCATAAACATGTGTATCCGAGTCTTCTATCAAAAGTTACAGCTATTTCTATGAAGTTGTACAAAAACGCTTTCTTTCGCCAAGACAGTGCGTTTCTCACTGTTACATGCATTTGAATGGGGAACTCGACCGAAACAAAGTATAGGTTTTCATTATGTGAATAACTTGGAAATCTTAGCTCAAACAGCTGCAAAACCTGTTTTCCCAGCACGGGAACCTTGAGTTCTATAAGATAAAGCCATAAACATGTGTATCCGAGTCTTCTATCAAAAGTTACAGCTATTTCTATGAAGTTGTACAAAAACGCTTTCTTTCGCCAAGACAGTGCGTTTCTCACTGTTACATGCATTTGAATGGGGAACTCGACCGAAACAAAGTATAGGTTTTCATTATGTGAATAACTTGGAAATCTTAGCTCAAACAGCTGCAAAACCTGTTTTCCCAGCACGGGAACCTTGAGTTCTATAAGATAAAGCCATAAACATGTGTATCCGAGTCTTCTATCAAAAGTTACAGCTATTTATATGAAGTTGTACAAAAACGCTTTCTTTCGCCAAGACAGTGCGTTTCTCACTGTTACATGCATTTGAATGGGGAACTCGACCGAAACAAAGTATAGGTTTTCATTATGTGAATAACTTGGAAATCTTAGCTCAAACAGCTGCAAAACCTGTTTTCCCAGCACGGGAACCTTGAGTTCTATAAGATAAAACCATAAACATGTGTATCCGAGTCTTCTATCAAAAGTTACAGCTATTTCTATGAAGTTGTACAAAAACGCTTTCTTTCGCCAAGACAGTGCGTTTCTCACTGTTACATGCATTTGAATGGGGAACTCGACCGAAACAAAGTATAGGTTTTCATTATGTGAATAACTTGGAAATCTTAGCTCAAACAGCTGCAAAACCTGTTTTCCCAGCACGGGAACCTTGAGTTCTTTAAGATAAAGCCATAAACATGTGTATCCGAGTCTTCTATCAAAAGTTACAGCTATTTCTATGAAGTTGTACAAAAACGCTTTCTTTCGCCAAGACAGTGCGTTTCTCACTGTTACATGCATTTGAATGGGGAACTCGACCGAAACAAAGTATAGGTTTTCATTATGTGAATAACTTGGAAATCTTAGCTCAAACAGCTGCAAAACCTGTTTTCCCAGCACGGGAACCTTGAGTTCTATAAGATAAAGCCATAAACATGTGTATCCGAGTCTTCTATCAAAAGTTACAGCTATTTCTATGAAGTTGTACAAAAACGCTTTCTTTCGCCAAGACAGTGCGTTTCTCACTGTTACATGCATTTGAATGGGGAACTCGACCGAAACAAAGTATAGGTTTTCATTATGTGAATAACTTGGAAATCTTAGCTCAAACAGCTGCAAAACCTGTTTTCCCAGCACGGGAACCTTGAGTTCTATAAGATAAAGCCATAAACATGTGTATCCGAGTCTTCTATCAAAAGTTACAGCTATTTATATGAAGTTGTACAAAAACGCTTTCTTTCGCCAAGACAGTGCGTTTCTCACTGTTACATGCATTTGAATGGGGAACTCGACCGAAACAAAGTATAGGTTTTCATTATGTGAATAACTTGGAAATCTTAGCTCAAACAGCTGCAAAACCTGTTTTCCCAGCACGGGAACCTTGAGTTCTATAAGATAAAGCCATAAACATGTGTATCCGAGTCTTCTATCAAAAGTTACAGCTATTTCTATGAAGTTGTACAAAAATGCTTTCTTTCGCCAAGACAGTGCGTTTCTCACTGTTACATGCATTTGAATGGGGAACTCGACCGAAACAAAGTATAGGTTTTCATTATGTGAATAACTTGGAAATCTTAGCTCAAACAGCTGCAAAACCTGTTTTCCCAGCACGGGAACCTTGAGTTCTATAAGATAAAGCCATAAACATGTGTATCCGAGTCTTCTATCAAAAGTTACAGCTATTTCTATGAAGTTGTACAAAAACGCTTTCTTTTGCCAAGACAGTGCGTTTCTCACTGTTACATGCATTTGAATGGGGAACTCGACTGAAACAAAGTATAGGTTTTCATTATGTGAATAACTTGGAAATCTTAGCTCAAACAGCTGCAAAACCTGTTTTCCCAGCACGGGAACCTTGAGTTCTATAAGATAAAGCCATAAACATGTGTATCCGAGTCTTCTATCAAAAGTTACAGCTATTTCTATGAAGTTGTACAAAAACGCTTTCTTTCGCCAAGACAGTGCGTTTCTCACTGTTACATGCATTTTGAATGGGGAACTCGACCGAAACAAAGTATAAGTTTTCATTATGTGAATAACTTGGAAATCTTAGCTCAAACAGCTGCAAAACCTGTTTTCCCAGCACGGGAACCTTGAGTTCTATAAGATAAAGCCATAAACATGTGTATCCGAGTCTTCTATCAAAAGTTACAGCTATTTATATGAAGTTGTACAAAAACGCTTTCTTTCGCCAAGACAGTGCGTTTCTCACTGTTACATGCATTTGAATGGGGAACTCGACCGAAACAAAGTATAGGTTTTCATTATGTGAATAACTTGGAAATCTTAGCTCAAACAGCTGCAAAACCTGTTTGCCCAGCACGGGAACCTTGAGTTCTATAAGATAAAGCCATAAACATGTGTATCCGAGTCTTCTATCAAAAGTTACAGCTATTCATATGAAGTTGTACAAAATAGCTTTCTTTCACCAAGACAGTGCGTTTCTCACTGTTACATGCATTTGAATGGGGAACTCGACCGAAACAAAGTATAGGTTTTCATTATGTGAATAACTTGGAAATCTTAGCTCAAACAGCTGCAAAACCTGTTTTCCCAGCACGGGAACCTTGAGTTCTATAAGATAAAGCCATAAACATGTGTATCCGAGTCTTCTATCAAAAGTTACAGCTATTTCTATGAAGTTGTACAAAAACGCTTTCTTTCGCCAAGACAGTGCGTTTCTCACTGTTACATGCATTTTGAATGGGGAACTCGACCGAAACAAAGTATAAGTTTTCATTATGTGAATAACTTGGAAATCTTAGCTCAAACAGCTGCAAAACCTGTTTTTCCAGCACGGGAACCTTGAGTTCTATAAGATAAAGCCATAAACATGTGTATCCGAGTCTTCTATCAAAAGTTACAGCTATTTATATGAAGTTGTACAAAAACGCTTTCTTTCGCCAAGACAGTGCGTTTCTCACTGTTACATGCATTTGAATGGGGAACTCGACCGAAACAAAGTATAGGTTTTCATTATGTGAATAACTTGGAAATCTTAGCTCAAACAGCTGCAAAACCTGTTTTCCCAGCACGGGAACCTTGAGTTCTATAAGATAAAGCCATAAACATGTGTATCCGAGTCTTCTATCAAAAGTTACAGCTATTCATATGAAGTTGTACAAAATAGCTTTCTTTCACCAAGACAGTGCGTTTCTCACTGTTACATGCATTTGAATGGGGAACTCGACCGAAACAAAGTATAGGTTTTCATTATGTGAATAACTTGGAAATCTTAGCTCAAACAGCTGCAAAACCTGTTTTCCCAGCACGGGAACCTTGAGTTCTATAAGATAAAGCCATAAACATGTGTATCCGAGTCTTCTATCAAAAGTTACAGCTATTTATATGAAGTTGTACAAAAACGCTTTCTTTCGCCAAGACAGTGCGTTTCTCACTGTTACATGCATTTTGAATGGGGAACTCGACCGAAACAAAGTATAAGTTTTCATTATGTGAATAACTTGGAAATCTTAGCTCAAACAGCTGCAAAACCTGTTTTCCCAGCACGGGAACCTTGAGTTCTATAAGATAAAGCCATAAACATGTGTATCCGAGTCTTCTATCAAAAGTTACAACTATTCATATGAAGTTGTACAAAATAGCTTTCTTTCACCAAGACAGTGCGTTTCTCACTGTTACATGCATTTGAATGGGGAACTCGACCGAAACAAAGTATAGGTTTTCATTATGTGAATAACTTGGAAATCTTAGCTCAAACAGCTGCAAAACCTGTTTTCCCAGCACGGGAACCTTGAGTTCTATAAGATAAAGCCATAAACATGTGTATCCGAGTCTTCTATCAAAAGTTACAGCTATTTATATGAAGTTGTACAAAAACGCTTTCTTTCGCCAAGACAGTGCGTTTCTCACTGTTACATGCATTTGAATGGGGAACTCGACCGAAACAAAGTATAGGTTTTCATTATGTGAATAACTTGGAAATCTTAGCTCAAACAGCTGCAAAACCTGTTTTCCCAGCACGGGAACCTTGAGTTCTATAAGATAAAGCCATAAACATGTGTGTCTGAGTCTTCTATCAAAAGTTACAGCTATTTATATGAAGTTGTACAAAAACGCTTTCTTTCGCCAAGACAGTGCGTTTCTCACTGTTACATGCATTTGAATGGGGAACTCGACCGAAACAAAGTATAAGTTTTCATTATGTGAATAACTTGGAAATCTTAGCTCAAACAGCTGCAAAACCTGTTTTCCCAGCACGGAGACCTTGAGTTCTATAAGATAAAGCCATAAACATGTGTATCCGAGTCTTCTATCAAAAGTTACAGCTATTTCTATGAAGTTGTACAAAAACGCTTTCTTTCGCCAAGACAGTGCGTTTCTCACTGTTACATGCATTTGAATGGGGAACTCGACCGAAACAAAGTATAGGTTTTCATTATGTGAATAACTTGGAAATCTTAGCTCAAACAGCTGCAAAACCTGTTTTCCCAGCACGGGAACCTTGAGTTCTATAAGATAAAGCCATAAACATGTGTATCCGAGTCTTCTATCAAAAGTTACAGCTATTTCTATGAAGTTGTACAAAAACGCTTTCTTTCGCCAAGACAGTGCGTTTCTCACTGTTACATGCATTTGAATGGGGAACTCGACCGAAACAAAGTATAGGTTTTCATTATGTGAATAACTTGGAAATCTTAGCTCAAACAGCTGCAAAACCTGTTTTCCCAGCACGGGAACCTTGAGTTCTATAAGATAAAGCCATAAACATGTGTATCCGAGACTTCTATCAAAAGTTACAGCTATTTATATGAAGTTGTACAAAAACGCTTTCTTTCGCCAAGACAGTGCGTTTCTCACTGTTACATGCATTTGAATGGGGAACTCGACCGAAACAAAGTATAGGTTTTCATTATGTGAATAACTTGGAAATCTTAGCTCAAATAGCTGCAAAACCTGTTTGCCCAGCACGGGAACCTTGAGTTCTATAAGATAAAGCCATAAACATGTGTATCCGAGTCTTCTATCAAAAGTTACAACTATTCATATGAAGTTGTACAAAATAGCTTTCTTTCACCAAGACAGTGCGTTTCTCACTGTTACATGCATTTGAATGGGGAACTCGACCGAAACAAAGTATAGGTTTTCATTATGTGAATAACTTGGAAATCTTAGCTCAAACAGCTGCAAAACCTGTTTTCCCAGCACGGGAACCTTGAGTTCTATAAGATAAAGCCATAAACATGTGTATCCGAGTCTTCTATCAAAAGTTACAGCTATTTATATGAAGTTGTACAAAAACGCTTTCTTTCGCCAAGACAGTGCGTTTCTCACTGTTACATGCATTTGAATGGGGAACTCGACCGAAACAAAGTATAGGTTTTCATTATGTGAATAACTTGGAAATCTTAGCTCAAACAGCTGCAAAACCTGTTTTCCCAGCACGGGAACCTTGAGTTCTATAAGATAAAGCCATAAACATGTGTGTCTGAGTCTTCTATCAAAAGTTACAGCTATTTATATGAAGTTGTACAAAAACGCTTTCTTTCGCCAAGACAGTGCGTTTCTCACTGTTACATGCATTTGAATGGGGAACTCGACCGAAACAAAGTATAAGTTTTCATTATGTGAATAACTTGGAAATCTTAGCTCAAACAGCTGCAAAACCTGTTTTCCCAGCACGGAGACCTTGAGTTCTATAAGATAAAGCCATAAACATGTGTATCCGAGTCTTCTATCAAAAGTTACAGCTATTTCTATGAAGTTGTACAAAAACGCTTTCTTTCGCCAAGACAGTGCGTTTCTCACTGTTACATGCATTTGAATGGGGAACTCGACCGAAACAAAGTATAGGTTTTCATTATGTGAATAACTTGGAAATCTTAGCTCAAACAGCTGCAAAACCTGTTTTCCCAGCACGGGAACCTTGAGTTCTATAAGATAAAGCCATAAACATGTGTATCCGAGTCTTCTATCAAAAGTTACAGCTATTTCTATGAAGTTGTACAAAAACGCTTTCTTTCGCCAAGACAGTGCGTTTCTCACTGTTACATGCATTTGAATGGGGAACTCGACCGAAACAAAGTATAGGTTTTCATTATGTGAATAACTTGGAAATCTTAGCTCAAACAGCTGCAAAACCTGTTTTCCCAGCACGGGAACCTTGAGTTCTATAAGATAAAGCCATAAACATGTGTATCCGAGTCTTCTATCAAAAGTTACAGCTATTTCTATGAAGTTGTACAAAAACGCTTTCTTTCGCCAAGACAGTGCGTTTCTCACTGTTACATGCATTTGAATGGGGAACTCGACCGAAACAAAGTATAGGTTTTCATTATGTGAATAACTTGGAAATCTTAGCTCAAACAGCTGCAAAACCTGTTTTCCCAGCACGGGAACCTTGAGTTCTATAAGATAAAGCCATAAACATGTGTATCCGAGTCTTCTATCAAAAGTTACAGCTATTTCTATGAAGTTGTACAAAAACGCTTTCTTTCGCCAAGACAGTGCGTTTCTCACTGTTACATGCATTTGAATGGGGAACTCGACCGAAACAAAGTATAGGTTTTCATTATGTGAATAACTTGGAAATCTTAGCTCAAACAGCTGCAAAACCTGTTTGCCCAGCACGGGAACCTTGAGTTCTATAAGATAAAGCCATAAACATGTGTATCCGAGTCTTCTATCAAAAGTTACAGCTATTTCTATGAAGTTGTACAAAAACGCTTTCTTTCGCCAAGACAGTGCGTTTCTCACTGTTACATGCATTTGAATGGGGAACTCGACCGAAACAAAGTATAGGTTTTCATTATGTGAATAACTTGGAAATCTTAGCTCAAACAGCTGCAAAACCTGTTTGCCCAGCACGGGAACCTTGAGTTCTATAAGATAAAGCCATAAACATGTGTATCCGAGTCTTCTATCAAAAGTTACAGCTATTTCTATGAAGTTGTACAAAAACGCTTTCTTTCGCCAAGACAGTGCGTTTCTCACTGTTACATGCATTTGAATGGGGAACTCGACCGAAACAAAGTATAGGTTTTCATTATGTGAATAACTTGGAAATCTTAGCTCAAACAGCTGCAAAACCTGTTTTCCCAGCACGGGAACCTTGAGTTCTATAAGATAAAGCCATAAACATGTGTATCCGAGTCTTCTATCAAAAGTTACAGCTATTTCTATGAAGTTGTACAAAAACGCTTTCTTTCGCCAAGACAGTGCGTTTCTCACTGTTACATGCATTTGAATGGGGAACTCGACCGAAACAAAGTATAGGTTTTCATTATGTGAATAACTTGGAAATCTTAGCTCAAACAGCTGCAAAACCTGTTTGCCCAGCACGGGAACCTTGAGTTCTTTAAGATAAAGCCATAAACATGTGTATCCGAGTCTTCTATCAAAAGTTACAGCTATTTCTATGAAGTTGTACAAAAACGCTTTCTTTCGCCAAGACAGTGCGTTTCTCACTGTTACATGCATTTGAATGGGGAACTCGACCGAAACAAAGTATAGGTTTTCATTATGTGAATAACTTGGAAATCTTAGCTCAAACAGCTGCAAAACCTGTTTTCCCAGCACGGGAACCTTGAGTTCTATAAGATAAAGCCATAAACATGTGTATCCGAGTCTTCTATCAAAAGTTACAGCTATTTCTATGAAGTTGTACAAAAACGCTTTCTTTCGCCAAGACAGTGCGTTTCTCACTGTTACATGCATTTGAATGGGGAACTCGACCGAAACAAAGTATAGGTTTTCATTATGTGAATAACTTGGAAATCTTAGCTCAAACAGCTGCAAAACCTGTTTTCCCAGCACGGGAACCTTGAGTTCTATAAGATAAAGCCATAAACATGTGTATCCGAGTCTTCTATCAAAAGTTACAGCTATTTCTATGAAGTTGTACAAAAACGCTTTCTTTTGCCAAGACAGTGCGTTTCTCACTGTTACATGCATTTGAATGGGGAACTCGACCGAAACAAAGTATAGGTTTTCATTATGTGAATAACTTGGAAATCTTAGCTCAAACAGCTGCAAAACCTGTTTTCCCAGCACGGGAACCTTGAGTTCTATAAGATAAAGCCATAAACATGTGTATCCGAGTCTTCTATCAAAAGTTACAGCTATTTCTATGAAGTTGTACAAAAACGCTTTCTTTCGCCAAGACAGTGCGTTTCTCACTGTTACATGCATTTTGAATGGGGAACTCGACCGAAACAAAGTATAAGTTTTCATTATGTGAATAACTTGGAAATCTTAGCTCAAACAGCTGCAAAACCTGTTTTCCCAGCACGGGAACCTTGAGTTCTATAAGATAAAGCCATAAACATGTGTATCCGAGTCTTCTATCAAAAGTTACAGCTATTTATATGAAGTTGTACAAAAACGCTTTCTTTCGCCAAGACAGTGCGTTTCTCACTGTTACATGCATTTGAATGGGGAACTCGACCGAAACAAAGTATAGGTTTTCATTATGTGAATAACTTGGAAATCTTAGCTCAAACAGCTGCAAAACCTGTTTGCCCAGCACGGGAACCTTGAGTTCTATAAGATAAAGCCATAAACATGTGTATCCGAGTCTTCTATCAAAAGTTACAGCTATTCATATGAAGTTGTACAAAATAGCTTTCTTTCACCAAGACAGTTCGTTTCTCACTGTTACATGCATTTGAATGGGGAACTCGACCGAAACAAAGTATAGGTTTTCATTATGTGAATAACTTGGAAATCTTAGCTCAAACAGCTGCAAAACCTGTTTTCCCAGCACGGGAACCTTGAGTTCTATAAGATAAAGCCATAAACATGTGTATCCGAGTCTTCTATCAAAAGTTACAGCTATTTCTATGAAGTTGTACAAAAACGCTTTCTTTCGCCAAGACAGTGCGTTTCTCACTGTTACATGCATTTTGAATGGGGAACTCGACCGAAACAAAGTATAAGTTTTCATTATGTGAATAACTTGGAAATCTTAGCTCAAACAGCTGCAAAACCTGTTTTCCCAGCACGGGAACCTTGAGTTCTATAAGATAAAGCCATAAACATGTGTATCTGAGTCTTCTATCAAAAGTTACAGCTATTTATATGAAGTTGTACAAAAACGCTTTCTTTCGCCAAGACAGTGCGTTTCTCACTGTTACATGCATTTGAATGGGGAACTCGACCGAAACAAAGTATAGGTTTTCATTATGTGAATAACTTGGAAATCTTAGCTCAAACAGCTGCAAAACCTGTTTTCCCAGCACGGGAACCTTGAGTTCTATAAGATAAAGCCATAAACATGTGTATCCGAGTCTTCTATCAAAAGTTACAGCTATTTCTATGAAGTTGTACAAAAACGCTTTCTTTTGCCAAGACAGTGCGTTTCTCACTGTTACATGCATTTGAATGGGGAACTCGACCGAAACAAAGTATAGGTTTTCATTATGTGAATAACTTGGAAATCTTAGCTCAAACAGCTGCAAAACCTGTTTTCCCAGCACGGGAACCTTGAGTTCTATAAGATAAAGCCATAAACATGTGTATCCGAGTCTTCTATCAAAAGTTACAGCTATTTATATGAAGTTGTACAAAAACGCTTTCTTTCGCCAAGACAGTGCGTTTCTCACTGTTACATGCATTTGAATGGGGAACTCGACCGAAACAAAGTATAGGTTTTCATTATGTGAATAACTTGGAAATCTTAGCTCAAACAGCTGCAAAACCTGTTTGCCCAGCACGGGAACCTTGAGTTCTATAAGATAAAGCCATAAACATGTGTATCCGAGTCTTCTATCAAAAGTTACAGCTATTCATATGAAGTTGTACAAAATAGCTTTCTTTCACCAAGACAGTTCGTTTCTCACTGTTACATGCATTTGAATGGGGAACTCGACCGAAACAAAGTATAGGTTTTCATTATGTGAATAACTTGGAAATCTTAGCTCAAACAGCTGCAAAACCTGTTTTCCCAGCACGGGAACCTTGAGTTCTATAAGATAAAGCCATAAACATGTGTATCCGAGTCTTCTATCAAAAGTTACAGCTATTTCTATGAAGTTGTACAAAAACGCTTTCTTTCGCCAAGACAGTGCGTTTCTCACTGTTACATGCATTTTGAATGGGGAACTCGACCGAAACAAAGTATAAGTTTTCATTATGTGAATAACTTGGAAATCTTAGCTCAAACAGCTGCAAAACCTGTTTTCCCAGCACGGGAACCTTGAGTTCTATAAGATAAAGCCATAAACATGTGTATCTGAGTCTTCTATCAAAAGTTACAGCTATTTATATGAAGTTGTACAAAAACGCTTTCTTTCGCCAAGACAGTGCGTTTCTCACTGTTACATGCATTTGAATGGGGAACTCGACCGAAACAAAGTATAGGTTTTCATTATGTGAATAACTTGGAAATCTTAGCTCAAACAGCTGCAAAACCTGTTTTCCCAGCACGGGAACCTTGAGTTCTATAAGATAAAGCCATAAACATGTGTATCCGAGTCTTCTATCAAAAGTTACAGCTATTTCTATGAAGTTGTACAAAAACGCTTTCTTTTGCCAAGACAGTGCGTTTCTCACTGTTACATGCATTTGAATGGGGAACTCGACCGAAACAAAGTATAGGTTTTCATTATGTGAATAACTTGGAAATCTTAGCTCAAACAGCTGCAAAACCTGTTTTCCCAGCACGGGAACCTTGAGTTCTATAAGATAAAGCCATAAACATGTGTATCCGAGTCTTCTATCAAAAGTTACAGCTATTTCTATGAAGTTGTACAAAAACGCTTTCTTTCGCCAAGACAGTGCGTTTCTCACTGTTACATGCATTTGAATGGGGAACTCGACCGAAACAAAGTATAGGTTTTCATTATGTGAATAACTTGGAAATCTTAGCTCAAACAGCTGCAAAACCTGTTTGCCCAGCACGGGAACCTTGAGTTCTATAAGATAAAGCCATAAACATGTGTATCCGAGTCTTCTATCAAAAGTTACAGCTATTTCTATGAAGTTGTACAAAAACGCTTTCTTTCGCCAAGACAGTGCGTTTCTCACTGTTACATGCGTTTGAATGGGGAACTCGACCGAAACAAAGTATAGGTTTTCATTATGTGAATAACTTGGAAATCTTAGCTCAAACAGCTGCAAAACCTGTTTGCCCAGCACGGGAACCTTGAGTTCTATAAGATAAAGCCATAAACATGTGTATCCGAGTCTTCTATCAAAAGTTACAGCTATTTCTATGAAGTTGTACAAAAACGCTTTCTTTCGCCAAGACAGTGCGTTTCTCACTGTTACATGCATTTGAATGGGGAACTCGACCGAAACAAAGTATAGGTTTTCATTATGTGAATAACTTGGAAATCTTAGCTCAAACAGCTGCAAAACCTGTTTTCCCAGCACGGGAACCTTGAGTTCTATAAGATAAAGCCATAAACATGTGTATCCGAGTCTTCTATCAAAAGTTACAGCTATTTCTATGAAGTTGTACAAAAACGCTTTCTTTTGCCAAGACAGTGCGTTTCTCACTGTTACATGCATTTGAATGGGGAACTCGACCGAAACAAAGTATAGGTTTTCATTATGTGAATAACTTGGAAATCTTAGCTCAAACAGCTGCAAAACCTGTTTTCCCAGCACGGGAACCTTGAGTTCTATAAGATAAAGCCATAAACATGTGTATCCGAGTCTTCTATCAAAAGTTACAGCTATTTCTATGAAGTTGTACAAAAACGCTTTCTTTCGCCAAGACAGTGCGTTTCTCACTGTTACATGCATTTTGAATGGGGAACTCGACCGAAACAAAGTATAAGTTTTCATTATGTGAATAACTTGGAAATCTTAGCTCAAACAGCTGCAAAACCTGTTTTCCCAGCACGGGAACCTTGAGTTCTATAAGATAAAGCCATAAACATGTGTATCCGAGTCTTCTATCAAAAGTTACAGCTATTTATATGAAGTTGTACAAAAACGCTTTCTTTCGCCAAGACAGTGCGTTTCTCACTGTTACATGCATTTGAATGGGGAACTCGACCGAAACAAAGTATAGGTTTTCATTATGTGAATAACTTGGAAATCTTAGCTCAAACAGCTGCAAAACCTGTTTGCCCAGCACGGGAACCTTGAGTTCTATAAGATAAAGCCATAAACATGTGTATCCGAGTCTTCTATCAAAAGTTACAGCTATTCATATGAAGTTGTACAAAATAGCTTTCTTTCACCAAGACAGTTCGTTTCTCACTGTTACATGCATTTGAATGGGGAACTCGACCGAAACAAAGTATAGGTTTTCATTATGTGAATAACTTGGAAATCTTAGCTCAAATAGCTGCAAAACCTGTTTTCCCAGCACGGGAACCTTGAGTTCTATAAGATAAAGCCATAAACATGTGTATCCGAGTCTTCTATCAAAAGTTACAGCTATTTCTATGAAGTTGTACAAAAACGCTTTCTTTTGCCAAGACAGTGCGTTTCTCACTGTTACATGCATTTGAATGGGGAACTCGACCGAAACAAAGTATAGGTTTTCATTATGTGAATAACTTGGAAATCTTAGCTCAAACAGCTGCAAAACCTGTTTTCCCAGCACGGGAACCTTGAGTTCTATAAGATAAAGCCATAAACATGTGTATCCGAGACTTCTATCAAAAGTTACAGCTATTTATATGAAGTTGTACAAAAACGCTTTCTTTCGCCAAGACAGTGCGTTTCTCACTGTTACATGCATTTGAATGGGGAACTCGACCGAAACAAAGTATAGGTTTTCATTATGTGAATAACTTGGAAATCTTAGCTCAAATAGCTGCAAAACCTGTTTGCCCAGCACGGGAACCTTGAGTTCTATAAGATAAAGCCATAAACATGTGTATCCGAGTCTTCTATCAAAAGTTACAACTATTCATATGAAGTTGTACAAAATAGCTTTCTTTCACCAAGACAGTGCGTTTCTCACTGTTACATGCATTTGAATGGGGAACTCGACCGAAACAAAGTATAGGTTTTCATTATGTGAATAACTTGGAAATCTTAGCTCAAACAGCTGCAAAACCTGTTTTCCCAGCACGGGAACCTTGAGTTCTATAAGATAAAGCCATAAACATGTGTATCCGAGTCTTCTATCAAAAGTTACAGCTATTTATATGAAGTTGTACAAAAACGCTTTCTTTCGCCAAGACAGTGCGTTTCTCACTGTTACATGCATTTGAATGGGGAACTCGACCGAAACAAAGTATAGGTTTTCATTATGTGAATAACTTGGAAATCTTAGCTCAAACAGCTGCAAAACCTGTTTTCCCAGCACGGGAACCTTGAGTTCTATAAGATAAAGCCATAAACATGTGTGTCTGAGTCTTCTATCAAAAGTTACAGCTATTTATATGAAGTTGTACAAAAACGCTTTCTTTCGCCAAGACAGTGCGTTTCTCACTGTTACATGCATTTGAATGGGGAACTCGACCGAAACAAAGTATAAGTTTTCATTATGTGAATAACTTGGAAATCTTAGCTCAAACAGCTGCAAAACCTGTTTTCCCAGCACGGAGACCTTGAGTTCTATAAGATAAAGCCATAAACATGTGTATCCGAGTCTTCTATCAAAAGTTACAGCTATTTATATGAAGTTGTACAAAAACGCTTTCTTTCGCCAAGACAGTGCGTTTCTCACTGTTACATGCATTTGAATGGGGAACTCGACCGAAACAAAGTATAAGTTTTCATTATGTGAATAACTTGGAAATCTTAGCTCAAACAGCTGCAAAACCTGTTTTCCCAGCACGGGAACCTTGAGTTCTATAAGATAAAGCCATAAACATGTGTATCCGAGTCTTCTATCAAAAGTTACAGCTATTTATATGAAGTTGTACAAAAACGCTTTCTTTCGCCAAGACAGTGCGTTTCTCACTGTTACATGCATTTTGAATGGGGAACTCGACCGAAACAAAGTATAAGTTTTCATTATGTGAATAACTTGGAAATCTTAGCTCAAACAGCTGCAAAACCTGTTTTCCCAGCACGGGAACCTTGAGTTCTATAAGATAAAGCCATAAACATGTGTATCCGAGTCTTCTATCAAAAGTTACAGCTATTTATATGAAGTTGTACAAAAACGCTTTCTTTCGCCAAGACAGTGCGTTTCTCACTGTTACATGCATTTGAATGGGGAACTCGACCGAAACAAAGTATAGGTTTTCATTATGTGAATAACTTGGAAATCTTAGCTCAAACAGCTGCAAAACCTGTTTGCCCAGCACGGGAACCTTGAGTTCTATAAGATAAAGCCATAAACATGTGTATCCGAGTCTTCTATCAAAAGTTACAACTATTCATATGAAGTTGTACAAAATAGCTTTCTTTCACCAAGACAGTGCGTTTCTCACTGTTACATGCATTTGAATGGGGAACTCGACCGAAACAAAGTATAAGTTTTCATTATGTGAATAACTTGGAAATCTTAGCTCAAACAGCTGCAAAACCTGTTTTCCCAGCACGGAGACCTTGAGTTCTATAAGATAAAGCCATAAACATGTTTGTCTGAGTCTTCTATCAAAAGTTACAGCTATTTATATGAAGTTGTACAAAAACGCTTTCTTTCACCAAGACAGTGCGTTTCTCACTGTTACATGCATTTGAATGGGGAACTCGACCGAAACAAAGTATAAGTTTTCATTATGTGAATAACTTGGAAATCTTAGCTCAAACAGCTGCAAAACCTGTTTTCCCAGCACGGGAACCTTGAGTTCTATAAGATAAAGCCATAAACATGTGTATCCGAGTCTTCTATCAAAAGTTACAGCTATTTATATGAAGTTGTACAAAAACGCTTTCTTTCGCCAAGACAGTGCGTTTCTCACTGTTACATGCATTTGAATGGGGAACTCGACCGAAACAAAGTATAGGTTTTCATTATGTGAATAACTTGGAAATCTTAGCTCAAACAGCTGCAAAACCTGTTTGCCCAGCACGGGAACCTTGAGTTCTATAAGATAAAGCCATAAACATGTGTATCCGAGACTTCTATCAAAAGTTACAGCTATTTATATGAAGTTGTACAAAAACGCTTTCTTTCGCCAAGACAGTGCGTTTCTCACTGTTACATGCATTTTGAATGGGGAACTCGACCGAAACAAAGTATAAGTTTTCATTATGTGAATAACTTGGAAATCTTAGCTCAAACAGCTGCAAAACCTGTTTTCCCAGCACGGGAACCTTGAGTTCTATAAGATAAAGCCATAAACATGTGTATCCGAGTCTTCTATCAAAAGTTACAGCTATTCATATGAAGTTGTACAAAATAGCTTTCTTTCACCAAGACAGTGCGTTTCTCACTGTTACATGCATTTGAATGGGGAACTCGACCGAAACAAAGTATAGGTTTTCATTATGTGAATAACTTGGAAATCTTAGCTCAAACAGCTGCAAAACCTGTTTTCCCAGCACGGGAACCTTGAGTTCTATAAGATAAAGCCATAAACATGTGTATCCGAGTCTTCTATCAAAAGTTACAGCTATTTATATGAAGTTGTACAAAAACGCTTTCTTTCGCCAAGACAGTGCGTTTCTCACTGTTACATGCATTTTCAATGGGGAACTCGACCGAAACAAAGTATAAGTTTTCATTATGTGAATAACTTGGAAATCTTAGCTCAAACAGCTGCAAAACCTGTTTTCCCAGCACGGGAACCTTGAGTTCTATAAGATAAAGCCATAAACATGTGTATCCGAGTCTTCTATCAAAAGTTACAGCTATTTATATGAAGTTGTACAAAAACGCTTTCTTTCGCCAAGACAGTGCGTTTCTCACTGTTACATGCATTTGAATGGGGAACTCGACCGAAACAAAGTATAGGTTTTCATTATGTGAATAACTTGGAAATCTTAGCTCAAACAGCTGCAAAACCTGTTTTCCCAGCACGGGAACCTTGAGTTCTATAAGATAAAGCCATAAACATGTGTATCCGAGACTTCTATCAAAAGTTACAGCTATTTATATGAAGTTGTACAAAAACGCTTTCTTTCGCCAAGACAGTGCGTTTCTCACTGTTACATGCATTTGAATGGGGAACTCGACCGAAACCAAGTATAGGTTTTCATTATGTGAATAACTTGGAAATCTTAGCTCAAACAGCTGCAAAACCTGTTTTCCCAGCACGGGAACCTTGAGTTCTATAAGATAAAGCCATAAACATGTGTATCCGAGACTTCTATCAAAAGTTACAGCTATTTATATGAAGTTGTACAAAAACGCTTTCTTTCGCCAAGACAGTGCGTTTCTCACTGTTACATGCATTTGAATGGGGAACTCGACCGAAACAAAGTATAGGTTTTCATTATGTGAATAACTTGGAAATCTTAGCTCAAACAGCTGCAAAACCTGTTTGCCCAGCACGGGAACCTTGAGTTCTATAAGATAAAGCCATAAACATGTGTATCCGAGTCTTCTATCAAAAGTTACAACTATTCATATGAAGTTGTACAAAATAGCTTTCTTTCACCAAGACAGTGCGTTTCTCACTGTTACATGCATTTGAATGGGGAACTCGACCGAAACAAAGTATAAGTTTTCATTATGTGAATAACTTGGAAATCTTAGCTCAAACAGCTGCAAAACCTGTTTTCCCAGCACGGAGACCTTGAGTTCTATAAGATAAAGCCATAAACATGTTTGTCTGAGTCTTCTATCAAAAGTTACAGCTATTTATATGAAGTTGTACAAAAACGCTTTCTTTCACCAAGACAGTGCGTTTCTCACTGTTACATGCATTTGAATGGGGAACTCGACCGAAACAAAGTATAAGTTTTCATTATGTGAATAACTTGGAAATCTTAGCTCAAACAGCTGCAAAACCTGTTTTCCCAGCACGGGAACCTTGAGTTCTATAAGATAAAGCCATAAACATGTGTATCCGAGTCTTCTATCAAAAGTTACAGCTATTTATATGAAGTTGTACAAAAACGCTTTCTTTCGCCAAGACAGTGCGTTTCTCACTGTTACATGCATTTGAATGGGGAACTCGACCGAAACAAAGTATAGGTTTTCATTATGTGAATAACTTGGAAATCTTAGCTCAAACAGCTGCAAAACCTGTTTGCCCAGCACGGGAACCTTGAGTTCTATAAGATAAAGCCATAAACATGTGTATCCGAGACTTCTATCAAAAGTTACAGCTATTTATATGAAGTTGTACAAAAACGCTTTCTTTCGCCAAGACAGTGCGTTTCTCACTGTTACATGCATTTTGAATGGGGAACTCGACCGAAACAAAGTATAAGTTTTCATTATGTGAATAACTTGGAAATCTTAGCTCAAACAGCTGCAAAACCTGTTTTCCCAGCACGGGAACCTTGAGTTCTATAAGATAAAGCCATAAACATGTGTATCCGAGTCTTCTATCAAAAGTTACAGCTATTCATATGAAGTTGTACAAAATAGCTTTCTTTCACCAAGACAGTGCGTTTCTCACTGTTACATGCATTTGAATGGGGAACTCGACCGAAACAAAGTATAGGTTTTCATTATGTGAATAACTTGGAAATCTTAGCTCAAACAGCTGCAAAACCTGTTTTCCCAGCACGGGAACCTTGAGTTCTATAAGATAAAGCCATAAACATGTGTATCCGAGTCTTCTATCAAAAGTTACAGCTATTTATATGAAGTTGTACAAAAACGCTTTCTTTCGCCAAGACAGTGCGTTTCTCACTGTTACATGCATTTTCAATGGGGAACTCGACCGAAACAAAGTATAAGTTTTCATTATGTGAATAACTTGGAAATCTTAGCTCAAACAGCTGCAAAACCTGTTTTCCCAGCACGGGAACCTTGAGTTCTATAAGATAAAGCCATAAACATGTGTATCCGAGTCTTCTATCAAAAGTTACAGCTATTTATATGAAGTTGTACAAAAACGCTTTCTTTCGCCAAGACAGTGCGTTTCTCACTGTTACATGCATTTGAATGGGGAACTCGACCGAAACAAAGTATAGGTTTTCATTATGTGAATAACTTGGAAATCTTAGCTCAAACAGCTGCAAAACCTGTTTTCCCAGCACGGGAACCTTGAGTTCTATAAGATAAAGCCATAAACATGTGTATCCGAGACTTCTATCAAAAGTTACAGCTATTTATATGAAGTTGTACAAAAACGCTTTCTTTCGCCAAGACAGTGCGTTTCTCACTGTTACATGCATTTGAATGGGGAACTCGACCGAAACCAAGTATAGGTTTTCATTATGTGAATAACTTGGAAATCTTAGCTCAAACAGCTGCAAAACCTGTTTTCCCAGCACGGGAACCTTGAGTTCTATAAGATAAAGCCATAAACATGTGTATCCGAGACTTCTATCAAAAGTTACAGCTATTTATATGAAGTTGTACAAAAACGCTTTCTTTCGCCAAGACAGTGCGTTTCTCACTGTTACATGCATTTGAATGGGGAACTCGACCGAAACAAAGTATAGGTTTTCATTATGTGAATAACTTGGAAATCTTAGCTCAAACAGCTGCAAAACCTGTTTGCCCAGCACGGGAACCTTGAGTTCTATAAGATAAAGCCATAAACATGTGTATCCGAGTCTTCTATCAAAAGTTACAACTATTCATATGAAGTTGTACAAAATAGCTTTCTTTCACCAAGACAGTGCGTTTCTCACTGTTACATGCATTTGAATGGGGAACTCGACCGAAACAAAGTATAGGTTTTCATTATGTGAATAACTTGGAAATCTTAGCTCAAACAGCTGCAAAACCTGTTTTCCCAGCACGGGAACCTTGAGTTCTATAAGATAAAGCCATAAACATGTGTATCCGAGTCTTCTATCAAAAGTTACAGCTATTTATATGAAGTTGTACAAAAACGCTTTCTTTCGCCAAGACAGTGCGTTTCTCACTGTTACATGCATTTGAATGGGGAACTCGACCGAAACAAAGTATAGGTTTTCATTATGTGAATAACTTGGAAATCTTAGCTCAAACAGCTGCAAAACCTGTTTTCCCAGCACGGGAACCTTGAGTTCTATAAGATAAAGCCATAAACATGTGTGTCTGAGTCTTCTATCAAAAGTTACAGCTATTTATATGAAGTTGTACAAAAACGCTTTCTTTCGCCAAGACAGTGCGTTTCTCACTGTTACATGCATTTGAATGGGGAACTCGACCGAAACAAAGTATAAGTTTTCATTATGTGAATAACTTGGAAATCTTAGCTCAAACAGCTGCAAAACCTGTTTTCCCAGCACGGAGACCTTGAGTTCTATAAGATAAAGCCATAAACATGTGTATCCGAGTCTTCTATCAAAAGTTACAGCTATTTATATGAAGTTGTACAAAAACGCTTTCTTTCGCCAAGACAGTGCGTTTCTCACTGTTACATGCATTTGAATGGGGAACTCGACCGAAACAAAGTATAAGTTTTCATTATGTGAATAACTTGGAAATCTTAGCTCAAACAGCTGCAAAACCTGTTTTCCCAGCACGGGAACCTTGAGTTCTATAAGATAAAGCCATAAACATGTGTATCCGAGTCTTCTATCAAAAGTTACAGCTATTTATATGAAGTTGTACAAAAACGCTTTCTTTCGCCAAGACAGTGCGTTTCTCACTGTTACATGCATTTTGAATGGGGAACTCGACCGAAACAAAGTATAAGTTTTCATTATGTGAATAACTTGGAAATCTTAGCTCAAACAGCTGCAAAACCTGTTTTCCCAGCACGGGAACCTTGAGTTCTATAAGATAAAGCCATAAACATGTGTATCCGAGTCTTCTATCAAAAGTTACAGCTATTTATATGAAGTTGTACAAAAACGCTTTCTTTCGCCAAGACAGTGCGTTTCTCACTGTTACATGCATTTGAATGGGGAACTCGACCGAAACAAAGTATAGGTTTTCATTATGTGAATAACTTGGAAATCTTAGCTCAAACAGCTGCAAAACCTGTTTTCCCAGCACGGGAACCTTGAGTTCTATAAGATAAAGCCATAAACATGTGTATCCGAGACTTCTATCAAAAGTTACAGCTATTTATATGAAGTTGTACAAAAACGCTTTCTTTCGCCAAGACAGTGCGTTTCTCACTGTTACATGCATTTGAATGGGGAACTCGACCGAAACCAAGTATAGGTTTTCATTATGTGAATAACTTGGAAATCTTAGCTCAAACAGCTGCAAAACCTGTTTTCCCAGCACGGGAACCTTGAGTTCTATAAGATAAAGCCATAAACATGTGTATCCGAGACTTCTATCAAAAGTTACAGCTATTTATATGAAGTTGTACAAAAACGCTTTCTTTCGCCAAGACAGTGCGTTTCTCACTGTTACATGCATTTGAATGGGGAACTCGACCGAAACAAAGTATAGGTTTTCATTATGTGAATAACTTGGAAATCTTAGCTCAAATAGCTGCAAAACCTGTTTGCCCAGCACGGGAACCTTGAGTTCTATAAGATAAAGCCATAAACATGTGTATCCGAGTCTTCTATCAAAAGTTACAACTATTCATATGAAGTTGTACAAAATAGCTTTCTTTCACCAAGACAGTGCGTTTCTCACTGTTACATGCATTTGAATGGGGAACTCGACCGAAACAAAGTATAGGTTTTCATTATGTGAATAACTTGGAAATCTTAGCTCAAACAGCTGCAAAACCTGTTTTCCCAGCACGGGAACCTTGAGTTCTATAAGATAAAGCCATAAACATGTGTATCCGAGTCTTCTATCAAAAGTTACAGCTATTTATATGAAGTTGTACAAAAACGCTTTCTTTCGCCAAGACAGTGCGTTTCTCACTGTTACATGCATTTGAATGGGGAACTCGACCGAAACAAAGTATAGGTTTTCATTATGTGAATAACTTGGAAATCTTAGCTCAAACAGCTGCAAAACCTGTTTTCCCAGCACGGGAACCTTGAGTTCTATAAGATAAAGCCATAAACATGTGTGTCTGAGTCTTCTATCAAAAGTTACAGCTATTTATATGAAGTTGTACAAAAACGCTTTCTTTCGCCAAGACAGTGCGTTTCTCACTGTTACATGCATTTGAATGGGGAACTCGACCGAAACAAAGTATAAGTTTTCATTATGTGAATAACTTGGAAATCTTAGCTCAAACAGCTGCAAAACCTGTTTTCCCAGCACGGGAACCTTGAGTTCTATAAGATAAAGCCATAAACATGTGTATCCGAGTCTTCTATCAAAAGTTACAGCTATTTATATGAAGTTGTACAAAAACGCTTTCTTTCGCCAAGACAGTGCGTTTCTCACTGTTACATGCATTTTGAATGGGGAACTCGACCGAAACAAAGTATAAGTTTTCATTATGTGAATAACTTGGAAATCTTAGCTCAAACAGCTGCAAAACCTGTTTTCCCAGCACGGGAACCTTGAGTTCTATAAGATAAAGCCATAAACATGTGTATCCGAGTCTTCTATCAAAAGTTACAGCTATTTATATGAAGTTGTACAAAAACGCTTTCTTTCGCCAAGACAGTGCGTTTCTCACTGTTACATGCATTTGAATGGGGAACTCGACCGAAACAAAGTATAGGTTTTCATTATGTGAATAACTTGGAAATCTTAGCTCAAACAGCTGCAAAACCTGTTTGCCCAGCACGGGAACCTTGAGTTCTATAAGATAAAGCCATAAACATGTGTATCCGAGTCTTCTATCAAAAGTTACAACTATTCATATGAAGTTGTACAAAATAGCTTTCTTTCACCAAGACAGTGCGTTTCTCACTGTTACATGCATTTGAATGGGGAACTCGACCGAAACAAAGTATAAGTTTTCATTATGTGAATAACTTGGAAATCTTAGCTCAAACAGCTGCAAAACCTGTTTTCCCAGCACGGAGACCTTGAGTTCTATAAGATAAAGCCATAAACATGTTTGTCTGAGTCTTCTATCAAAAGTTACAGCTATTTATATGAAGTTGTACAAAAACGCTTTCTTTCACCAAGACAGTGCGTTTCTCACTGTTACATGCATTTGAATGGGGAACTCGACCGAAACAAAGTATAAGTTTTCATTATGTGAATAACTTGGAAATCTTAGCTCAAACAGCTGCAAAACCTGTTTTCCCAGCACGGGAACCTTGAGTTCTATAAGATAAAGCCATAAACATGTGTATCCGAGTCTTCTATCAAAAGTTACAGCTATTTATATGAAGTTGTACAAAAACGCTTTCTTTCGCCAAGACAGTGCGTTTCTCACTGTTACATGCATTTGAATGGGGAACTCGACCGAAACAAAGTATAGGTTTTCATTATGTGAATAACTTGGAAATCTTAGCTCAAACAGCTGCAAAACCTGTTTGCCCAGCACGGGAACCTTGAGTTCTATAAGATAAAGCCATAAACATGTGTATCCGAGACTTCTATCAAAAGTTACAGCTATTTATATGAAGTTGTACAAAAACGCTTTCTTTCGCCAAGACAGTGCGTTTCTCACTGTTACATGCATTTTGAATGGGGAACTCGACCGAAACAAAGTATAGGTTTTCATTATGTGAATAACTTGGAAATCTTAGCTCAAACAGCTGCAAAACCTGTTTTCCCAGCACGGGAACCTTGAGTTCTATAAGATAAAGCCATAAACATGTGTATCCGAGACTTCTATCAAAAGTTACAGCTATTTATATGAAGTTGTACAAAAACGCTTTCTTTCGCCAAGACAGTGCGTTTCTCACTGTTACATGCATTTGAATGGGGAACTCGACCGAAACAAAGTATAGGTTTTCATTATGTGAATAACTTGGAAATCTTAGCTCAAATAGCTGCAAAACCTGTTTGCCCAGCACGGGAACCTTGAGTTCTATAAGATAAAGCCATAAACATGTGTATCCGAGTCTTCTATCAAAAGTTACAACTATTCATATGAAGTTGTACAAAATAGCTTTCTTTCACCAAGACAGTGCGTTTCTCACTGTTACATGCATTTGAATGGGGAACTCGACCGAAACAAAGTATAGGTTTTCATTATGTGAATAACTTGGAAATCTTAGCTCAAACAGCTGCAAAACCTGTTTTCCCAGCACGGGAACCTTGAGTTCTATAAGATAAAGCCATAAACATGTGTATCCGAGTCTTCTATCAAAAGTTACAGCTATTTATATGAAGTTGTACAAAAACGCTTTCTTTCGCCAAGACAGTGCGTTTCTCACTGTTACATGCATTTGAATGGGGAACTCGACCGAAACAAAGTATAGGTTTTCATTATGTGAATAACTTGGAAATCTTAGCTCAAACAGCTGCAAAACCTGTTTTCCCAGCACGGGAACCTTGAGTTCTATAAGATAAAGCCATAAACATGTGTGTCTGAGTCTTCTATCAAAAGTTACAGCTATTTATATGAAGTTGTACAAAAACGCTTTCTTTCGCCAAGACAGTGCGTTTCTCACTGTTACATGCATTTGAATGGGGAACTCGACCGAAACAAAGTATAAGTTTTCATTATGTGAATAACTTGGAAATCTTAGCTCAAACAGCTGCAAAACCTGTTTTCCCAGCACGGAGACCTTGAGTTCTATAAGATAAAGCCATAAACATGTGTATCCGAGTCTTCTATCAAAAGTTACAGCTATTTATATGAAGTTGTACAAAAACGCTTTCTTTCGCCAAGACAGTGCGTTTCTCACTGTTACATGCATTTGAATGGGGAACTCGACCGAAACAAAGTATAAGTTTTCATTATGTGAATAACTTGGAAATCTTAGCTCAAACAGCTGCAAAACCTGTTTTCCCAGCACGGGAACCTTGAGTTCTATAAGATAAAGCCATAAACATGTGTATCCGAGTCTTCTATCAAAAGTTACAGCTATTTATATGAAGTTGTACAAAAACGCTTTCTTTCGCCAAGACAGTGCGTTTCTCACTGTTACATGCATTTTGAATGGGGAACTCGACCGAAACAAAGTATAAGTTTTCATTATGTGAATAACTTGGAAATCTTAGCTCAAACAGCTGCAAAACCTGTTTTCCCAGCACGGGAACCTTGAGTTCTATAAGATAAAGCCATAAACATGTGTATCCGAGACTTCTATCAAAAGTTACAGCTATTTATATGAAGTTGTACAAAAACGCTTTCTTTCGCCAAGACAGTGCGTTTCTCACTGTTACATGCATTTGAATGGGGAACTCGACCGAAACAAAGTATAGGTTTTCATTATGTGAATAACTTGGAAATCTTAGCTCAAACAGCTGCAAAACCTGTTTGCCCAGCACGGGAACCTTGAGTTCTATAAGATAAAGCCATAAACATGTGTATCCGAGTCTTCTATCAAAAGTTACAACTATTCATATGAAGTTGTACAAAATAGCTTTCTTTCACCAAGACAGTGCGTTTCTCACTGTTACATGCATTTGAATGGGGAACTCGACCGAAACAAAGTATAAGTTTTCATTATGTGAATAACTTGGAAATCTTAGCTCAAACAGCTGCAAAACCTGTTTTCCCAGCACGGAGACCTTGAGTTCTATAAGATAAAGCCATAAACATGTTTGTCTGAGTCTTCTATCAAAAGTTACAGCTATTTATATGAAGTTGTACAAAAACGCTTTCTTTCACCAAGACAGTGCGTTTCTCACTGTTACATGCATTTGAATGGGGAACTCGACCGAAACAAAGTATAAGTTTTCATTATGTGAATAACTTGGAAATCTTAGCTCAAACAGCTGCAAAACCTGTTTGCCCAGCACGGGAACCTTGAGTTCTATAAGATAAAGCCATAAACATGTGTATCCGAGACTTCTATCAAAAGTTACAGCTATTTATATGAAGTTGTACAAAAACGCTTTCTTTCGCCAAGACAGTGCGTTTCTCACTGTTACATGCATTTTGAATGGGGAACTCGACCGAAACAAAGTATAAGTTTTCATTATGTGAATAACTTGGAAATCTTAGCTCAAACAGCTGCAAAACCTGTTTTCCCAGCACGGGAACCTTGAGTTCTATAAGATAAAGCCATAAACATGTGTATCCGAGTCTTCTATCAAAAGTTACAGCTATTTATATGAAGTTGTACAAAAATGCTTTCTTTCGCCAAGACAGTGCGTTTCTCACTGTTACATGCATTTGAATGGGGAACTCGACCGAAACAAAGTATAAGTTTTCATTATGTGAATAACTTGGAAATCTTAGCTCAAACAGCTGCAAAACCTGTTTTCCCAGCACGGGAACCTTGAGTTCTATAAGATAAAGCCATAAACATGTGTATCCGAGTCTTCTATCAAAAGTTACAGCTATTTATATGAAGTTGTACAAAAACGCTTTCTTTCGCCAAGACAGTGCGTTTCTCACTGTTACATGCATTTGAATGGGGAACTCGACCGAAACAAAGTATAGGTTTTCATTATGTGAATAACTTGGAAATCTTAGCTCAAACAGCTGCAAAACCTGTTTGCCCAGCACGGGAACCTTGAGTTCTATAAGATAAAGCCATAAACATGTGTATCCGAGTCTTCTATCAAAAGTTACAACTATTCATATGAAGTTGTACAAAATAGCTTTCTTTCACCAAGACAGTGCGTTTCTCACTGTTACATGCATTTGAATGGGGAACTCGACCGAAACAAAGTATAAGTTTTCATTATGTGAATAACTTGGAAATCTTAGCTCAAACAGCTGCAAAACCTGTTTTCCCAGCACGGAGACCTTGAGTTCTATAAGATAAAGCCATAAACATGTGTATCCGAGTCTTCTATCAAAAGTTACAGCTATTTATATGAAGTTGTACAAAAACGCTTTCTTTCGCCAAGACAGTGCGTTTCTCACTGTTACATGCATTTTGAATGGGGAACTCGACCGAAACAAAGTATAAGTTTTCATTATGTGAATAACTTGGAAATCTTAGCTCAAACAGCTGCAAAACCTGTTTTCCCAGCACGGGAACCTTGAGTTCTATAAGATAAAGCCATAAACATGTGTATCCGAGTCTTCTATCAAAAGTTACAGCTATTTATATGAAGTTGTACAAAAACGCTTTCTTTCGCCAAGACAGTGCGTTTCTCACTGTTACATGCATTTGAATGGGGAACTCGACCGAAACAAAGTATAGGTTTTCATTATGTGAATAACTTGGAAATCTTAGCTCAAACAGCTGCAAAACCTGTTTGCCCAGCACGGGAACCTTGAGTTCTATAAGATAAAGCCATAAACATGTGTATCCGAGTCTTCTATCAAAAGTTACAACTATTCATATGAAGTTGTACAAAATAGCTTTCTTTCGCCAAGACAGTGCGTTTCTCACTGTTACATGCATTTGAATGGGGAACTCGACCGAAACAAAGTATAAGTTTTCATTATGTGAATAACTTGGAAATCTTAGCTCAAACAGCTGCAAAACCTGTTTTCCCAGCACGGAGACCTTGAGTTCTATAAGATAAAGCCATAAACATGTTTGTCTGAGTCTTCTATCAAAAGTTACAGCTATTTATATGAAGTTGTACAAAAACGCTTTCTTTCACCAAGACAGTGCGTTTCTCACTGTTACATGCATTTGAATGGGGAACTCGACCGAAACAAAGTATAAGTTTTCATTATGTGAATAACTTGGAAATCTTAGCTCAAACAGCTGCAAAACCTGTTTTCCCAGCACGGGAACCTTGAGTTCTATAAGATAAAGCCATAAACATGTGTATCCGAGTCTTCTATCAAAAGTTACAGCTATTTATATGAAGTTGTACAAAAACGCTTTCTTTCGCCAAGACAGTGCGTTTCTCACTGTTACATGCATTTGAATGGGGAACTCGACCGAAACAAAGTATAGGTTTTCATTATGTGAATAACTTGGAAATCTTAGCTCAAACAGCTGCAAAACCTGTTTTCCCAGCACGGGAACCTTGAGTTCTATAAGATAAAGCCATAAACATGTGTATCCGAGACTTCTATCAAAAGTTACAGCTATTTATATGAAGTTGTACAAAAACGCTTTCTTTCGCCAAGACAGTGCGTTTCTCACTGTTACATGCATTTTGAATGGGGAACTCGACCGAAACAAAGTATAAGTTTTCATTATGTGAATAACTTGGAAATCTTAGCTCAAACAGCTGCAAAACCTGTTTTCCCAGCACGGGAACCTTGAGTTCTATAAGATAAAGCCATAAACATGTGTATCCGAGTCTTCTATCAAAAGTTACAGCTATTTATATGAAGTTGTACAAAAACGCTTTCTTTCGCCAAGACAGTGCGTTTCTCACTGTTACATGCATTTGAATGGGGAACTCGACCGAAACAAAGTATAAGTTTTCATTATGTGAATAACTTGGAAATCTTAGCTCAAACAGCTGCAAAACCTGTTTTCCCAGCACGGAGACCTTGAGTTCTATAAGATAAAGCCATAAACATGTTTGTCTGAGTCTTCTATCAAAAGTTACAGCTATTTATATGAAGTTGTACAAAAACGCTTTCTTTCGCCAAGACAGTGCGTTTCTCACTGTTACATGCATTTTGAATGGGGAACTCGACCGAAACAAAGTATAAGTTTTCATTATGTGAATAACTTGGAAATCTTAGCTCAAACAGCTGCAAAACCTGTTTTCCCAGCACGGGAACCTTGAGTTCTATAAGATAAAGCCATAAACATGTGTATCCGAGTCTTCTATCAAAAGTTACAGCTATTTATATGAAGTTGTACAAAAACGCTTTCTTTCACCAAGACAGTGCGTTTCTCACTGTTACATGCATTTGAATGGGGAACTCGACCGAAACAAAGTATAAGTTTTCATTATGTGAATAACTTGGAAATCTTAGCTCAAACAGCTGCAAAACCTGTTTTCCCAGCACGGGAACCTTGAGTTCTATAAGATAAAGCCATAAACATGTGTATCCGAGTCTTCTATCAAAAGTTACAGCTATTTATATGAAGTTGTACAAAAACGCTTTCTTTCGCCAAGACAGTGCGTTTCTCACTGTTACATGCATTTGAATGGGGAACTCGACCGAAACAAAGTATAGGTTTTCATTATGTGAATAACTTGGAAATCTTAGCTCAAACAGCTGCAAAACCTGTTTGCCCAGCACGGGAACCTTGAGTTCTATAAGATAAAGCCATAAACATGTGTATCCGAGACTTCTATCAAAAGTTACAGCTATTTATATGAAGTTGTACAAAAACGCTTTCTTTCGCCAAGACAGTGCGTTTCTCACTGTTACATGCATTTTGAATGGGGAACTCGACCGAAACAAAGTATAAGTTTTCATTATGTGAATAACTTGGAAATCTTAGCTCAAACAGCTGCAAAACCTGTTTTCCCAGCACGGGAACCTTGAGTTCTATAAGATAAAGCCATAAACATGTGTATCCGAGTCTTCTATCAAAAGTTACAGCTATTTATATGAAGTTGTACAAAAACGCTTTCTTTCGCCAAGACAGTGCGTTTCTCACTGTTACATGCATTTGAATGGGGAACTCGACCGAAACAAAGTATAAGTTTTCATTATGTGAATAACTTGGAAATCTTAGCTCAAACAGCTGCAAAACCTGTTTTCCCAGCACGGGAACCTTGAGTTCTATAAGATAAAGCCATAAACATGTGTATCCGAGTCTTCTATCAAAAGTTACAGCTATTTATATGAAGTTGTACAAAAACGCTTTCTTTCGCCAAGACAGTGCGTTTCTCACTGTTACATGCATTTGAATGGGGAACTCGACCGAAACAAAGTATAGGTTTTCATTATGTGAATAACTTGGAAATCTTAGCTCAAACAGCTGCAAAACCTGTTTGCCCAGCACGGGAACCTTGAGTTCTATAAGATAAAGCCATAAACATGTGTATCCGAGTCTTCTATCAAAAGTTACAACTATTCATATGAAGTTGTACAAAATAGCTTTCTTTCACCAAGACAGTGCGTTTCTCACTGTTACATGCATTTGAATGGGGAACTCGACCGAAACAAAGTATAAGTTTTCATTATGTGAATAACTTGGAAATCTTAGCTCAAACAGCTGCAAAACCTGTTTTCCCAGCACGGGAACCTTGAGTTCTATAAGATAAAGCCATAAACATGTTTGTCTGAGTCTTCTATCAAAAGTTACAGCTATTTATATGAAGTTGTACAAAAACGCTTTCTTTCGCCAAGACAGTGCGTTTCTCACTGTTACATGCATTTGAATGGGGAACTCGACCGAAACAAAGTATAAGTTTTCATTATGTGAATAACTTGGAAATCTTAGCTCAAACAGCTGCAAAACCTGTTTTCCCAGCACGGGAACCTTGAGTTCTATAAGATAAAGCCATAAACATGTGTATCCGAGTCTTCTATCAAAAGTTACAGCTATTTATATGAAGTTGTACAAAAACGCTTTCTTTCGCCAAGACAGTGCGTTTCTCACTGTTACATGCATTTTGAATGGGGAACTCGACCGAAACAAAGTATAAGTTTTCATTATGTGAATAACTTGGAAATCTTAGCTCAAACAGCTGCAAAACCTGTTTTCCCAGCACGGGAACCTTGAGTTCTATAAGATAAAGCCATAAACATGTGTATCCGAGACTTCTATCAAAAGTTACAGCTATTTATATGAAGTTGTACAAAAACGCTTTCTTTCGCCAAGACAGTGCGTTTCTCACTGTTACATGCATTTGAATGGGGAACTCGACCGAAACAAAGTATAGGTTTTCATTATGTGAATAACTTGGAAATCTTAGCTCAAACAGCTGCAAAACCTGTTTGCCCAGCACGGGAACCTTGAGTTCTATAAGATAAAGCCATAAACATGTGTATCCGAGTCTTCTATCAAAAGTTACAACTATTCATATGAAGTTGTACAAAATAGCTTTCTTTCACCAAGACAGTGCGTTTCTCACTGTTACATGCATTTGAATGGGGAACTCGACCGAAACAAAGTATAAGTTTTCATTATGTGAATAACTTGGAAATCTTAGCTCAAACAGCTGCAAAACCTGTTTTCCCAGCACGGAGACCTTGAGTTCTATAAGATAAAGCCATAAACATGTTTGTCTGAGTCTTCTATCAAAAGTTACAGCTATTTATATGAAGTTGTACAAAAACGCTTTCTTTCACCAAGACAGTGCGTTTCTCACTGTTACATGCATTTGAATGGGGAACTCGACCGAAACAAAGTATAAGTTTTCATTATGTGAATAACTTGGAAATCTTAGCTCAAACAGCTGCAAAACCTGTTTTCCCAGCACGGGAACCTTGAGTTCTATAAGATAAAGCCATAAACATGTGTATCCGAGTCTTCTATCAAAAGTTACAGCTATTTATATGAAGTTGTACAAAAACGCTTTCTTTCGCCAAGACAGTGCGTTTCTCACTGTTACATGCATTTTGAATGGGGAACTCGACCGAAACAAAGTATAAGTTTTCATTATGTGAATAACTTGGAAATCTTAGCTCAAACAGCTGCAAAACCTGTTTTCCCAGCACGGGAACCTTGAGTTCTATAAGATAAAGCCATAAACATGTGTATCCGAGTCTTCTATCAAAAGTTACAGCTATTTATATGAAGTTGTACAAAAACGCTTTCTTTCGCCAAGACAGTGCGTTTCTCACTGTTACATGCATTTGAATGGGGAACTCGACCGAAACAAAGTATAAGTTTTCATTATGTGAATAACTTGGAAATCTTAGCTCAAACAGCTGCAAAACCTGTTTTCCCAGCACGGGAACCTTGAGTTCTATAAGATAAAGCCATAAACATGTGTATCCGAGTCTTCTATCAAAAGTTACAGCTATTTATATGAAGTTGTACAAAAACGCTTTCTTTCGCCAAGACAGTGCGTTTCTCACTGTTACATGCATTTGAATGGGGAACTCGACCGAAACAAAGTATAGGTTTTCATTATGTGAATAACTTGGAAATCTTAGCTCAAACAGCTGCAAAACCTGTTTGCCCAGCACGGGAACCTTGAGTTCTATAAGATAAAGCCATAAACATGTGTATCCGAGTCTTCTATCAAAAGTTACAACTATTCATATGAAGTTGTACAAAATAGCTTTCTTTCACCAAGACAGTGCGTTTCTCACTGTTACATGCATTTGAATGGGGAACTCGACCGAAACAAAGTATAAGTTTTCATTATGTGAATAACTTGGAAATCTTAGCTCAAACAGCTGCAAAACCTGTTTTCCCAGCACGGAGACCTTGAGTTCTATAAGATAAAGCCATAAACATGTGTATCCGAGTCTTCTATCAAAAGTTACAGCTATTTATATGAAGTTGTACAAAAACGCTTTCTTTCGCCAAGACAGTGCGTTTCTCACTGTTACATGCATTTTGAATGGGGAACTCGACCGAAACAAAGTATAAGTTTTCATTATGTGAATAACTTGGAAATCTTAGCTCAAACAGCTGCAAAACCTGTTTTCCCAGCACGGGAACCTTGAGTTCTATAAGATAAAGCCATAAACATGTGTATCCGAGTCTTCTATCAAAAGTTACAGCTATTTATATGAAGTTGTACAAAAACGCTTTCTTTCGCCAAGACAGTGCGTTTCTCACTGTTACATGCATTTGAATGGGGAACTCGACCGAAACAAAGTATAGGTTTTCATTATGTGAATAACTTGGAAATCTTAGCTCAAACAGCTGCAAAACCTGTTTGCCCAGCACGGGAACCTTGAGTTCTATAAGATAAAGCCATAAACATGTGTATCCGAGTCTTCTATCAAAAGTTACAACTATTCATATGAAGTTGTACAAAATAGCTTTCTTTCGCCAAGACAGTGCGTTTCTCACTGTTACATGCATTTGAATGGGGAACTCGACCGAAACAAAGTATAAGTTTTCATTATGTGAATAACTTGGAAATCTTAGCTCAAACAGCTGCAAAACCTGTTTTCCCAGCACGGAGACCTTGAGTTCTATAAGATAAAGCCATAAACATGTTTGTCTGAGTCTTCTATCAAAAGTTACAGCTATTTATATGAAGTTGTACAAAAACGCTTTCTTTCACCAAGACAGTGCGTTTCTCACTGTTACATGCATTTGAATGGGGAACTCGACCGAAACAAAGTATAAGTTTTCATTATGTGAATAACTTGGAAATCTTAGCTCAAACAGCTGCAAAACCTGTTTTCCCAGCACGGGAACCTTGAGTTCTATAAGATAAAGCCATAAACATGTGTATCCGAGTCTTCTATCAAAAGTTACAGCTATTTATATGAAGTTGTACAAAAACGCTTTCTTTCGCCAAGACAGTGCGTTTCTCACTGTTACATGCATTTGAATGGGGAACTCGACCGAAACAAAGTATAAGTTTTCATTATGTGAATAACTTGGAAATCTTAGCTCAAACAGCTGCAAAACCTGTTTTCCCAGCACGGAGACCTTGAGTTCTATAAGATAAAGCCATAAACATGTTTGTCTGAGTCTTCTATCAAAAGTTACAGCTATTTATATGAAGTTGTACAAAAACGCTTTCTTTCGCCAAGACAGTGCGTTTCTCACTGTTACATGCATTTTGAATGGGGAACTCGACCGAAACAAAGTATAAGTTTTCATTATGTGAATAACTTGGAAATCTTAGCTCAAACAGCTGCAAAACCTGTTTTCCCAGCACGGGAACCTTGAGTTCTATAAGATAAAGCCATAAACATGTGTATCCGAGTCTTCTATCAAAAGTTACAGCTATTTATATGAAGTTGTACAAAAACGCTTTCTTTCACCAAGACAGTGCGTTTCTCACTGTTACATGCATTTGAATGGGGAACTCGACCGAAACAAAGTATAAGTTTTCATTATGTGAATAACTTGGAAATCTTAGCTCAAACAGCTGCAAAACCTGTTTTCCCAGCACGGGAACCTTGAGTTCTATAAGATAAAGCCATAAACATGTGTATCCGAGTCTTCTATCAAAAGTTACAACTATTCATATGAAGTTGTACAAAATAGCTTTCTTTCACCAAGACAGTGCGTTTCTCACTGTTACATGCATTTGAATGGGGAACTCGACCGAAACAAAGTATAAGTTTTCATTATGTGAATAACTTGGAAATCTTAGCTCAAACAGCTGCAAAACCTGTTTTCCCAGCACGGAGACCTTGAGTTCTATAAGATAAAGCCATAAACATGTTTGTCTGAGTCTTCTATCAAAAGTTACAGCTATTTATATGAAGTTGTACAAAAACGCTTTCTTTCACCAAGACAGTGCGTTTCTCACTGTTACATGCATTTGAATGGGGAACTCGACCGAAACAAAGTATAAGTTTTCATTATGTGAATAACTTGGAAATCTTAGCTCAAACAGCTGCAAAACCTGTTTTCCCAGCACGGGAACCTTGAGTTCTATAAGATAAAGCCATAAACATGTGTATCCGAGTCTTCTATCAAAAGTTACAGCTATTTATATGAAGTTGTACAAAAACGCTTTCTTTCGCCAAGACAGTGCGTTTCTCACTGTTACATGCATTTGAATGGGGAACTCGACCGAAACAAAGTATAGGTTTTCATTATGTGAATAACTTGGAAATCTTAGCTCAAACAGCTGCAAAACCTGTTTGCCCAGCACGGGAACCTTGAGTTCTATAAGATAAAGCCATAAACATGTGTATCCGAGACTTCTATCAAAAGTTACAGCTATTTATATGAAGTTGTACAAAAACGCTTTCTTTCGCCAAGACAGTGCGTTTCTCACTGTTACATGCATTTGAATGGGGAACTCGACCGAAACAAAGTATAAGTTTTCATTATGTGAATAACTTGGAAATCTTAGCTCAAACAGCTGCAAAACCTGTTTTCCCAGCACGGGAACCTTGAGTTCTATAAGATAAAGCCATAAACATGTGTATCCGAGTCTTCTATCAAAAGTTACAGCTATTTATATGAAGTTGTACAAAAACGCTTTCTTTCGCCAAGACAGTGCGTTTCTCACTGTTACATGCATTTGAATGGGGAACTCGACCGAAACAAAGTATAAGTTTTCATTATGTGAATAACTTGGAAACCTTAGCTCAAACAGCTGCAAAACCTGTTTTCCCAGCACGGGAACCTTGAGTTCTATAAGATAAAGCCATAAACATGTGTATCCGAGTCTTCTATCAAAAGTTACAGCTATTTATATGAAGTTGTACAAAAACGCTTTCTTTCGCCAAGACAGTGCGTTTCTCACTGTTACATGCATTTGAATGGGGAACTCGACCGAAACAAAGTATAGGTTTTCATTATGTGAATAACTTGGAAATCTTAGCTCAAACAGCTGCAAAACCTGTTTGCCCAGCACGGGAACCTTGAGTTCTATAAGATAAAGCCATAAACATGTGTATCCGAGTCTTCTATCAAAAGTTACAACTATTCATATGAAGTTGTACAAAATAGCTTTCTTTCACCAAGACAGTGCGTTTCTCACTGTTACATGCATTTGAATGGGGAACTCGACCGAAACAAAGTATAAGTTTTCATTATGTGAATAACTTGGAAATCTTAGCTCAAACAGCTGCAAAACCTGTTTTCCCAGCACGGAGACCTTGAGTTCTATAAGATAAAGCCATAAACATGTGTATCCGAGTCTTCTATCAAAAGTTACAGCTATTTATATGAAGTTGTACAAAAACGCTTTCTTTCGCCAAGACAGTGCGTTTCTCACTGTTACATGCATTTTGAATGGGGAACTCGACCGAAACAAAGTATAAGTTTTCATTATGTGAATAACTTGGAAATCTTAGCTCAAACAGCTGCAAAACCTGTTTTCCCAGCACGGGAACCTTGAGTTCTATAAGATAAAGCCATAAACATGTGTATCCGAGTCTTCTATCAAAAGTTACAGCTATTTATATGAAGTTGTACAAAAACGCTTTCTTTCGCCAAGACAGTGCGTTTCTCACTGTTACATGCATTTGAATGGGGAACTCGACCGAAACAAAGTATAGGTTTTCATTATGTGAATAACTTGGAAATCTTAGCTCAAACAGCTGCAAAACCTGTTTGCCCAGCACGGGAACCTTGAGTTCTATAAGATAAAGCCATAAACATGTGTATCCGAGTCTTCTATCAAAAGTTACAACTATTCATATGAAGTTGTACAAAATAGCTTTCTTTCACCAAGACAGTGCGTTTCTCACTGTTACATGCATTTGAATGGGGAACTCGACCGAAACAAAGTATAAGTTTTCATTATGTGAATAACTTGGAAATCTTAGCTCAAACAGCTGCAAAACCTGTTTTCCCAGCACGGAGACCTTGAGTTCTATAAGATAAAGCCATAAACATGTGTATCCGAGTCTTCTATCAAAAGTTACAGCTATTTATATGAAGTTGTACAAAAACGCTTTCTTTCGCCAAGACAGTGCGTTTCTCACTGTTACATGCATTTTGAATGGGGAACTCGACCGAAACAAAGTATAAGTTTTCATTATGTGAATAACTTGGAAATCTTAGCTCAAACAGCTGCAAAACCTGTTTTCCCAGCACGGGAACCTTGAGTTCTATAAGATAAAGCCATAAACATGTGTATCCGAGTCTTCTATCAAAAGTTACAGCTATTTATATGAAGTTGTACAAAAACGCTTTCTTTCGCCAAGACAGTGCGTTTCTCACTGTTACATGCATTTGAATGGGGAACTCGACCGAAACAAAGTATAGGTTTTCATTATGTGAATAACTTGGAAATCTTAGCTCAAACAGCTGCAAAACCTGTTTGCCCAGCACGGGAACCTTGAGTTCTATAAGATAAAGCCATAAACATGTGTATCCGAGTCTTCTATCAAAAGTTACAACTATTCATATGAAGTTGTACAAAATAGCTTTCTTTCGCCAAGACAGTGCGTTTCTCACTGTTACATGCATTTGAATGGGGAACTCGACCGAAACAAAGTATAAGTTTTCATTATGTGAATAACTTGGAAATCTTAGCTCAAACAGCTGCAAAACCTGTTTTCCCAGCACGGAGACCTTGAGTTCTATAAGATAAAGCCATAAACATGTTTGTCTGAGTCTTCTATCAAAAGTTACAGCTATTTATATGAAGTTGTACAAAAACGCTTTCTTTCACCAAGACAGTGCGTTTCTCACTGTTACATGCATTTGAATGGGGAACTCGACCGAAACAAAGTATAAGTTTTCATTATGTGAATAACTTGGAAATCTTAGCTCAAACAGCTGCAAAACCTGTTTTCCCAGCACGGGAACCTTGAGTTCTATAAGATAAAGCCATAAACATGTGTATCCGAGTCTTCTATCAAAAGTTACAGCTATTTATATGAAGTTGTACAAAAACGCTTTCTTTCGCCAAGACAGTGCGTTTCTCACTGTTACATGCATTTGAATGGGGAACTCGACCGAAACAAAGTATAAGTTTTCATTATGTGAATAACTTGGAAATCTTAGCTCAAACAGCTGCAAAACCTGTTTTCCCAGCACGGAGACCTTGAGTTCTATAAGATAAAGCCATAAACATGTTTGTCTGAGTCTTCTATCAAAAGTTACAGCTATTTATATGAAGTTGTACAAAAACGCTTTCTTTCGCCAAGACAGTGCGTTTCTCACTGTTACATGCATTTTGAATGGGGAACTCGACCGAAACAAAGTATAAGTTTTCATTATGTGAATAACTTGGAAATCTTAGCTCAAACAGCTGCAAAACCTGTTTTCCCAGCACGGGAACCTTGAGTTCTATAAGATAAAGCCATAAACATGTGTATCCGAGTCTTCTATCAAAAGTTACAGCTATTTATATGAAGTTGTACAAAAACGCTTTCTTTCACCAAGACAGTGCGTTTCTCACTGTTACATGCATTTGAATGGGGAACTCGACCGAAACAAAGTATAAGTTTTCATTATGTGAATAACTTGGAAATCTTAGCTCAAACAGCTGCAAAACCTGTTTTCCCAGCACGGGAACCTTGAGTTCTATAAGATAAAGCCATAAACATGTGTATCCGAGTCTTCTATCAAAAGTTACAGCTATTTATATGAAGTTGTACAAAAACGCTTTCTTTCGCCAAGACAGTGCGTTTCTCACTGTTACATGCATTTGAATGGGGAACTCGACCGAAACAAAGTATAGGTTTTCATTATGTGAATAACTTGGAAATCTTAGCTCAAACAGCTGCAAAACCTGTTTGCCCAGCACGGGAACCTTGAGTTCTATAAGATAAAGCCATAAACATGTGTATCCGAGACTTCTATCAAAAGTTACAGCTATTTATATGAAGTTGTACAAAAACGCTTTCTTTCGCCAAGACAGTGCGTTTCTCACTGTTACATGCATTTTGAATGGGGAACTCGACCGAAACAAAGTATAAGTTTTCATTATGTGAATAACTTGGAAATCTTAGCTCAAACAGCTGCAAAACCTGTTTTCCCAGCACGGGAACCTTGAGTTCTATAAGATAAAGCCATAAACATGTGTATCCGAGTCTTCTATCAAAAGTTACAGCTATTTATATGAAGTTGTACAAAAACGCTTTCTTTCGCCAAGACAGTGCGTTTCTCACTGTTACATGCATTTGAATGGGGAACTCGACCGAAACAAAGTATAAGTTTTCATTATGTGAATAACTTGGAAATCTTAGCTCAAACAGCTGCAAAACCTGTTTTCCCAGCACGGGAACCTTGAGTTCTATAAGATAAAGCCATAAACATGTGTATCCGAGTCTTCTATCAAAAGTTACAGCTATTTATATGAAGTTGTACAAAAACGCTTTCTTTCGCCAAGACAGTGCGTTTCTCACTGTTACATGCATTTGAATGGGGAACTCGACCGAAACAAAGTATAGGTTTTCATTATGTGAATAACTTGGAAATCTTAGCTCAAACAGCTGCAAAACCTGTTTGCCCAGCACGGGAACCTTGAGTTCTATAAGATAAAGCCATAAACATGTGTATCCGAGTCTTCTATCAAAAGTTACAACTATTCATATGAAGTTGTACAAAATAGCTTTCTTTCACCAAGACAGTGCGTTTCTCACTGTTACATGCATTTGAATGGGGAACTCGACCGAAACAAAGTATAAGTTTTCATTATGTGAATAACTTGGAAATCTTAGCTCAAACAGCTGCAAAACCTGTTTTCCCAGCACGGGAACCTTGAGTTCTATAAGATAAAGCCATAAACATGTTTGTCTGAGTCTTCTATCAAAAGTTACAGCTATTTATATGAAGTTGTACAAAAACGCTTTCTTTCACCAAGACAGTGCGTTTCTCACTGTTACATGCATTTGAATGGGGAACTCGACCGAAACAAAGTATAAGTTTTCATTATGTGAATAACTTGGAAATCTTAGCTCAAACAGCTGCAAAACCTGTTTTCCCAGCACGGAGACCTTGAGTTCTATAAGATAAAGCCATAAACATGTTTGTCTGAGTCTTCTATCAAAAGTTACAGCTATTTATATGAAGTTGTACAAAAACGCTTTCTTTCGCCAAGACAGTGCGTTTCTCACTGTTACATGCATTTTGAATGGGGAACTCGACCGAAACAAAGTATAAGTTTTCATTATGTGAATAACTTGGAAATCTTAGCTCAAACAGCTGCAAAACCTGTTTTCCCAGCACGGGAACCTTGAGTTCTATAAGATAAAGCCATAAACATGTGTATCCGAGTCTTCTATCAAAAGTTACAGCTATTTATATGAAGTTGTACAAAAACGCTTTCTTTCGCCAAGACAGTGCGTTTCTCACTGTTACATGCATTTTGAATGGGGAACTCGACCGAAACAAAGTATAAGTTTTCATTATGTGAATAACTTGGAAATCTTAGCTCAAACAGCTGCAAAACCTGTTTTCCCAGCACGGGAACCTTGAGTTCTATAAGATAAAGCCATAAACATGTGTATCCGAGTCTTCTATCAAAAGTTACAGCTATTTATATGAAGTTGTACAAAAACGCTTTCTTTCGCCAAGACAGTGCGTTTCTCACTGTTACATGCATTTGAATGGGGAACTCGACCGAAACAAAGTATAAGTTTTCATTATGTGAATAACTTGGAAATCTTAGCTCAAACAGCTGCAAAACCTGTTTTCCCAGCACGGAGACCTTGAGTTCTATAAGATAAAGCCATAAACATGTTTGTCTGAGTCTTCTATCAAAAGTTACAGCTATTTATATGAAGTTGTACAAAAACGCTTTCTTTCGCCAAGACAGTGCGTTTCTCACTGTTACATGCATTTTGAATGGGGAACTCAACCGAAACAAAGTATAAGTTTTCATTATGTGAATAACTTGGAAATCTTAGCTCAAACAGCTGCAAAACCTGTTTTCCCAGCACGGGAACCTTGAGTTCTATAAGATAAAGCCATAAACATGTGTATCCGAGTCTTCTATCAAAAGTTACAGCTATTTATATGAAGTTGTACAAAAACGCTTTCTTTCACCAAGACAGTGCGTTTCTCACTGTTACATGCATTTGAATGGGGAACTCGACCGAAACAAAGTATAAGTTTTCATTATGTGAATAACTTGGAAATCTTAGCTCAAACAGCTGCAAAACCTGTTTTCCCAGCACGGGAACCTTGAGTTCTATAAGATAAAGCCATAAACATGTTTGTCTGAGTCTTCTATCAAAAGTTACAGCTATTTATATGAAGTTGTACAAAAACGCTTTCTTTCGCCAAGACAGTGCGTTTCTCACTGTTACATGCATTTGAATGGGGAACTCGACCGAAACAAAGTATAAGTTTTCATTATGTGAATAACTTGGAAATCTTAGCTCAAACAGCTGCAAAACCTGTTTTCCCAGCACGGAGACCTTGAGTTCTATAAGATAAAGCCATAAACATGTTTGTCTGAGTCTTCTATCAAAAGTTACAGCTATTTATATGAAGTTGTACAAAAACGCTTTCTTTCGCCAAGACAGTGCGTTTCTCACTGTTACATGCATTTTGAATGGGGAACTCGACCGAAACAAAGTATAAGTTTTCATTATGTGAATAACTTGGAAATCTTAGCTCAAACAGCTGCAAAACCTGTTTTCCCAGCACGGGAACCTTGAGTTCTATAAGATAAAGCCATAAACATGTGTATCCGAGTCTTCTATCAAAAGTTACAGCTATTTATATGAAGTTGTACAAAAACGCTTTCTTTCGCCAAGACAGTGCGTTTCTCACTGTTACATGCATTTTGAATGGGGAACTCGACCGAAACAAAGTATAAGTTTTCATTATGTGAATAACTTGGAAATCTTAGCTCAAACAGCTGCAAAACCTGTTTTCCCAGCACGGGAACCTTGAGTTCTATAAGATAAAGCCATAAACATGTGTATCCGAGTCTTCTATCAAAAGTTACAGCTATTTATATGAAGTTGTACAAAAACGCTTTCTTTCGCCAAGACAGTGCGTTTCTCACTGTTACATGCATTTGAATGGGGAACTCGACCGAAACAAAGTATAAGTTTTCATTATGTGAATAACTTGGAAATCTTAGCTCAAACAGCTGCAAAACCTGTTTTCCCAGCACGGAGACCTTGAGTTCTATAAGATAAAGCCATAAACATGTTTGTCTGAGTCTTCTATCAAAAGTTACAGCTATTTATATGAAGTTGTACAAAAACGCTTTCTTTCGCCAAGACAGTGCGTTTCTCACTGTTACATGCATTTTGAATGGGGAACTCGACCGAAACAAAGTATAAGTTTTCATTATGTGAATAACTTGGAAATCTTAGCTCAAACAGCTGCAAAACCTGTTTTCCCAGCACGGGAACCTTGAGTTCTATAAGATAAAGCCATAAACATGTGTATCCGAGTCTTCTATCAAAAGTTACAGCTATTTATATGAAGTTGTACAAAAACGCTTTCTTTCACCAAGACAGTGCGTTTCTCACTGTTACATGCATTTGAATGGGGAACTCGACCGAAACAAAGTATAAGTTTTCATTATGTGAATAACTTGGAAATCTTAGCTCAAACAGCTGCAAAACCTGTTTTCCCAGCACGGGAACCTTGAGTTCTATAAGATAAAGCCATAAACATGTGTATCCGAGTCTTCTATCAAAAGTTACAGCTATTTATATGAAGTTGTACAAAAACGCTTTCTTTCGCCAAGACAGTGCGTTTCTCACTGTTACATGCATTTGAATGGGGAACTCGACCGAAACAAAGTATAGGTTTTCATTATGTGAATAACTTGGAAATCTTAGCTCAAACAGCTGCAAAACCTGTTTGCCCAGCACGGGAACCTTGAGTTCTATAAGATAAAGCCATAAACATGTGTATCCGAGACTTCTATCAAAAGTTACAGCTATTTATATGAAGTTGTACAAAAACGCTTTCTTTCGCCAAGACAGTGCGTTTCTCACTGTTACATGCATTTTGAATGGGGAACTCGACCGAAACAAAGTATAAGTTTTCATTATGTGAATAACTTGGAAATCTTAGCTCAAACAGCTGCAAAACCTGTTTTCCCAGCACGGGAACCTTGAGTTCTATAAGATAAAGCCATAAACATGTGTATCCGAGTCTTCTATCAAAAGTTACAGCTATTTATATGAAGTTGTACAAAAACGCTTTCTTTCGCCAAGACAGTGCGTTTCTCACTGTTACATGCATTTGAATGGGGAACTCGACCGAAACAAAGTATAAGTTTTCATTATGTGAATAACTTGGAAATCTTAGCTCAAACAGCTGCAAAACCTGTTTTCCCAGCACGGGAACCTTGAGTTCTATAAGATAAAGCCATAAACATGTGTATCCGAGTCTTCTATCAAAAGTTACAGCTATTTATATGAAGTTGTACAAAAACGCTTTCTTTCGCCAAGACAGTGCGTTTCTCACTGTTACATGCATTTGAATGGGGAACTCGACCGAAACAAAGTATAGGTTTTCATTATGTGAATAACTTGGAAATCTTAGCTCAAACAGCTGCAAAACCTGTTTGCCCAGCACGGGAACCTTGAGTTCTATAAGATAAAGCCATAAACATGTGTATCCGAGACTTCTATCAAAAGTTACAGCTATTTATATGAAGTTGTACAAAAACGCTTTCTTTCGCCAAGACAGTGCGTTTCTCACTGTTACATGCATTTGAATGGGGAACTCGACCGAAACAAAGTATAGGTTTTCATTATGTGAATAACTTGGAAATCTTAGCTCAAACAGCTGCAAAACCTGTTTGCCCAGCACGGGAACCTTGAGTTCTATAAGATAAAGCCATAAACATGTGTATCCGAGTCTTCTATCAAAAGTTACAACTATTCATATGAAGTTGTACAAAATAGCTTTCTTTCACCAAGACAGTGCGTTTCTCACTGTTACATGCATTTGAATGGGGAACTCGACCGAAACAAAGTATAAGTTTTCATTATGTGAATAACTTGGAAATCTTAGCTCAAACAGCTGCAAAACCTGTTTTCCCAGCACGGAGACCTTGAGTTCTATAAGATAAAGCCATAAACATGTTTGTCTGAGTCTTCTATCAAAAGTTACAGCTATTTATATGAAGTTGTACAAAAACGCTTTCTTTCACCAAGACAGTGCGTTTCTCACTGTTACATGCATTTGAATGGGGAACTCGACCGAAACAAAGTATAAGTTTTCATTATGTGAATAACTTGGAAATCTTAGCTCAAACAGCTGCAAAACCTGTTTTCCCAGCACGGGAACCTTGAGTTCTATAAGATAAAGCCATAAACATGTGTATCCGAGTCTTCTATCAAAAGTTACAGCTATTTCTATGAAGTTGTACAAAAACGCTTTCTTTCGCCAAGACAGTGCGTTTCTCACTGTTACATGCATTTGAATGGGGAACTCGACCGAAACAAAGTATAAGTTTTCATTATGTGAATAACTTGGAAATCTTAGCTCAAACAGCTGCAAAACCTGTTTTCCCAGCACGGGAACCTTGAGTTCTATAAGATAAAGCCATAAACATGTGTATCCGAGTCTTCTATCAAAAGTTACAGCTATTTATATGAAGTTGTACAAAAACGCTTTCTTTCGCCAAGACAGTGCGTTTCTCACTGTTACATGCATTTGAATGGGGAACTCGACCGAAACAAAGTATAGGTTTTCATTATGTGAATAACTTGGAAATCTTAGCTCAAACAGCTGCAAAACCTGTTTGCCCAGCACGGGAACCTTGAGTTCTATAAGATAAAGCCATAAACATGTGTATCCGAGACTTCTATCAAAAGTTACAGCTATTTATATGAAGTTGTACAAAAACGCTTTCTTTCGCCAAGACAGTGCGTTTCTCACTGTTACATGCATTTTGAATGGGGAACTCGACCGAAACAAAGTATAAGTTTTCATTATGTGAATAACTTGGAAATCTTAGCTCAAACAGCTGCAAAACCTGTTTTCCCAGCACGGGAACCTTGAGTTCTATAAGATAAAGCCATAAACATGTGTATCCGAGTCTTCTATCAAAAGTTACAGCTATTTATATGAAGTTGTACAAAAACGCTTTCTTTCGCCAAGACAGTGCGTTTCTCACTGTTACATGCATTTGAATGGGGAACTCGACCGAAACAAAGTATAAGTTTTCATTATGTGAATAACTTGGAAATCTTAGCTCAAACAGCTGCAAAACCTGTTTTCCCAGCACGGGAACCTTGAGTTCTATAAGATAAAGCCATAAACATGTGTATCCGAGTCTTCTATCAAAAGTTACAGCTATTTATATGAAGTTGTACAAAAACGCTTTCTTTCGCCAAGACAGTGCGTTTCTCACTGTTACATGCATTTGAATGGGGAACTCGACCGAAACAAAGTATAGGTTTTCATTATGTGAATAACTTGGAAATCTTAGCTCAAACAGCTGCAAAACCTGTTTGCCCAGCACGGGAACCTTGAGTTCTATAAGATAAAGCCATAAACATGTGTATCCGAGACTTCTATCAAAAGTTACAGCTATTTATATGAAGTTGTACAAAAACGCTTTCTTTCGCCAAGACAGTGCGTTTCTCACTGTTACATGCATTTGAATGGGGAACTCGACCGAAACAAAGTATAGGTTTTCATTATGTGAATAACTTGGAAATCTTAGCTCAAACAGCTGCAAAACCTGTTTGCCCAGCACGGGAACCTTGAGTTCTATAAGATAAAGCCATAAACATGTGTATCCGAGTCTTCTATCAAAAGTTACAACTATTCATATGAAGTTGTACAAAATAGCTTTCTTTCACCAAGACAGTGCGTTTCTCACTGTTACATGCATTTGAATGGGGAACTCGACCGAAACAAAGTATAAGTTTTCATTATGTGAATAACTTGGAAATCTTAGCTCAAACAGCTGCAAAACCTGTTTTCCCAGCACGGAGACCTTGAGTTCTATAAGATAAAGCCATAAACATGTTTGTCTGAGTCTTCTATCAAAAGTTACAGCTATTTATATGAAGTTGTACAAAAACGCTTTCTTTCACCAAGACAGTGCGTTTCTCACTGTTACATGCATTTGAATGGGGAACTCGACCGAAACAAAGTATAAGTTTTCATTATGTGAATAACTTGGAAATCTTAGCTCAAACAGCTGCAAAACCTGTTTTCCCAGCACGGGAACCTTGAGTTCTATAAGATAAAGCCATAAACATGTGTATCCGAGTCTTCTATCAAAAGTTACAGCTATTTCTATGAAGTTGTACAAAAACGCTTTCTTTCGCCAAGACAGTGCGTTTCTCACTGTTACATGCATTTGAATGGGGAACTCGACCGAAACAAAGTATAGGTTTTCATTATGTGAATAACTTGGAAATCTTAGCTCAAACAGCTGCAAAACCTGTTTGCCCAGCACGGGAACCTTGAGTTCTATAAGATAAAGCCATAAACATGTGTATCCGAGTCTTCTATCAAAAGTTACAGCTATTTATATGAAGTTGTACAAAAACGCTTTCTTTCGCCAAGACAGTGCGTTTCTCACTGTTACATGCATTTGAATGGGGAACTCGACCGAAACAAAGTATAGGTTTTCATTATGTGAATAACTTGGAAATCTTAGCTCAAACAGTTGCAAAACCTGTTTTCCCAGCACGGGAACCTTGAGTTCTATAAGACAAAGCCATAAACATGTGTATCCGAGTCTTCTATCAAAAGTTACAGCTATTTCTATGAAGTTGTACAAAAACGCTTTCTTTCGCCAAGACAGTGCGTTTCTCACTGTTACATGCATTTGAATGGGGAACTCGACCGAAACAAAGTATAGGTTTTCATTATGTGAATAACTTGGAAATCTTAGCTCAAACAGCTGCAAAACCTGTTTTCCCAGCACGGGAACCTTGAGTTCTATAAGATAAAGCCATAAACATGTGTATCCGAGTCTTCTATCAAAAGTTACAGCTATTTATATGAAGTTGTACAAAAACGCTTTCTTTCGCCAAGACAGTGCGTTTCTCACTGTTACATGCATTTGAATGGGGAACTCGACCGAAACAAAGTATAGGTTTTCATTATGTGAATAACTTGGAAATCTTAGCTCAAACAGCTGCAAAACCTGTTTTCCCAGCACGGGAACCTTGAGTTCTATAAGATAAAGCCATAAACATGTGTATCCGAGTCTTCTATCAAAAGTTACAGCTATTTATATGAAGTTGTACAAAAACGCTTTCTTTCGCCAAGACAGTGCGTTTCTCACTGTTACATGCATTTGAATGGGGAACTCCACCGAAACAAAGTATAGGTTTTCATTATGTGAATAACTTGGAAATCTTAGCTCAAACAGCTGCAAAACCTGTTTTCCCAGCACGGGAACCTTGAGTTCTATAAGATAAAGCCATAAACATGTGTATCCGAGTCTTCTATCAAAAGTTACAGCTATTTCTATGAAGTTGTACAAAAACGCTTTCTTTCGCCAAGACAGTGCGTTTCTCACTGTTACATGCATTTGAATGGGGAACTCCACCGAAACAAAGTATAGGTTTTCATTATGTGAATAACTTGGAAATCTTAGCTCAAACAGCTGCAAAACCTGTTTTCCCAGCACGGGAACCTTGAGTTCTATAAGATAAAGCCATAAACATGTGTATCCGAGTCTTCTATCAAAAGTTACAGCTATTTCTATGAAGTTGTACAAAAACGCTTTCTTTCGCCAAGACAGTGCGTTTCTCACTGTTACATGCATTTGAATGGGGAACTCGACCGAAACAAAGTATAGGTTTTCATTATGTGAATAACTTGGAAATCTTAGCTCAAACAGCTGCAAAACCTGTTTTCCCAGCACGGGAACCTTGAGTTCTATAAGATAAAGCCATAAACATGTGTATCCGAGTCTTCTATCAAAAGTTACAGCTATTTCTATGAAGTTGTACAAAAACGCTTTCTTTCGCCAAGACAGTGCGTTTCTCACTGTTACATGCATTTTGAATGGGGAACTCGACCGAAACAAAGTATAAGTTTTCATTATGTGAATAACTTGGAAATCTTAGCTCAAACAGCTGCAAAACCTGTTTTCCCAGCACGGGAACCTTGAGTTCTATAAGATAAAGCCATAAACATGTGTATCCGAGTCTTCTATCAAAAGTTACAGCTATTTATATGAAGTTGTACAAAAACGCTTTCTTTCGCCAAGACAGTGCGTTTCTCACTGTTACATGCATTTGAATGGGGAACTCGACCGAAACAAAGTATAGGTTTTCATTATGTGAATAACTTGGAAATCTTAGCTCAAACAGCTGCAAAACCTGTTTTCCCAGCACGGAGACCTTGAGTTCTATAAGATAAAGCCATAAACATGTTTGTCTGAGTCTTCTATCAAAAGTTACAGCTATTTATATGAAGTTGTACAAAAACGCTTTCTTTCACCAAGACAGTGCGTTTCTCACTGTTACATGCATTTGAATGGGGAACTCGACCGAAACAAAGTATAAGTTTTCATTATGTGAATAACTTGGAAATCTTAGCTCAAACAGCTGCAAAACCTGTTTTCCCAGCACGGGAACCTTGAGTTCTATAAGATAAAGCCATAAACATGTGTATCCGAGTCTTCTATCAAAAGTTACAGCTATTTATATGAAGTTGTACAAAAACGCTTTCTTTCGCCAAGACAGTGCGTTTCTCACTGTTACATGCATTTGAATGGGGAACTCGACCGAAACAAAGTATAGGTTTTCATTATGTGAATAACTTGGAAATCTTAGCTCAAACAGCTGCAAAACCTGTTTGCCCAGCACGGGAACCTTGAGTTCTATAAGATAAAGCCATAAACATGTGTATCCGAGACTTCTATCAAAAGTTACAGCTATTTATATGAAGTTGTACAAAAACGCTTTCTTTCGCCAAGACAGTGCGTTTCTCACTGTTACATGCATTTTGAATGGGGAACTCGACCGAAACAAAGTATAAGTTTTCATTATGTGAATAACTTGGAAATCTTAGCTCAAACAGCTGCAAAACCTGTTTTCCCAGCACGGGAACCTTGAGTTCTATAAGATAAAGCCATAAACATGTGTATCCGAGTCTTCTATCAAAAGTTACAGCTATTTCTATGAAGTTGTACAAAAACGCTTTCTTTCGCCAAGACAGTGCGTTTCTCACTGTTACATGCATTTGAATGGGGAACTCGACCGAAACAAAGTATAGGTTTTCATTATGTGAATAACTTGGAAATCTTAGCTCAAACAGCTGCAAAACCTGTTTGCCCAGCACGGGAACCTTGAGTTCTATAAGATAAAGCCATAAACATGTGTATCCGAGTCTTCTATCAAAAGTTACAGCTATTTATATGAAGTTGTACAAAAACGCTTTCTTTCGCCAAGACAGTGCGTTTCTCACTGTTACATGCATTTGAATGGGGAACTCGACCGAAACAAAGTATAGGTTTTCATTATGTGAATAACTTGGAAATCTTAGCTCAAACAGTTGCAAAACCTGTTTTCCCAGCACGGGAACCTTGAGTTCTATAAGACAAAGCCATAAACATGTGTATCCGAGTCTTCTATCAAAAGTTACAGCTATTTCTATGAAGTTGTACAAAAACGCTTTCTTTCGCCAAGACAGTGCGTTTCTCACTGTTACATGCATTTGAATGGGGAACTCGACCGAAACAAAGTATAGGTTTTCATTATGTGAATAACTTGGAAATCTTAGCTCAAACAGCTGCAAAACCTGTTTTCCCAGCACGGGAACCTTGAGTTCTATAAGATAAAGCCATAAACATGTGTATCCGAGTCTTCTATCAAAAGTTACAGCTATTTATATGAAGTTGTACAAAAACGCTTTCTTTCGCCAAGACAGTGCGTTTCTCACTGTTACATGCATTTGAATGGGGAACTCGACCGAAACAAAGTATAGGTTTTCATTATGTGAATAACTTGGAAATCTTAGCTCAAACAGCTGCAAAACCTGTTTTCCCAGCACGGGAACCTTGAGTTCTATAAGATAAAGCCATAAACATGTGTATCCGAGTCTTCTATCAAAAGTTACAGCTATTTATATGAAGTTGTACAAAAACGCTTTCTTTCGCCAAGACAGTGCGTTTCTCACTGTTACATGCATTTGAATGGGGAACTCCACCGAAACAAAGTATAGGTTTTCATTATGTGAATAACTTGGAAATCTTAGCTCAAACAGCTGCAAAACCTGTTTTCCCAGCACGGGAACCTTGAGTTCTATAAGATAAAGCCATAAACATGTGTATCCGAGTCTTCTATCAAAAGTTACAGCTATTTCTATGAAGTTGTACAAAAACGCTTTCTTTCGCCAAGACAGTGCGTTTCTCACTGTTACATGCATTTGAATGGGGAACTCCACCGAAACAAAGTATAGGTTTTCATTATGTGAATAACTTGGAAATCTTAGCTCAAACAGCTGCAAAACCTGTTTTCCCAGCACGGGAACCTTGAGTTCTATAAGATAAAGCCATAAACATGTGTATCCGAGTCTTCTATCAAAAGTTACAGCTATTTCTATAAAGTTGTACAAAAACGCTTTCTTTCGCCAAGACAGTGCGTTTCTCACTGTTACATGCATTTGAATGGGGAACTCGACCGAAACAAAGTATAGGTTTTCATTATGTGAATAACTTGGAAATCTTAGCTCAAACAGCTGCAAAACCTGTTTTCCCAGCACGGGAACCTTGAGTTCTATAAGATAAAGCCATAAACATGTGTATCCGAGTCTTCTATCAAAAGTTACAGCTATTTCTATGAAGTTGTACAAAAACGCTTTCTTTTGCCAAGACAGTGCGTTTCTCACTGTTACATGCATTTGAATGGGGAACTCGACCGAAACAAAGTATAGGTTTTCATTATGTGAATAACTTGGAAATCTTAGCTCAAACAGCTGCAAAACCTGTTTTCCCAGCACGGGAACCTTGAGTTCTATAAGATAAAGCCATAAACATGTGTATCCGAGTCTTCTATCAAAAGTTACAGCTATTTCTATGAAGTTGTACAAAAACGCTTTCTTTCGCCAAGACAGTGCGTTTCTCACTGTTACATGCATTTTGAATGGGGAACTCGACCGAAACAAAGTATAAGTTTTCATTATGTGAATAACTTGGAAATCTTAGCTCAAACAGCTGCAAAACCTGTTTTCCCAGCACGGGAACCTTGAGTTCTATAAGATAAAGCCATAAACATGTGTATCCGAGTCTTCTATCAAAAGTTACAGCTATTTATATGAAGTTGTACAAAAACGCTTTCTTTCGCCAAGACAGTGCGTTTCTCACTGTTACATGCATTTGAATGGGGAACTCGACCGAAACAAAGTATAGGTTTTCATTATGTGAATAACTTGGAAATCTTAGCTCAAACAGCTGCAAAACCTGTTTTCCCAGCACGGAGACCTTGAGTTCTATAAGATAAAGCCATAAACATGTTTGTCTGAGTCTTCTATCAAAAGTTACAGCTATTTATATGAAGTTGTACAAAAACGCTTTCTTTCACCAAGACAGTGCGTTTCTCACTGTTACATGCATTTGAATGGGGAACTCGACCGAAACAAAGTATAAGTTTTCATTATGTGAATAACTTGGAAATCTTAGCTCAAACAGCTGCAAAACCTGTTTTCCCAGCACGGGAACCTTGAGTTCTATAAGATAAAGCCATAAACATGTGTATCCGAGTCTTCTATCAAAAGTTACAGCTATTTATATGAAGTTGTACAAAAACGCTTTCTTTCGCCAAGACAGTGCGTTTCTCACTGTTACATGCATTTGAATGGGGAACTCGACCGAAACAAAGTATAGGTTTTCATTATGTGAATAACTTGGAAATCTTAGCTCAAACAGCTGCAAAACCTGTTTGCCCAGCACGGGAACCTTGAGTTCTATAAGATAAAGCCATAAACATGTGTATCCGAGACTTCTATCAAAAGTTACAGCTATTTATATGAAGTTGTACAAAAACGCTTTCTTTCGCCAAGACAGTGCGTTTCTCACTGTTACATGCATTTTGAATGGGGAACTCGACCGAAACAAAGTATAAGTTTTCATTATGTGAATAACTTGGAAATCTTAGCTCAAACAGCTGCAAAACCTGTTTTCCCAGCACGGGAACCTTGAGTTCTATAAGATAAAGCCATAAACATGTGTATCCGAGTCTTCTATCAAAAGTTACAGCTATTTATATGAAGTTGTACAAAAACGCTTTCTTTCGCCAAGACAGTGCGTTTCTCACTGTTACATGCATTTGAATGGGGAACTCGACCGAAACAAAGTATAAGTTTTCATTATGTGAATAACTTGGAAATCTTAGCTCAAACAGCTGCAAAACCTGTTTTCCCAGCACGGAGACCTTGAGTTCTATAAGATAAAGCCATAAACATGTTTGTCTGAGTCTTCTATCAAAAGTTACAGCTATTTATATGAAGTTGTACAAAAACGCTTTCTTTCGCCAAGACAGTGCGTTTCTCACTGTTACATGCATTTTGAATGGGGAACTCGACCGAAACAAAGTATAAGTTTTCATTATGTGAATAACTTGGAAATCTTAGCTCAAACAGCTGCAAAACCTGTTTTCCCAGCACGGGAACCTTGAGTTCTATAAGATAAAGCCATAAACATGTGTATCCGAGTCTTCTATCAAAAGTTACAGCTATTTATATGAAGTTGTACAAAAACGCTTTCTTTCACCAAGACAGTGCGTTTCTCACTGTTACATGCATTTGAATGGGGAACTCGACCGAAACAAAGTATAGGTTTTCATTATGTGAATAACTTGGAAATCTTAGCTCAAACAGCTGCAAAACCTGTTTGCCCAGCACGGGAACCTTGAGTTCTATAAGATAAAGCCATAAACATGTGTGTCTGAGTCTTCTATCAAAAGTTACAGCTATTTATATGAAGTTGTACAAAAACGCTTTCTTTCGCCAAGACAGTGCGTTTCTCACTGTTACATGCATTTGAATGGGGAACTCGACCGAAACAAAGTATAAGTTTCCATTATGTGAATAACTTGGAAATCTTAGCTCAAACAGCTGCAAAACCTGTTTTCCCAGCACGGGAACCTTGAGTTCTATAAGATAAAGCCATAAACATGTGTATCCGAGTCTTCTATCAAAAGTTACAGCTATTTATATGAAGTTGTACAAAAACGCTTTCTTTCGCCAAGACAGTGCGTTTCTCACTGTTACATGCATTTGAATGGGGAACTCGACCGAAACAAAGTATAGGTTTTCATTATGTGAATAACTTGGAAATCTTAGCTCAAATAGCTGCAAAACCTGTTTGCCCAGCACGGGAACCTTGAGTTCTATAAGATAAAGCCATAAACATGTGTATCCGAGTCTTCTATCAAAAGTTACAACTATTCATATGAAGTTGTACAAAATAGCTTTCTTTCACCAAGACAGTGCGTTTCTCACTGTTACATGCATTTGAATGGGGAACTCGACCGAAACAAAGTATAGGTTTTCATTATGTGAATAACTTGGAAATCTTAGCTCAAACAGCTGCAAAACCTGTTTTCCCAGCACGGGAACCTTGAGTTCTATAAGATAAAGCCATAAACATGTGTATCCGAGTCTTCTATCAAAAGTTACAGCTATTTCTATGAAGTTGTACAAAAACGCTTTCTTTCGCCAAGACAGTGCGTTTCTCACTGTTACATGCATTTGAATGGGGAACTCCACCGAAACAAAGTATAGGTTTTCATTATGTGAATAACTTGGAAATCTTAGCTCAAACAGCTGCAAAACCTATTTTCCCAGCACGGGAACCTTGAGTTCTATAAGATAAAGCCATAAACATGTGTATCCGAGTCTTCTATCAAAAGTTACAGCTATTTCTATGAAGTTGTACAAAAACGCTTTCTTTCGCCAAGACAGTGCGTTTCTCACTGTTACATGCATTTGAACGGGGAACTCGACCGAAACAAAGTATAGGTTTTCATTATGTGAATAACTTGGAAATCTTAGCTCAAACAGCTGCAAAACCTGTTTGCCCAGCACGGGAACCTTGAGTTCTATAAGATAAAGCCATAAACATGTGTATCCGAGTCTTCTATCAAAAGTTACAGCTATTTATATGAAGTTGTACAAAAACGCTTTCTTTCGCCAAGACAGTGCGTTTCTCACTGTTACATGCATTTGAATGGGGAACTCGACCGAAACAAAGTATAGGTTTTCATTATGTGAATAACTTGGAAATCTTAGCTCAAACAGTTGCAAAACCTGTTTTCCCAGCACGGGAACCTTGAGTTCTATAAGATAAAGCCATAAACATGTGTATCCGAGTCTTCTATCAAAAGTTACAGCTATTTCTATGAAGTTGTACAAAAACGCTTTCTTTCGCCAAGACAGTGCGTTTCTCACTGTTACATGCATTTGAATGGGGAACTCGACCGAAACAAAGTATAGGTTTTCATTATGTGAATAACTTGGAAATCTTAGCTCAAACAGCTGCAAAACCTGTTTTCCCAGCACGGGAACCTTGAGTTCTATAAGATAAAGCCATAAACATGTGTATCCGAGTCTTCTATCAAAAGTTACAGCTATTTCTATGAAGTTGTACAAAAACGCTTTCTTTCGCCAAGACAGTGCGTTTCTCACTGTTACATGCATTTGAATGGGGAACTCCACCGAAACAAAGTATAGGTTTTCATTATGTGAATAACTTGGAAATCTTAGCTCAAACAGCTGCAAAACCTATTTTCCCAGCACGGGAACCTTGAGTTCTATAAGATAAAGCCATAAACATGTGTATCCGAGTCTTCTATCAAAAGTTACAGCTATTTCTATGAAGTTGTACAAAAACGCTTTCTTTCGCCAAGACAGTGCGTTTCTCACTGTTACATGCATTTGAACGGGGAACTCGACCGAAACAAAGTATAGGTTTTCATTATGTGAATAACTTGGAAATCTTAGCTCAAACAGCTGCAAAACCTGTTTGCCCAGCACGGGAACCTTGAGTTCTATAAGATAAAGCCATAAACATGTGTATCCGAGTCTTCTATCAAAAGTTACAGCTATTTATATGAAGTTGTACAAAAACGCTTTCTTTCGCCAAGACAGTGCGTTTCTCACTGTTACATGCATTTGAATGGGGAACTCGACCGAAACAAAGTATAGGTTTTCATTATGTGAATAACTTGGAAATCTTAGCTCAAACAGTTGCAAAACCTGTTTTCCCAGCACGGGAACCTTGAGTTCTATAAGATAAAGCCATAAACATGTGTATCCGAGTCTTCTATCAAAAGTTACAGCTATTTCTATGAAGTTGTACAAAAACGCTTTCTTTCGCCAAGACAGTGCGTTTCTCACTGTTACATGCATTTGAATGGGGAACTCGACCGAAACAAAGTATAGGTTTTCATTATGTGAATAACTTGGAAATCTTAGCTCAAACAGCTGCAAAACCTGTTTTCCCAGCACGGGAACCTTGAGTTCTATAAGATAAAGCCATAAACATGTGTATCCGAGTCTTCTATCAAAAGTTACAGCTATTTATATGAAGTTGTACAAAAACGCTTTCTTTCGCCAAGACAGTGCGTTTCTCACTGTTACATGCATTTGAATGGGGAACTCGACCGAAACAAAGTATAGGTTTTCATTATGTGAATAACTTGGAAATCTTAGCTCAAACAGCTGCAAAACCTGTTTTCCCAGCACGGGAACCTTGAGTTCTATAAGATAAAGCCATAAACATGTGTATCCGAGTCTTCTATCAAAAGTTACAGCTATTTATATGAAGTTGTACAAAAACGCTTTCTTTCGCCAAGACAGTGCGTTTCTCACTGTTACATGCATTTGAATGGGGAACTCCACCGAAACAAAGTATAGGTTTTCATTATGTGAATAACTTGGAAATCTTAGCTCAAACAGCTGCAAAACCTGTTTTCCCAGCACGGGAACCTTGAGTTCTATAAGATAAAGCCATAAACATGTGTATCCGAGTCTTCTATCAAAAGTTACAGCTATTTCTATGAAGTTGTACAAAAACGCTTTCTTTCGCCAAGACAGTGCGTTTCTCACTGTTACATGCATTTGAATGGGGAACTCGACCGAAACAAAGTATAGGTTTTCATTATGTGAATAACTTGGAAATCTTAGCTCAAACAGCTGCAAAACCTGTTTTCCCAGCACGGGAACCTTGAGTTCTATAAGATAAAGCCATAAACATGTGTATCCGAGTCTTCTATCAAAAGTTACAGCTATTTCTATGAAGTTGTACAAAAACGCTTTCTTTCGCCAAGACAGTGCGTTTCTCACTGTTACATGCATTTGAATGGGGAACTCGACCGAAACAAAGTATAGGTTTTCATTATGTGAATAACTTGGAAATCTTAGCTCAAACAGCTGCAAAACCTGTTTTCCCAGCACGGGAACCTTGAGTTCTATAAGATAAAGCCATAAACATGTGTATCCGAGTCTTCTATCAAAAGTTACAGCTATTTCTATGAAGTTGTACAAAAACGCTTTCTTTTGCCAAGACAGTGCGTTTCTCACTGTTACATGCATTTGAATGGGGAACTCCACCGAAACAAAGTATAGGTTTTCATTATGTGAATAACTTGGAAATCTTAGCTCAAACAGCTGCAAAACCTGTTTTCCCAGCACGGGAACCTTGAGTTCTATAAGATAAAGCCATAAACATGTGTATCCGAGTCTTCTATCAAAAGTTACAGCTATTTCTATGAAGTTGTACAAAAACGCTTTCTTTCGCCAAGACAGTGCGTTTCTCACTGTTACATGCATTTTGAATGGGGAACTCGACCGAAACAAAGTATAAGTTTTCATTATGTGAATAACTTGGAAATCTTAGCTCAAACAGCTGCAAAACCTGTTTTCCCAGCACGGGAACCTTGAGTTCTATAAGATAAAGCCATAAACATGTGTATCCGAGTCTTCTATCAAAAGTTACAGCTATTTATATGAAGTTGTACAAAAACGCTTTCTTTCGCCAAGACAGTGCGTTTCTCACTGTTACATGCATTTGAATGGGGAACTCGACCGAAACAAAGTATAGGTTTTCATTATGTGAATAACTTGGAAATCTTAGCTCAAATAGCTGCAAAACCTGTTTGCCCAGCACGGGAACCTTGAGTTCTATAAGATAAAGCCATAAACATGTGTATCCGAGTCTTCTATCAAAAGTTACAGCTATTCATATGAAGTTGTACAAAATAGCTTTCTTTCACCAAGACAGTGCGTTTCTCACTGTTACATGCATTTGAATGGGGAACTCGACCGAAACAAAGTATAGGTTTTCATTATGTGAATAACTTGGAAATCTTAGCTCAAACAGCTGCAAAACCTGTTTTCCCAGCACGGGAACCTTGAGTTCTATAAGATAAAGCCATAAACATGTGTATCCGAGTCTTCTATCAAAAGTTACAGCTATTTCTATGAAGTTGTACAAAAACGCTTTCTTTCGCCAAGACAGTGCGTTTCTCACTGTTACATGCATTTTGAATGGGGAACTCGACCGAAACAAAGTATAAGTTTTCATTATGTGAATAACTTGGAAATCTTAGCTCAAACAGCTGCAAAACCTGTTTTTCCAGCACGGGAACCTTGAGTTCTATAAGATAAAGCCATAAACATGTGTATCCGAGTCTTCTATCAAAAGTTACAGCTATTTATATGAAGTTGTACAAAAACGCTTTCTTTCGCCAAGACAGTGCGTTTCTCACTGTTACATGCATTTGAATGGGGAACTCGACCGAAACAAAGTATAGGTTTTCATTATGTGAATAACTTGGAAATCTTAGCTCAAACAGCTGCAAAACCTGTTTTCCCAGCACGGGAACCTTGAGTTCTATAAGATAAAGCCATAAACATGTGTATCCGAGTCTTCTATCAAAAGTTACAGCTATTCATATGAAGTTGTACAAAATAGCTTTCTTTCACCAAGACAGTGCGTTTCTCACTGTTACATGCATTTGAATGGGGAACTCGACCGAAACAAAGTATAGGTTTTCATTATGTGAATAACTTGGAAATCTTAGCTCAAACAGCTGCAAAACCTGTTTTCCCAGCACGGGAACCTTGAGTTCTATAAGATAAAGCCATAAACATGTGTATCCGAGTCTTCTATCAAAAGTTACAGCTATTTATATGAAGTTGTACAAAAACGCTTTCTTTCGCCAAGACAGTGCGTTTCTCACTGTTACATGCATTTTCAATGGGGAACTCGACCGAAACAAAGTATAAGTTTTCATTATGTGAATAACTTGGAAATCTTAGCTCAAACAGCTGCAAAACCTGTTTTCCCAGCACGGGAACCTTGAGTTCTATAAGATAAAGCCATAAACATGTGTATCCGAGTCTTCTATCAAAAGTTACAGCTATTTATATGAAGTTGTACAAAAACGCTTTCTTTCGCCAAGACAGTGCGTTTCTCACTGTTACATGCATTTGAATGGGGAACTCGACCGAAACAAAGTATAGGTTTTCATTATGTGAATAACTTGGAAATCTTAGCTCAAACAGCTGCAAAACCTGTTTTCCCAGCACGGGAACCTTGAGTTCTATAAGATAAAGCCATAAACATGTGTATCCGAGACTTCTATCAAAAGTTACAGCTATTTATATGAAGTTGTACAAAAACGCTTTCTTTCGCCAAGACAGTGCGTTTCTCACTGTTACATGCATTTGAATGGGGAACTCGACCGAAACCAAGTATAGGTTTTCATTATGTGAATAACTTGGAAATCTTAGCTCAAACAGCTGCAAAACCTGTTTTCCCAGCACGGGAACCTTGAGTTCTATAAGATAAAGCCATAAACATGTGTATCCGAGACTTCTATCAAAAGTTACAGCTATTTATATGAAGTTGTACAAAAACGCTTTCTTTCGCCAAGACAGTGCGTTTCTCACTGTTACATGCATTTGAATGGGGAACTCGACCGAAACAAAGTATAGGTTTTCATTATGTGAATAACTTGGAAATCTTAGCTCAAACAGCTGCAAAACCTGTTTTCCCAGCACGGGAACCTTGAGTTCTATAAGATAAAGCCATAAACATGTGTATCCGAGTCTTCTATCAAAAGTTACAGCTATTTATATGAAGTTGTACAAAAACGCTTTCTTTCGCCAAGACAGTGCGTTTCTCACTGTTACATGCATTTGAATGGGGAACTCGACCGAAACAAAGTATAGGTTTTCATTATGTGAATAACTTGGAAATCTTAGCTCAAACAGCTGCAAAACCTGTTTTCCCAGCACGGGAACCTTGAGTTCTATAAGATAAAGCCATAAACATGTGTATCCGAGACTTCTATCAAAAGTTACAGCTATTTATATGAAGTTGTACAAAAACGCTTTCTTTCGCCAAGACAGTGCGTTTCTCACTGTTACATGCATTTGAATGGGGAACTCGACCGAAACAAAGTATAGGTTTTCATTATGTGAATAACTTGGAAATCTTAGCTCAAACAGCTGCAAAACCTGTTTTCCCAGCACGGGAACCTTGAGTTCTATAAGATAAAGCCATAAACATGTGTATCCGAGACTTCTATCAAAAGTTACAGCTATTTATATGAAGTTGTACAAAAACGCTTTCTTTCGCCAAGACAGTGCGTTTCTCACTGTTACATGCATTTGAATGGGGAACTCGACCGAAACAAAGTATAGGTTTTCATTATGTGAATAACTTGGAAATCTTAGCTCAAATAGCTGCAAAACCTGTTTGCCCAGCACGGGAACCTTGAGTTCTATAAGATAAAGCCATAAACATGTGTATCCGAGTCTTCTATCAAAAGTTACAACTATTCATATGAAGTTGTACAAAATAGCTTTCTTTCACCAAGACAGTGCGTTTCTCACTGTTACATGCATTTGAATGGGGAACTCGACCGAAACAAAGTATAGGTTTTCATTATGTGAATAACTTGGAAATCTTAGCTCAAACAGCTGCAAAACCTGTTTTCCCAGCACGGGAACCTTGAGTTCTATAAGATAAAGCCATAAACATGTGTATCCGAGTCTTCTATCAAAAGTTACAGCTATTTATATGAAGTTGTACAAAAACGCTTTCTTTCGCCAAGACAGTGCGTTTCTCACTGTTACATGCATTTGAATGGGGAACTCGACCGAAACAAAGTATAAGTTTTCATTATGTGAATAACTTGGAAATCTTAGCTCAAACAGCTGCAAAACCTGTTTTCCCAGCACGGGAACCTTGAGTTCTATAAGATAAAGCCATAAACATGTGTATCCGAGTCTTCTATCAAAAGTTACAGCTATTTATATGAAGTTGTACAAAAACGCTTTCTTTCGCCAAGACAGTGCGTTTCTCACTGTTACATGCATTTGAATGGGGAACTCGACCGAAACAAAGTATAGGTTTTCATTATGTGAATAACTTGGAAATCTTAGCTCAAACAGCTGCAAAACCTGTTTTCCCAGCACGGGAACCTTGAGTTCTATAAGATAAAGCCATAAACATGTGTATCCGAGTCTTCTATCAAAAGTTACAACTATTCATATGAAGTTGTACAAAATAGCTTTCTTTCACCAAGACAGTGCGTTTCTCACTGTTACATGCATTTGAATGGGGAACTCGACCGAAACAAAGTATAAGTTTTCATTATGTGAATAACTTGGAAATCTTAGCTCAAACAGCTGCAAAACCTGTTTTTCCAGCACGGAGACCTTGAGTTCTATAAGATAAAGCCATAAACATGTTTGTCTGAGTCTTCTATCAAAAGTTACAGCTATTTCTATGAAGTTGTACAAAAACGCTTTCTTTCGCCAAGACAGTGCGTTTCTCACTGTTACATGCATTTGAATGGGGAACTCGACCGAAACAAAGTATAAGTTTTCATTATGTGAATAACTTGGAAATCTTAGCTCAAACAGCTGCAAAACCTGTTTTCCCAGCACGGGAACCTTGAGTTCTATAAGATAAAGCCATAAACATGTGTATCCGAGTCTTCTATCAAAAGTTACAGCTATTTATATGAAGTTGTACAAAAACGCTTTCTTTCGCCAAGACAGTGCGTTTCTCACTGTTACATGCATTTGAATGGGGAACTCGACCGAAACAAAGTATAAGTTTTCATTATGTGAATAACTTGGAAATCTTAGCTCAAACAGCTGCAAAACCTGTTTTCCCAGCACGGGAACCTTGAGTTCTATAAGATAAAGCCATAAACATGTGTATCCGAGTCTTCTATCAAAAGTTACAGCTATTTATATGAAGTTGTACAAAAACGCTTTCTTTCGCCAAGACAGTGCGTTTCTCACTGTTACATGCATTTGAATGGGGAACTCGACCGAAACAAAGTATAGGTTTTCATTATGTGAATAACTTGGAAATCTTAGCTCAAACAGCTGCAAAACCTGTTTGCCCAGCACGGGAACCTTGAGTTCTATAAGATAAAGCCATAAACATGTGTATCCGAGTCTTCTATCAAAAGTTACAACTATTCATATGAAGTTGTACAAAATAGCTTTCTTTCACCAAGACAGTGCGTTTCTCACTGTTACATGCATTTGAATGGGGAACTCGACCGAAACAAAGTATAAGTTTTCATTATGTGAATAACTTGGAAATCTTAGCTCAAACAGCTGCAAAACCTGTTTTCCCAGCACGGAGACCTTGAGTTCTATAAGATAAAGCCATAAACATGTTTGTCTGAGTCTTCTATCAAAAGTTACAGCTATTTCTATGAAGTTGTACAAAAACGCTTTCTTTCGCCAAGACAGTGCGTTTCTCACTGTTACATGCATTTGAATGGGGAACTCGACCGAAACAAAGTATAGGTTTTCATTATGTGAATAACTTGGAAATCTTAGCTCAAACAGCTGCAAAACCTGTTTTCCCAGCACGGGAACCTTGAGTTCTATAAGATAAAGCCATAAACATGTGTATCCGAGTCTTCTATCAAAAGTTACAGCTATTTATATGAAGTTGTACAAAAACGCTTTCTTTCGCCAAGACAGTGCGTTTCTCACTGTTACATGCATTTTGAATGGGGAACTCGACCGAAACAAAGTATAAGTTTTCATTATGTGAATAACTTGGAAATCTTAGCTCAAACAGCTGCAAAACCTGTTTTCCCAGCACGGGAACCTTGAGTTCTATAAGATAAAGCCATAAACATGTGTATCCGAGTCTTCTATCAAAAGTTACAGCTATTTATATGAAGTTGTACAAAAACGCTTTCTTTCGCCAAGACAGTGCGTTTCTCACTGTTACATGCATTTGAATGGGGAACTCGACCGAAACAAAGTATAGGTTTTCATTATGTGAATAACTTGGAAATCTTAGCTCAAACAGCTGCAAAACCTGTTTGCCCAGCACGGGAACCTTGAGTTCTATAAGATAAAGCCATAAACATGTGTATCCGAGTCTTCTATCAAAAGTTACAACTATTCATATGAAGTTGTACAAAATAGCTTTCTTTCACCAAGACAGTGCGTTTCTCACTGTTACATGCATTTGAATGGGGAACTCGACCGAAACAAAGTATAAGTTTTCATTATGTGAATAACTTGGAAATCTTAGCTCAAACAGCTGCAAAACCTGTTTTCCCAGCACGGAGACCTTGAGTTCTATAAGATAAAGCCATAAACATGTGTATCCGAGTCTTCTATCAAAAGTTACAGCTATTCATATGAAGTTGTACAAAATAGCTTTCTTTCACCAAGACAGTGCGTTTCTCACTGTTACATGCATTTGAATGGGGAACTCGACCGAAACAAAGTATAGGTTTTCATTATGTGAATAACTTGGAAATCTTAGCTCAAACAGCTGCAAAACCTGTTTTCCCAGCACGGGAACCTTGAGTTCTATAAGATAAAGCCATAAACATGTGTATCCGAGTCTTCTATCAAAAGTTACAGCTATTTATATGAAGTTGTACAAAAACGCTTTCTTTCGCCAAGACAGTGCGTTTCTCACTGTTACATGCATTTGAATGGGGAACTCGACCGAAACAAAGTATAGGTTTTCATTATGTGAATAACTTGGAAATCTTAGCTCAAACAGCTGCAAAACCTGTTTGCCCAGCACGGGAACCTTGAGTTCTATAAGATAAAGCCATAAACATGTGTATCCGAGTCTTCTATCAAAAGTTACAACTATTCATATGAAGTTGTACAAAATAGCTTTCTTTCACCAAGACAGTGCGTTTCTCACTGTTACATGCATTTGAATGGGGAACTCGACCGAAACAAAGTATAAGTTTTCATTATGTGAATAACTTGGAAATCTTAGCTCAAACAGCTGCAAAACCTGTTTTCCCAGCACGGAGACCTTGAGTTCTATAAGATAAAGCCATAAACATGTGTATCCGAGTCTTCTATCAAAAGTTACAGCTATTTCTATGAAGTTGTACAAAAACGCTTTCTTTCGCCAAGACAGTGCGTTTCTCACTGTTACATGCATTTGAATGGGGAACTCGACCGAAACAAAGTATAGGTTTTCATTATGTGAATAACTTGGAAATCTTAGCTCAAACAGCTGCAAAACCTGTTTTCCCAGCACGGGAACCTTGAGTTCTATAAGATAAAGCCATAAACATGTGTATCCGAGTCTTCTATCAAAAGTTACAGCTATTTATATGAAGTTGTACAAAAACGCTTTCTTTCGCCAAGACAGTGCGTTTCTCACTGTTACATGCATTTGAATGGGGAACTCGACCGAAACAAAGTATAGGTTTTCATTATGTGAATAACTTGGAAATCTTAGCTCAAATAGCTGCAAAACCTGTTTGCCCAGCACGGGAACCTTGAGTTCTATAAGATAAAGCCATAAACATGTGTATCCGAGTCTTCTATCAAAAGTTACAACTATTCATATGAAGTTGTACAAAATAGCTTTCTTTCACCAAGACAGTGCGTTTCTCACTGTTACATGCATTTGAATGGGGAACTCGACCGAAACAAAGTATAGGTTTTCATTATGTGAATAACTTGGAAATCTTAGCTCAAACAGCTGCAAAACCTGTTTTCCCAGCACGGGAACCTTGAGTTCTATAAGATAAAGCCATAAACATGTGTATCCGAGTCTTCTATCAAAAGTTACAGCTATTTATATGAAGTTGTACAAAAACGCTTTCTTTCGCCAAGACAGTGCGTTTCTCACTGTTACATGCATTTGAATGGGGAACTCGACCGAAACAAAGTATAAGTTTTCATTATGTGAATAACTTGGAAATCTTAGCTCAAACAGCTGCAAAACCTGTTTTCCCAGCACGGGAACCTTGAGTTCTATAAGATAAAGCCATAAACATGTGTATCCGAGTCTTCTATCAAAAGTTACAGCTATTTATATGAAGTTGTACAAAAACGCTTTCTTTCGCCAAGACAGTGCGTTTCTCACTGTTACATGCATTTGAATGGGGAACTCGACCGAAACAAAGTATAGGTTTTCATTATGTGAATAACTTGGAAATCTTAGCTCAAACAGCTGCAAAACCTGTTTTCCCAGCACGGGAACCTTGAGTTCTATAAGATAAAGCCATAAACATGTGTATCCGAGTCTTCTATCAAAAGTTACAACTATTCATATGAAGTTGTACAAAATAGCTTTCTTTCACCAAGACAGTGCGTTTCTCACTGTTACATGCATTTGAATGGGGAACTCGACCGAAACAAAGTATAAGTTTTCATTATGTGAATAACTTGGAAATCTTAGCTCAAACAGCTGCAAAACCTGTTTTTCCAGCACGGAGACCTTGAGTTCTATAAGATAAAGCCATAAACATGTTTGTCTGAGTCTTCTATCAAAAGTTACAGCTATTTATATGAAGTTGTACAAAAACGCTTTCTTTCGCCAAGACAGTGCGTTTCTCACTGTTACATGCATTTGAATGGGGAACTCGACCGAAACAAAGTATAAGTTTTCATTATGTGAATAACTTGGAAATCTTAGCTCAAACAGCTGCAAAACCTGTTTTCCCAGCACGGGAACCTTGAGTTCTATAAGATAAAGCCATAAACATGTGTATCCGAGTCTTCTATCAAAAGTTACAGCTATTTATATGAAGTTGTACAAAAACGCTTTCTTTCGCCAAGACAGTGCGTTTCTCACTGTTACATGCATTTGAATGGGGAACTCGACCGAAACAAAGTATAAGTTTTCATTATGTGAATAACTTGGAAATCTTAGCTCAAACAGCTGCAAAACCTGTTTTCCCAGCACGGGAACCTTGAGTTCTATAAGATAAAGCCATAAACATGTGTATCCGAGTCTTCTATCAAAAGTTACAGCTATTTATATGAAGTTGTACAAAAACGCTTTCTTTCGCCAAGACAGTGCGTTTCTCACTGTTACATGCATTTGAATGGGGAACTCGACCGAAACAAAGTATAGGTTTTCATTATGTGAATAACTTGGAAATCTTAGCTCAAACAGCTGCAAAACCTGTTTGCCCAGCACGGGAACCTTGAGTTCTATAAGATAAAGCCATAAACATGTGTATCCGAGTCTTCTATCAAAAGTTACAACTATTCATATGAAGTTGTACAAAATAGCTTTCTTTCACCAAGACAGTGCGTTTCTCACTGTTACATGCATTTGAATGGGGAACTCGACCGAAACAAAGTATAAGTTTTCATTATGTGAATAACTTGGAAATCTTAGCTCAAACAGCTGCAAAACCTGTTTTCCCAGCACGGAGACCTTGAGTTCTATAAGATAAAGCCATAAACATGTTTGTCTGAGTCTTCTATCAAAAGTTACAGCTATTTCTATGAAGTTGTACAAAAACGCTTTCTTTCGCCAAGACAGTGCGTTTCTCACTGTTACATGCATTTGAATGGGGAACTCGACCGAAACAAAGTATAGGTTTTCATTATGTGAATAACTTGGAAATCTTAGCTCAAACAGCTGCAAAACCTGTTTTCCCAGCACGGGAACCTTGAGTTCTATAAGATAAAGCCATAAACATGTGTATCCGAGTCTTCTATCAAAAGTTACAGCTATTTATATGAAGTTGTACAAAAACGCTTTCTTTCGCCAAGACAGTGCGTTTCTCACTGTTACATGCATTTTGAATGGGGAACTCGACCGAAACAAAGTATAAGTTTTCATTATGTGAATAACTTGGAAATCTTAGCTCAAACAGCTGCAAAACCTGTTTTCCCAGCACGGGAACCTTGAGTTCTATAAGATAAAGCCATAAACATGTGTATCCGAGTCTTCTATCAAAAGTTACAGCTATTTATATGAAGTTGTACAAAAACGCTTTCTTTCGCCAAGACAGTGCGTTTCTCACTGTTACATGCATTTGAATGGGGAACTCGACCGAAACAAAGTATAGGTTTTCATTATGTGAATAACTTGGAAATCTTAGCTCAAACAGCTGCAAAACCTGTTTGCCCAGCACGGGAACCTTGAGTTCTATAAGATAAAGCCATAAACATGTGTATCCGAGTCTTCTATCAAAAGTTACAACTATTCATATGAAGTTGTACAAAATAGCTTTCTTTCACCAAGACAGTGCGTTTCTCACTGTTACATGCATTTGAATGGGGAACTCGACCGAAACAAAGTATAAGTTTTCATTATGTGAATAACTTGGAAATCTTAGCTCAAACAGCTGCAAAACCTGTTTTCCCAGCACGGAGACCTTGAGTTCTATAAGATAAAGCCATAAACATGTGTATCCGAGTCTTCTATCAAAAGTTACAGCTATTCATATGAAGTTGTACAAAATAGCTTTCTTTCACCAAGACAGTGCGTTTCTCACTGTTACATGCATTTGAATGGGGAACTCGACCGAAACAAAGTATAGGTTTTCATTATGTGAATAACTTGGAAATCTTAGCTCAAACAGCTGCAAAACCTGTTTTCCCAGCACGGGAACCTTGAGTTCTATAAGATAAAGCCATAAACATGTGTATCCGAGTCTTCTATCAAAAGTTACAGCTATTTATATGAAGTTGTACAAAAACGCTTTCTTTCGCCAAGACAGTGCGTTTCTCACTGTTACATGCATTTGAATGGGGAACTCGACCGAAACAAAGTATAGGTTTTCATTATGTGAATAACTTGGAAATCTTAGCTCAAACAGCTGCAAAACCTGTTTGCCCAGCACGGGAACCTTGAGTTCTATAAGATAAAGCCATAAACATGTGTATCCGAGTCTTCTATCAAAAGTTACAACTATTCATATGAAGTTGTACAAAATAGCTTTCTTTCACCAAGACAGTGCGTTTCTCACTGTTACATGCATTTGAATGGGGAACTCGACCGAAACAAAGTATAAGTTTTCATTATGTGAATAACTTGGAAATCTTAGCTCAAACAGCTGCAAAACCTGTTTTCCCAGCACGGAGACCTTGAGTTCTATAAGATAAAGCCATAAACATGTGTATCCGAGTCTTCTATCAAAAGTTACAGCTATTTCTATGAAGTTGTACAAAAACGCTTTCTTTTGCCAAGACAGTGCGTTTCTCACTGTTACATGCATTTGAATGGGGAACTCGACCGAAACAAAGTATAGGTTTTCATTATGTGAATAACTTGGAAATCTTAGCTCAAACAGCTGCAAAACCTGTTTTCCCAGCACGGGAACCTTGAGTTCTATAAGATAAAGCCATAAACATGTGTATCCGAGTCTTCTATCAAAAGTTACAGCTATTTCTATGAAGTTGTACAAAAACGCTTTCTTTCGCCAAGACAGTGCGTTTCTCACTGTTACATGCATTTGAATGGGGAACTCGACCGAAACAAAGTATAAGTTTTCATTATGTGAATAACTTGGAAATCTTAGCTCAAACAGCTGCAAAACCTGTTTTCCCAGCACGGGAACCTTGAGTTCTATAAGATAAAGCCATAAACATGTGTATCCGAGTCTTCTATCAAAAGTTACAGCTATTCATATGAAGTTGTACAAAATAGCTTTCTTTCACCAAGACAGTGCGTTTCTCACTGTTACATGCATTTGAATGGGGAACTCGACCGAAACAAAGTATAGGTTTTCATTATGTGAATAACTTGGAAATCTTAGCTCAAACAGCTGCAAAACCTGTTTTCCCAGCACGGGAACCTTGAGTTCTATAAGATAAAGCCATAAACATGTTTGTCTGAGTCTTCTATCAAAAGTTACAGCTATTTATATGAAGTTGTACAAAAACGCTTTCTTTCGCCAAGACAGTGCGTTTCTCACTGTTACATGCATTTGAATGGGGAACTCGACCGAAACAAAGTATAAGTTTTCATTATGTGAATAACTTGGAAATCTTAGCTCAAACAGCTGCAAAACCTGTTTTCCCAGCACGGGAACCTTGAGTTCTATAAGATAAAGCCATAAACATGTGTATCCGAGTCTTCTATCAAAAGTTACAGCTATTTATATGAAGTTGTACAAAAACGCTTTCTTTCGCCAAGACAGTGCGTTTCTCACTGTTACATGCATTTGAATGGGGAACTCGACCGAAACAAAGTATAAGTTTTCATTATGTGAATAACTTGGAAATCTTAGCTCAAACAGCTGCAAAACCTGTTTGCCCAGCACGGGAACCTTGAGTTCTATAAGATAAAGCCATAAACATGTGTATCCGAGTCTTCTATCAAAAGTTACAACTATTCATATGAAGTTGTACAAAATAGCTTTCTTTCACCAAGACAGTGCGTTTCTCACTGTTACATGCATTTGAATGGGGAACTCGACCGAAACAAAGTATAAGTTTTCATTATGTGAATAACTTGGAAATCTTAGCTCAAACAGCTGCAAAACCTGTTTTCCCAGCACGGAGACCTTGAGTTCTATAAGATAAAGCCATAAACATGTTTGTCTGAGTCTTCTATCAAAAGTTACAGCTATTTATATGAAGTTGTACAAAAACGCTTTCTTTCGCCAAGACAGTGCGTTTCTCACTGTTACATGCATTTGAATGGGGAACTCGACCGAAACAAAGTATAAGTTTTCATTATGTGAATAACTTGGAAATCTTAGCTCAAACAGCTGCAAAACCTGTTTTCCCAGCACGGGAACCTTGAGTTCTATAAGATAAAGCCATAAACATGTGTATCCGAGTCTTCTATCAAAAGTTACAGCTATTTATATGAAGTTGTACAAAAACGCTTTCTTTCGCCAAGACAGTGCGTTTCTCACTGTTACATGCATTTGAATGGGGAACTCGACCGAAACAAAGTATAGGTTTTCATTATGTGAATAACTTGGAAATCTTAGCTCAAATAGCTGCAAAACCTGTTTGCCCAGCACGGGAACCTTGAGTTCTATAAGATAAAGCCATAAACATGTGTATCCGAGTCTTCTATCAAAAGTTACAGCTATTCATATGAAGTTGTACAAAATAGCTTTCTTTCACCAAGACAGTGCGTTTCTCACTGTTACATGCATTTGAATGGGGAACTCGACCGAAACAAAGTATAGGTTTTCATTATGTGAATAACTTGGAAATCTTAGCTCAAACAGCTGCAAAACCTGTTTTCCCAGCACGGGAACCTTGAGTTCTATAAGATAAAGCCATAAACATGTGTATCCGAGTCTTCTATCAAAAGTTACAGCTATTTCTATGAAGTTGTACAAAAACGCTTTCTTTCGCCAAGACAGTGCGTTTCTCACTGTTACATGCATTTTGAATGGGGAACTCGACCGAAACAAAGTATAAGTTTTCATTATGTGAATAACTTGGAAATCTTAGCTCAAACAGCTGCAAAACCTGTTTTTCCAGCACGGGAACCTTGAGTTCTATAAGATAAAGCCATAAACATGTGTATCCGAGTCTTCTATCAAAAGTTACAGCTATTTATATGAAGTTGTACAAAAACGCTTTCTTTCGCCAAGACAGTGCGTTTCTCACTGTTACATGCATTTGAATGGGGAACTCGACCGAAACAAAGTATAGGTTTTCATTATGTGAATAACTTGGAAATCTTAGCTCAAACAGCTGCAAAACCTGTTTTCCCAGCACGGGAACCTTGAGTTCTATAAGATAAAGCCATAAACATGTGTATCCGAGTCTTCTATCAAAAGTTACAGCTATTCATATGAAGTTGTACAAAATAGCTTTCTTTCACCAAGACAGTGCGTTTCTCACTGTTACATGCATTTGAATGGGGAACTCGACCGAAACAAAGTATAGGTTTTCATTATGTGAATAACTTGGAAATCTTAGCTCAAACAGCTGCAAAACCTGTTTTCCCAGCACGGGAACCTTGAGTTCTATAAGATAAAGCCATAAACATGTGTATCCGAGTCTTCTATCAAAAGTTACAGCTATTTCTATGAAGTTGTACAAAAACGCTTTCTTTCGCCAAGACAGTGCGTTTCTCACTGTTACATGCATTTTGAATGGGGAACTCGACCGAAACAAAGTATAAGTTTTCATTATGTGAATAACTTGGAAATCTTAGCTCAAACAGCTGCAAAACCTGTTTTTCCAGCACGGGAACCTTGAGTTCTATAAGATAAAGCCATAAACATGTGTATCCGAGTCTTCTATCAAAAGTTACAGCTATTTATATGAAGTTGTACAAAAACGCTTTCTTTCGCCAAGACAGTGCGTTTCTCACTGTTACATGCATTTGAATGGGGAACTCGACCGAAACAAAGTATAGGTTTTCATTATGTGAATAACTTGGAAATCTTAGCTCAAACAGCTGCAAAACCTGTTTTCCCAGCACGGGAACCTTGAGTTCTATAAGATAAAGCCATAAACATGTGTATCCGAGTCTTCTATCAAAAGTTACAGCTATTCATATGAAGTTGTACAAAATAGCTTTCTTTCACCAAGACAGTGCGTTTCTCACTGTTACATGCATTTGAATGGGGAACTCGACCGAAACAAAGTATAGGTTTTCATTATGTGAATAACTTGGAAATCTTAGCTCAAACAGCTGCAAAACCTGTTTTCCCAGCACGGGAACCTTGAGTTCTATAAGATAAAGCCATAAACATGTGTATCCGAGTCTTCTATCAAAAGTTACAGCTATTTCTATGAAGTTGTACAAAAACGCTTTCTTTCGCCAAGACAGTGCGTTTCTCACTGTTACATGCATTTTGAATGGGGAACTCGACCGAAACAAAGTATAAGTTTTCATTATGTGAATAACTTGGAAATCTTAGCTCAAACAGCTGCAAAACCTGTTTTCCCAGCACGGGAACCTTGAGTTCTATAAGATAAAGCCATAAACATGTGTATCCGAGTCTTCTATCAAAAGTTACAGCTATTTATATGAAGTTGTACAAAAACGCTTTCTTTCGCCAAGACAGTGCGTTTCTCACTGTTACATGCATTTGAATGGGGAACTCGACCGAAACAAAGTATAGGTTTTCATTATGTTAATAACTTGGAAATCTTAGCTCAAACAGCTGCAAAACCTGTTTTCCCAGCACGGGAACCTTGAGTTCTATAAGATAAAGCCATAAACATGTGTATCCGAGACTTCTATCAAAAGTTACAGCTATTTATATGAAGTTGTACAAAAACGCTTTCTTTCGCCAAGACAGTGCGTTTCTCACTGTTACATGCATTTGAATGGGGAACTCGACCGAAACCAAGTATAGGTTTTCATTATGTGAATAACTTGGAAATCTTAGCTCAAACAGCTGCAAAACCTGTTTTCCCAGCACGGGAACCTTGAGTTCTATAAGATAAAGCCATAAACATGTGTATCCGAGACTTCTATCAAAAGTTACAGCTATTTATATGAAGTTGTACAAAAACGCTTTCTTTCGCCAAGACAGTGCGTTTCTCACTGTTACATGCATTTGAATGGGGAACTCGACCGAAACAAAGTATAAGTTTTCATTATGTGAATAACTTGGAAATCTTAGCTCAAACAGCTGCAAAACCTGTTTTCCCAGCACGGGAACCTTGAGTTCTATAAGATAAAGCCATAAACATGTGTATCCGAGTCTTCTATCAAAAGTTACAGCTATTTATATGAAGTTGTACAAAAACGCTTTCTTTCGCCAAGACAGTGCGTTTCTCACTGTTACATGCATTTGAATGGGGAACTCGACCGAAACAAAGTATAGGTTTTCATTATGTGAATAACTTGGAAATCTTAGCTCAAACAGCTGCAAAACCTGTTTGCCCAGCACGGGAACCTTGAGTTCTATAAGATAAAGCCATAAACATGTGTATCCGAGTCTTCTATCAAAAGTTACAACTATTCATATGAAGTTGTACAAAATAGCTTTCTTTCACCAAGACAGTGCGTTTCTCACTGTTACATGCATTTGAATGGGGAACTCGACCGAAACAAAGTATAAGTTTTCATTATGTGAATAACTTGGAAATCTTAGCTCAAACAGCTGCAAAACCTGTTTTCCCAGCACGGAGACCTTGAGTTCTATAAGATAAAGCCATAAACATGTGTATCCGAGTCTTCTATCAAAAGTTACAGCTATTTCTATGAAGTTGTACAAAAACGCTTTCTTTCGCCAAGACAGTGCGTTTCTCACTGTTACATGCATTTTGAATGGGGAACTCGACCGAAACAAAGTATAAGTTTTCATTATGTGAATAACTTGGAAATCTTAGCTCAAACAGCTGCAAAACCTGTTTTCCCAGCACGGGAACCTTGAGTTCTATAAGATAAAGCCATAAACATGTGTATCCGAGTCTTCTATCAAAAGTTACAGCTATTCATATGAAGTTGTACAAAATAGCTTTCTTTCACCAAGACAGTGCGTTTCTCACTGTTACATGCATTTGAATGGGGAACTCGACCGAAACAAAGTATAGGTTTTCATTATGTGAATAACTTGGAAATCTTAGCTCAAACAGCTGCAAAACCTGTTTTCCCAGCACGGGAACCTTGAGTTCTATAAGATAAAGCCATAAACATGTTTGTCTGAGTCTTCTATCAAAAGTTACAGCTATTTATATGAAGTTGTACAAAAACGCTTTCTTTCGCCAAGACAGTGCGTTTCTCACTGTTACATGCATTTGAATGGGGAACTCGACCGAAACAAAGTATAAGTTTTCATTATGTGAATAACTTGGAAATCTTAGCTCAAACAGCTGCAAAACCTGTTTTCCCAGCACGGGAACCTTGAGTTCTATAAGATAAAGCCATAAACATGTGTATCCGAGTCTTCTATCAAAAGTTACAGCTATTTATATGAAGTTGTACAAAAACGCTTTCTTTCGCCAAGACAGTGCGTTTCTCACTGTTACATGCATTTGAATGGGGAACTCGACCGAAACAAAGTATAAGTTTTCATTATGTGAATAACTTGGAAATCTTAGCTCAAACAGCTGCAAAACCTGTTTGCCCAGCACGGGAACCTTGAGTTCTATAAGATAAAGCCATAAACATGTGTATCCGAGTCTTCTATCAAAAGTTACAACTATTCATATGAAGTTGTACAAAATAGCTTTCTTTCACCAAGACAGTGCGTTTCTCACTGTTACATGCATTTGAATGGGGAACTCGACCGAAACAAAGTATAAGTTTTCATTATGTGAATAACTTGGAAATCTTAGCTCAAACAGCTGCAAAACCTGTTTTCCCAGCACGGAGACCTTGAGTTCTATAAGATAAAGCCATAAACATGTGTATCCGAGTCTTCTATCAAAAGTTACAGCTATTCATATGAAGTTGTACAAAATAGCTTTCTTTCACCAAGACAGTGCGTTTCTCACTGTTACATGCATTTGAATGGGGAACTCGACCGAAACAAAGTATAGGTTTTCATTATGTGAATAACTTGGAAATCTTAGCTCAAACAGCTGCAAAACCTGTTTTCCCAGCACGGGAACCTTGAGTTCTATAAGATAAAGCCATAAACATGTGTATCCGAGTCTTCTATCAAAAGTTACAGCTATTTCTATGAAGTTGTACAAAAACGCTTTCTTTCGCCAAGACAGTGCGTTTCTCACTGTTACATGCATTTTGAATGGGGAACTCGACCGAAACAAAGTATAAGTTTTCATTATGTGAATAACTTGGAAATCTTAGCTCAAACAGCTGCAAAACCTGTTTTCCCAGCACGGGAACCTTGAGTTCTATAAGATAAAGCCATAAACATGTGTATCCGAGTCTTCTATCAAAAGTTACAGCTATTTATATGAAGTTGTACAAAAACGCTTTCTTTCGCCAAGACAGTGCGTTTCTCACTGTTACATGCATTTGAATGGGGAACTCGACCGAAACAAAGTATAGGTTTTCATTATGTTAATAACTTGGAAATCTTAGCTCAAACAGCTGCAAAACCTGTTTTCCCAGCACGGGAACCTTGAGTTCTATAAGATAAAGCCATAAACATGTGTATCCGAGACTTCTATCAAAAGTTACAGCTATTTATATGAAGTTGTACAAAAACGCTTTCTTTCGCCAAGACAGTGCGTTTCTCACTGTTACATGCATTTGAATGGGGAACTCGACCGAAACCAAGTATAGGTTTTCATTATGTGAATAACTTGGAAATCTTAGCTCAAACAGCTGCAAAACCTGTTTTCCCAGCACGGGAACCTTGAGTTCTATAAGATAAAGCCATAAACATGTGTATCCGAGACTTCTATCAAAAGTTACAGCTATTTATATGAAGTTGTACAAAAACGCTTTCTTTCGCCAAGACAGTGCGTTTCTCACTGTTACATGCATTTGAATGGGGAACTCGACCGAAACAAAGTATAGGTTTTCATTATGTGAATAACTTGGAAATCTTAGCTCAAATAGCTGCAAAACCTGTTTGCCCAGCACGGGAACCTTGAGTTCTATAAGATAAAGCCATAAACATGTGTATCAGAGTCTTCTATCAAAAGTTACAACTATTCATATGAAGTTGTACAAAATAGCTTTCTTTCACCAAGACAGTGCGTTTCTCACTGTTACATGCATTTGAATGGGGAACTCGACCGAAACAAAGTATAGGTTTTCATTATGTGAATAACTTGGAAATCTTAGCTCAAACAGCTGCAAAACCTGTTTTCCCAGCACGGGAACCTTGAGTTCTATAAGATAAAGCCATAAACATGTGTATCCGAGTCTTCTATCAAAAGTTACAGCTATTTATATGAAGTTGTACAAAAACGCTTTCTTTCGCCAAGACAGTGCGTTTCTCACTGTTACATGCATTTGAATGGGGAACTCGACCGAAACAAAGTATAAGTTTTCATTATGTGAATAACTTGGAAATCTTAGCTCAAACAGCTGCAAAACCTGTTTTCCCAGCACGGGAACCTTGAGTTCTATAAGATAAAGCCATAAACATGTGTATCCGAGTCTTCTATCAAAAGTTACAGCTATTTATATGAAGTTGTACAAAAACGCTTTCTTTCGCCAAGACAGTGCGTTTCTCACTGTTACATGCATTTGAATGGGGAACTCGACCGAAACAAAGTATAGGTTTTCATTATGTGAATAACTTGGAAATCTTAGCTCAAACAGCTGCAAAACCTGTTTTCCCAGCACGGGAACCTTGAGTTCTATAAGATAAAGCCATAAACATGTGTATCCGAGTCTTCTATCAAAAGTTACAGCTATTCATATGAAGTTGTACAAAATAGCTTTCTTTCACCAAGACAGTGCGTTTCTCACTGTTACATGCATTTGAATGGGGAACTCGACCGAAACAAAGTATAGGTTTTCATTATGTGAATAACTTGGAAATCTTAGCTCAAACAGCTGCAAAACCTGTTTTCCCAGCACGGGAACCTTGAGTTCTATAAGATAAAGCCATAAACATGTTTGTCTGAGTCTTCTATCAAAAGTTACAGCTATTTATATGAAGTTGTACAAAAACGCTTTCTTTCGCCAAGACAGTGCGTTTCTCACTGTTACATGCATTTGAATGGGGAACTCGACCGAAACAAAGTATAAGTTTTCATTATGTGAATAACTTGGAAATCTTAGCTCAAACAGCTGCAAAACCTGTTTTCCCAGCACGGGAACCTTGAGTTCTATAAGATAAAGCCATAAACATGTGTATCCGAGTCTTCTATCAAAAGTTACAGCTATTTATATGAAGTTGTACAAAAACGCTTTCTTTCGCCAAGACAGTGCGTTTCTCACTGTTACATGCATTTGAATGGGGAACTCGACCGAAACAAAGTATAAGTTTTCATTATGTGAATAACTTGGAAATCTTAGCTCAAACAGCTGCAAAACCTGTTTGCCCAGCACGGGAACCTTGAGTTCTATAAGATAAAGCCATAAACATGTGTATCCGAGTCTTCTATCAAAAGTTACAACTATTCATATGAAGTTGTACAAAATAGCTTTCTTTCACCAAGACAGTGCGTTTCTCACTGTTACATGCATTTGAATGGGGAACTCGACCGAAACAAAGTATAAGTTTTCATTATGTGAATAACTTGGAAATCTTAGCTCAAACAGCTGCAAAACCTGTTTTCCCAGCACGGAGACCTTGAGTTCTATAAGATAAAGCCATAAACATGTTTGTCTGAGTCTTCTATCAAAAGTTACAGCTATTTATATGAAGTTGTACAAAAACGCTTTCTTTCGCCAAGACAGTGCGTTTCTCACTGTTACATGCATTTGAATGGGGAACTCGACCGAAACAAAGTATAAGTTTTCATTATGTGAATAACTTGGAAATCTTAGCTCAAACAGCTGCAAAACCTGTTTTCCCAGCACGGAGACCTTGAGTTCTATAAGATAAAGCCATAAACATGTTTGTCTGAGTCTTCTATCAAAAGTTACAGCTATTTATATGAAGTTGTACAAAAACGCTTTCTTTCGCCAAGACAGTGCGTTTCTCACTGTTACATGCATTTGAATGGGGAACTCGACCGAAACAAAGTATAAGTTTTCATTATGTGAATAACTTGGAAATCTTAGCTCAAACAGCTGCAAAACCTGTTTTCCCAGCACGGGAACCTTGAGTTCTATAAGATAAAGCCATAAACATGTGTATCCGAGTCTTCTATCAAAAGTTACAGCTATTTATATGAAGTTGTACAAAAACGCTTTCTTTCGCCAAGACAGTGCGTTTCTCACTGTTACATGCATTTGAATGGGGAACTCGACCGAAACAAAGTATAGGTTTTCATTATGTGAATAACTTGGAAATCTTAGCTCAAATAGCTGCAAAACCTGTTTGCCCAGCACGGGAACCTTGAGTTCTATAAGATAAAGCCATAAACATGTGTATCCGAGTCTTCTATCAAAAGTTACAGCTATTCATATGAAGTTGTACAAAATAGCTTTCTTTCACCAAGACAGTGCGTTTCTCACTGTTACATGCATTTGAATGGGGAACTCGACCGAAACAAAGTATAGGTTTTCATTATGTGAATAACTTGGAAATCTTAGCTCAAACAGCTGCAAAACCTGTTTTCCCAGCACGGGAACCTTGAGTTCTATAAGATAAAGCCATAAACATGTGTATCCGAGTCTTCTATCAAAAGTTACAGCTATTTCTATGAAGTTGTACAAAAACGCTTTCTTTCGCCAAGACAGTGCGTTTCTCACTGTTACATGCATTTTGAATGGGGAACTCGACCGAAACAAAGTATAAGTTTTCATTATGTGAATAACTTGGAAATCTTAGCTCAAACAGCTGCAAAACCTGTTTTTCCAGCACGGGAACCTTGAGTTCTATAAGATAAAGCCATAAACATGTGTATCCGAGTCTTCTATCAAAAGTTACAGCTATTTCTATGAAGTTGTACAAAAACGCTTTCTTTCGCCAAGACAGTGCGTTTCTCACTGTTACATGCATTTTGAATGGGGAACTCGACCGAAACAAAGTATAAGTTTTCATTATGTGAATAACTTGGAAATCTTAGCTCAAACAGCTGCAAAACCTGTTTTTCCAGCACGGGAACCTTGAGTTCTATAAGATAAAGCCATAAACATGTGTATCCGAGTCTTCTATCAAAAGTTACAGCTATTTATATGAAGTTGTACAAAAACGCTTTCTTTCGCCAAGACAGTGCGTTTCTCACTGTTACATGCATTTGAATGGGGAACTCGACCGAAACAAAGTATAGGTTTTCATTATGTGAATAACTTGGAAATCTTAGCTCAAACAGCTGCAAAACCTGTTTTCCCAGCACGGGAACCTTGAGTTCTATAAGATAAAGCCATAAACATGTGTATCCGAGTCTTCTATCAAAAGTTACAGCTATTCATATGAAGTTGTACAAAATAGCTTTCTTTCACCAAGACAGTGCGTTTCTCACTGTTACATGCATTTGAATGGGGAACTCGACCGAAACAAAGTATAGGTTTTCATTATGTGAATAACTTGGAAATCTTAGCTCAAACAGCTGCAAAACCTGTTTTCCCAGCACGGGAACCTTGAGTTCTATAAGATAAAGCCATAAACATGTGTATCCGAGTCTTCTATCAAAAGTTACAGCTATTTATATGAAGTTGTACAAAAACGCTTTCTTTCGCCAAGACAGTGCGTTTCTCACTGTTACATGCATTTGAATGGGGAACTCGACCGAAACAAAGTATAGGTTTTCATTATGTGAATAACTTGGAAATCTTAGCTCAAATAGCTGCAAAACCTGTTTGCCCAGCACGGGAACCTTGAGTTCTATAAGATAAAGCCATAAACATGTGTATCCGAGTCTTCTATCAAAAGTTACAGCTATTTATATGAAGTTGTACAAAAACGCTTTCTTTCGCCAAGACAGTGCGTTTCTCACTGTTACATGCATTTGAATGGGGAACTCGACCGAAACAAAGTATAGGTTTTCATTATGTGAATAACTTGGAAATCTTAGCTCAAATAGCTGCAAAACCTGTTTGCCCAGCACGGGAACCTTGAGTTCTATAAGATAAAGCCATAAACATGTGTATCCGAGTCTTCTATCAAAAGTTACAGCTATTCATATGAAGTTGTACAAAATAGCTTTCTTTCACCAAGACAGTGCGTTTCTCACTGTTACATGCATTTGAATGGGGAACTCGACCGAAACAAAGTATAGGTTTTCATTATGTGAATAACTTGGAAATCTTAGCTCAAACAGCTGCAAAACCTGTTTTCCCAGCACGGGAACCTTGAGTTCTATAAGATAAAGCCATAAACATGTGTATCCGAGTCTTCTATCAAAAGTTACAGCTATTTCTATGAAGTTGTACAAAAACGCTTTCTTTCGCCAAGACAGTGCGTTTCTCACTGTTACATGCATTTTGAATGGGGAACTCGACCGAAACAAAGTATAAGTTTTCATTATGTGAATAACTTGGAAATCTTAGCTCAAACAGCTGCAAAACCTGTTTTTCCAGCACGGGAACCTTGAGTTCTATAAGATAAAGCCATAAACATGTGTATCCGAGTCTTCTATCAAAAGTTACAGCTATTTATATGAAGTTGTACAAAAACGCTTTCTTTCGCCAAGACAGTGCGTTTCTCACTGTTACATGCATTTGAATGGGGAACTCGACCGAAACAAAGTATAGGTTTTCATTATGTGAATAACTTGGAAATCTTAGCTCAAACAGCTGCAAAACCTGTTTTCCCAGCACGGGAACCTTGAGTTCTATAAGATAAAGCCATAAACATGTGTATCCGAGTCTTCTATCAAAAGTTACAGCTATTCATATGAAGTTGTACAAAATAGCTTTCTTTCACCAAGACAGTGCGTTTCTCACTGTTACATGCATTTGAATGGGGAACTCGACCGAAACAAAGTATAGGTTTTCATTATGTGAATAACTTGGAAATCTTAGCTCAAACAGCTGCAAAACCTGTTTTCCCAGCACGGGAACCTTGAGTTCTATAAGATAAAGCCATAAACATGTGTATCCGAGTCTTCTATCAAAAGTTACAGCTATTTCTATGAAGTTGTACAAAAACGCTTTCTTTCGCCAAGACAGTGCGTTTCTCACTGTTACATGCATTTTGAATGGGGAACTCGACCGAAACAAAGTATAAGTTTTCATTATGTGAATAACTTGGAAATCTTAGCTCAAACAGCTGCAAAACCTGTTTTTCCAGCACGGGAACCTTGAGTTCTATAAGATAAAGCCATAAACATGTGTATCCGAGTCTTCTATCAAAAGTTACAGCTATTTATATGAAGTTGTACAAAAACGCTTTCTTTCGCCAAGACAGTGCGTTTCTCACTGTTACATGCATTTGAATGGGGAACTCGACCGAAACAAAGTATAGGTTTTCATTATGTGAATAACTTGGAAATCTTAGCTCAAACAGCTGCAAAACCTGTTTTCCCAGCACGGGAACCTTGAGTTCTATAAGATAAAGCCATAAACATGTGTATCCGAGTCTTCTATCAAAAGTTACAGCTATTCATATGAAGTTGTACAAAATAGCTTTCTTTCACCAAGACAGTGCGTTTCTCACTGTTACATGCATTTGAATGGGGAACTCGACCGAAACAAAGTATAGGTTTTCATTATGTGAATAACTTGGAAATCTTAGCTCAAACAGCTGCAAAACCTGTTTTCCCAGCACGGGAACCTTGAGTTCTATAAGATAAAGCCATAAACATGTGTATCCGAGTCTTCTATCAAAAGTTACAGCTATTTATATGAAGTTGTACAAAAACGCTTTCTTTCGCCAAGACAGTGCGTTTCTCACTGTTACATGCATTTTCAATGGGGAACTCGACCGAAACAAAGTATAAGTTTTCATTATGTGAATAACTTGGAAATCTTAGCTCAAACAGCTGCAAAACCTGTTTTCCCAGCACGGGAACCTTGAGTTCTATAAGATAAAGCCATAAACATGTGTATCCGAGTCTTCTATCAAAAGTTACAGCTATTTATATGAAGTTGTACAAAAACGCTTTCTTTCGCCAAGACAGTGCGTTTCTCACTGTTACATGCATTTGAATGGGGAACTCGACCGAAACAAAGTATAGGTTTTCATTATGTGAATAACTTGGAAATCTTAGCTCAAACAGCTGCAAAACCTGTTTTCCCAGCACGGGAACCTTGAGTTCTATAAGATAAAGCCATAAACATGTGTATCCGAGACTTCTATCAAAAGTTACAGCTATTTATATGAAGTTGTACAAAAACGCTTTCTTTCGCCAAGACAGTGCGTTTCTCACTGTTACATGCATTTGAATGGGGAACTCGACCGAAACAAAGTATAGGTTTTCATTATGTGAATAACTTGGAAATCTTAGCTCAAATAGCTGCAAAACCTGTTTGCCCAGCACGGGAACCTTGAGTTCTATAAGATAAAGCCATAAACATGTGTATCCGAGTCTTCTATCAAAAGTTACAACTATTCATATGAAGTTGTACAAAATAGCTTTCTTTCACCAAGACAGTGCGTTTCTCACTGTTACATGCATTTGAATGGGGAACTCGACCGAAACAAAGTATAGGTTTTCATTATGTGAATAACTTGGAAATCTTAGCTCAAACAGCTGCAAAACCTGTTTTCCCAGCACGGGAACCTTGAGTTCTATAAGATAAAGCCATAAACATGTGTATCCGAGTCTTCTATCAAAAGTTACAGCTATTTATATGAAGTTGTACAAAAACGCTTTCTTTCGCCAAGACAGTGCGTTTCTCACTGTTACATGCATTTGAATGGGGAACTCGACCGAAACAAAGTATAAGTTTTCATTATGTGAATAACTTGGAAATCTTAGCTCAAACAGCTGCAAAACCTGTTTTCCCAGCACGGGAACCTTGAGTTCTATAAGATAAAGCCATAAACATGTGTATCCGAGTCTTCTATCAAAAGTTACAGCTATTTATATGAAGTTGTACAAAAACGCTTTCTTTCGCCAAGACAGTGCGTTTCTCACTGTTACATGCATTTGAATGGGGAACTCGACCGAAACAAAGTATAGGTTTTCATTATGTGAATAACTTGGAAATCTTAGCTCAAACAGCTGCAAAACCTGTTTTCCCAGCACGGGAACCTTGAGTTCTATAAGATAAAGCCATAAACATGTGTATCCGAGACTTCTATCAAAAGTTACAGCTATTTATATGAAGTTGTACAAAAACGCTTTCTTTCGCCAAGACAGTGCGTTTCTCACTGTTACATGCATTTGAATGGGGAACTCGACCGAAACAAAGTATAGGTTTTCATTATGTGAATAACTTGGAAATCTTAGCTCAAACAGCTGCAAAACCTGTTTTCCCAGCACGGGAACCTTGAGTTCTATAAGATAAAGCCATAAACATGTGTATCCGAGACTTCTATCAAAAGTTACAGCTATTTATATGAAGTTGTACAAAAACGCTTTCTTTCGCCAAGACAGTGCGTTTCTCACTGTTACATGCATTTGAATGGGGAACTCGACCGAAACAAAGTATAGGTTTTCATTATGTGAATAACTTGGAAATCTTAGCTCAAATAGCTGCAAAACCTGTTTGCCCAGCACGGGAACCTTGAGTTCTATAAGATAAAGCCATAAACATGTGTATCCGAGTCTTCTATCAAAAGTTACAACTATTCATATGAAGTTGTACAAAATAGCTTTCTTTCACCAAGACAGTGCGTTTCTCACTGTTACATGCATTTGAATGGGGAACTCGACCGAAACAAAGTATAGGTTTTCATTATGTGAATAACTTGGAAATCTTAGCTCAAACAGCTGCAAAACCTGTTTTCCCAGCACGGGAACCTTGAGTTCTATAAGATAAAGCCATAAACATGTGTATCCGAGTCTTCTATCAAAAGTTACAGCTATTTATATGAAGTTGTACAAAAACGCTTTCTTTCGCCAAGACAGTGCGTTTCTCACTGTTATATGCATTTGAATGGGGAACTCGACCGAAACAAAGTATAAGTTTTCATTATGTGAATAACTTGGAAATCTTAGCTCAAACAGCTGCAAAACCTGTTTTCCCAGCACGGGAACCTTGAGTTCTATAAGATAAAGCCATAAACATGTGTATCCGAGTCTTCTATCAAAAGTTACAGCTATTTATATGAAGTTGTACAAAAACGCTTTCTTTCGCCAAGACAGTGCATTTCTCACTGTTACATGCATTTGAATGGGGAACTCGACCGAAACAAAGTATAGGTTTTCATTATGTGAATAACTTGGAAATCTTAGCTCAAACAGCTGCAAAACCTGTTTGCCCAGCACGGGAACCTTGAGTTCTATAAGATAAAGCCATAAACATGTGTATCCGAGTCTTCTATCAAAAGTTACAACTATTCATATGAAGTTGTACAAAATAGCTTTCTTTCACCAAGACAGTGCGTTTCTCACTGTTACATGCATTTGAATGGGGAACTCGACCGAAACAAAGTATAAGTTTTCATTATGTGAATAACTTGGAAATCTTAGCTCAAACAGCTGCAAAACCTGTTTTCCCAGCACGGAGACCTTGAGTTCTATAAGATAAAGCCATAAACATGTTTGTCTGAGTCTTCTATCAAAAGTTACAGCTATTTATATGAAGTTGTACAAAAACGCTTTCTTTCGCCAAGACAGTGCGTTTCTCACTGTTACATGCATTTGAATGGGGAACTCGACCGAAACAAAGTATAAGTTTTCATTATGTGAATAACTTGGAAATCTTAGCTCAAACAGCTGCAAAACCTGTTTTCCCAGCACGGGAACCTTGAGTTCTATAAGATAAAGCCATAAACATGTGTATCCGAGTCTTCTATCAAAAGTTACAGCTATTTATATGAAGTTGTACAAAAACGCTTTCTTCCGCCAAGACAGTGCGTTTCTCACTGTTACATGCATTTGAATGGGGAACTCGACCGAAACAAAGTATAGGTTTTCATTATGTGAATAACTTGGAAATCTTAGCTCAAATAGCTGCAAAACCTGTTTGCCCAGCACGGGAACCTTGAGTTCTATAAGATAAAGCCATAAACATGTGTATCCGAGTCTTCTATCAAAAGTTACAGCTATTTATATGAAGTTGTACAAAAACGCTTTCTTTCGCCAAGACAGTGCGTTTCTCACTGTTACATGCATTTTCAATGGGGAACTCGACCGAAACAAAGTATAAGTTTTCATTATGTGAATAACTTGGAAATCTTAGCTCAAACAGCTGCAAAACCTGTTTTCCCAGCACGGGAACCTTGAGTTCTATAAGATAAAGCCATAAACATGTGTATCCGAGTCTTCTATCAAAAGTTACAGCTATTTATATGAAGTTGTACAAAAACGCTTTCTTTCGCCAAGACAGTGCGTTTCTCACTGTTACATGCATTTGAATGGGGAACTCGACCGAAACAAAGTATAAGTTTTCATTATGTGAATAACTTGGAAATCTTAGCTCAAACAGCTGCAAAACCTGTTTTCCCAGCACGGGAACCTTGAGTTCTATAAGATAAAGCCATAAACATGTGTATCCGAGTCTTCTATCAAAAGTTACAGCTATTTATATGAAGTTGTACAAAAACGCTTTCTTTCGCCAAGACAGTGCGTTTCTCACTGTTACATGCATTTGAATGGGGAACTCGACCGAAACAAAGTATAGGTTTTCATTATGTGAATAACTTGGAAATCTTAGCTCAAACAGCTGCAAAACCTGTTTGCCCAGCACGGGAACCTTGAGTTCTATAAGATAAAGCCATAAACATGTGTATCCGAGTCTTCTATCAAAAGTTACAGCTATTTCTATGAAGTTGTACAAAAACGCTTTCTTTCGCCAAGACAGTGCGTTTCTCACTGTTACATGCATTTTGAATGGGGAACTCGACCGAAACAAAGTATAAGTTTTCATTATGTGAATAACTTGGAAATCTTAGCTCAAACAGCTGCAAAACCTGTTTTTCCAGCACGGGAACCTTGAGTTCTATAAGATAAAGCCATAAACATGTGTATCCGAGTCTTCTATCAAAAGTTACAGCTATTTATATGAAGTTGTACAAAAACGCTTTCTTTCGCCAAGACAGTGCGTTTCTCACTGTTACATGCATTTGAATGGGGAACTCGACCGAAACAAAGTATAGGTTTTCATTATGTGAATAACTTGGAAATCTTAGCTCAAACAGCTGCAAAACCTGTTTTCCCAGCACGGGAACCTTGAGTTCTATAAGATAAAGCCATAAACATGTGTATCCGAGTCTTCTATCAAAAGTTACAGCTATTCATATGAAGTTGTACAAAATAGCTTTCTTTCACCAAGACAGTGCGTTTCTCACTGTTACATGCATTTGAATGGGGAACTCGACCGAAACAAAGTATAGGTTTTCATTATGTGAATAACTTGGAAATCTTAGCTCAAACAGCTGCAAAACCTGTTTTCCCAGCACGGGAACCTTGAGTTCTATAAGATAAAGCCATAAACATGTGTATCCGAGTCTTCTATCAAAAGTTACAGCTATTTCTATGAAGTTGTACAAAAACGCTTTCTTTCGCCAAGACAGTGCGTTTCTCACTGTTACATGCATTTTGAATGGGGAACTCGACCGAAACAAAGTATAAGTTTTCATTATGTGAATAACTTGGAAATCTTAGCTCAAACAGCTGCAAAACCTGTTTTTCCAGCACGGGAACCTTGAGTTCTATAAGATAAAGCCATAAACATGTGTATCCGAGTCTTCTATCAAAAGTTACAGCTATTTATATGAAGTTGTACAAAAACGCTTTCTTTCGCCAAGACAGTGCGTTTCTCACTGTTACATGCATTTGAATGGGGAACTCGACCGAAACAAAGTATAGGTTTTCATTATGTGAATAACTTGGAAATCTTAGCTCAAACAGCTGCAAAACCTGTTTTCCCAGCACGGGAACCTTGAGTTCTATAAGATAAAGCCATAAACATGTGTATCCGAGTCTTCTATCAAAAGTTACAGCTATTCATATGAAGTTGTACAAAATAGCTTTCTTTCACCAAGACAGTGCGTTTCTCACTGTTACATGCATTTGAATGGGGAACTCGACCGAAACAAAGTATAGGTTTTCATTATGTGAATAACTTGGAAATCTTAGCTCAAACAGCTGCAAAACCTGTTTTCCCAGCACGGGAACCTTGAGTTCTATAAGATAAAGCCATAAACATGTGTATCCGAGTCTTCTATCAAAAGTTACAGCTATTTATATGAAGTTGTACAAAAACGCTTTCTTTCGCCAAGACAGTGCGTTTCTCACTGTTACATGCATTTTCAATGGGGAACTCGACCGAAACAAAGTATAAGTTTTCATTATGTGAATAACTTGGAAATCTTAGCTCAAACAGCTGCAAAACCTGTTTTCCCAGCACGGGAACCTTGAGTTCTATAAGATAAAGCCATAAACATGTGTATCCGAGTCTTCTATCAAAAGTTACAGCTATTTATATGAAGTTGTACAAAAACGCTTTCTTTCGCCAAGACAGTGCGTTTCTCACTGTTACATGCATTTGAATGGGGAACTCGACCGAAACAAAGTATAGGTTTTCATTATGTTAATAACTTGGAAATCTTAGCTCAAACAGCTGCAAAACCTGTTTTCCCAGCACGGGAACCTTGAGTTCTATAAGATAAAGCCATAAACATGTGTATCCGAGACTTCTATCAAAAGTTACAGCTATTTATATGAAGTTGTACAAAAACGCTTTCTTTCGCCAAGACAGTGCGTTTCTCACTGTTACATGCATTTGAATGGGGAACTCGACCGAAACAAAGTATAGGTTTTCATTATGTGAATAACTTGGAAATCTTAGCTCAAATAGCTGCAAAACCTGTTTGCCCAGCACGGGAACCTTGAGTTCTATAAGATAAAGCCATAAACATGTGTATCCGAGTCTTCTATCAAAAGTTACAACTATTCATATGAAGTTGTACAAAATAGCTTTCTTTCACCAAGACAGTGCGTTTCTCACTGTTACATGCATTTGAATGGGGAACTCGACCGAAACAAAGTATAGGTTTTCATTATGTGAATAACTTGGAAATCTTAGCTCAAACAGCTGCAAAACCTGTTTTCCCAGCACGGGAACCTTGAGTTCTATAAGATAAAGCCATAAACATGTGTATCCGAGTCTTCTATCAAAAGTTACAGCTATTTATATGAAGTTGTACAAAAACGCTTTCTTTCGCCAAGACAGTGCGTTTCTCACTGTTACATGCATTTGAATGGGGAACTCGACCGAAACAAAGTATAAGTTTTCATTATGTGAATAACTTGGAAATCTTAGCTCAAACAGCTGCAAAACCTGTTTTCCCAGCACGGGAACCTTGAGTTCTATAAGATAAAGCCATAAACATGTGTATCCGAGTCTTCTATCAAAAGTTACAGCTATTTATATGAAGTTGTACAAAAACGCTTTCTTTCGCCAAGACAGTGCGTTTCTCACTGTTACATGCATTTGAATGGGGAACTCGACCGAAACAAAGTATAGGTTTTCATTATGTGAATAACTTGGAAATCTTAGCTCAAACAGCTGCAAAACCTGTTTTCCCAGCACGGGAACCTTGAGTTCTATAAGATAAAGCCATAAACATGTGTATCCGAGACTTCTATCAAAAGTTACAGCTATTTATATGAAGTTGTACAAAAACGCTTTCTTTCGCCAAGACAGTGCGTTTCTCACTGTTACATGCATTTGAATGGGGAACTCGACCGAAACAAAGTATAGGTTTTCATTATGTGAATAACTTGGAAATCTTAGCTCAAACAGCTGCAAAACCTGTTTTCCCAGCACGGGAACCTTGAGTTCTATAAGATAAAGCCATAAACATGTGTATCCGAGACTTCTATCAAAAGTTACAGCTATTTATATGAAGTTGTACAAAAACGCTTTCTTTCGCCAAGACAGTGCGTTTCTCACTGTTACATGCATTTGAATGGGGAACTCGACCGAAACAAAGTATAGGTTTTCATTATGTGAATAACTTGGAAATCTTAGCTCAAATAGCTGCAAAACCTGTTTGCCCAGCACGGGAACCTTGAGTTCTATAAGATAAAGCCATAAACATGTGTATCCGAGTCTTCTATCAAAAGTTACAACTATTCATATGAAGTTGTACAAAATAGCTTTCTTTCACCAAGACAGTGCGTTTCTCACTGTTACATGCATTTGAATGGGGAACTCGACCGAAACAAAGTATAGGTTTTCATTATGTGAATAACTTGGAAATCTTAGCTCAAACAGCTGCAAAACCTGTTTTCCCAGCACGGGAACCTTGAGTTCTATAAGATAAAGCCATAAACATGTGTATCCGAGTCTTCTATCAAAAGTTACAGCTATTTATATGAAGTTGTACAAAAACGCTTTCTTTCGCCAAGACAGTGCGTTTCTCACTGTTACATGCATTTGAATGGGGAACTCGACCGAAACAAAGTATAAGTTTTCATTATGTGAATAACTTGGAAATCTTAGCTCAAACAGCTGCAAAACCTGTTTTCCCAGCACGGGAACCTTGAGTTCTATAAGATAAAGCCATAAACATGTGTATCCGAGTCTTCTATCAAAAGTTACAGCTATTTATATGAAGTTGTACAAAAACGCTTTCTTTCGCCAAGACAGTGCATTTCTCACTGTTACATGCATTTGAATGGGGAACTCGACCGAAACAAAGTATAGGTTTTCATTATGTGAATAACTTGGAAATCTTAGCTCAAACAGCTGCAAAACCTGTTTGCCCAGCACGGGAACCTTGAGTTCTATAAGATAAAGCCATAAACATGTGTATCCGAGTCTTCTATCAAAAGTTACAACTATTCATATGAAGTTGTACAAAATAGCTTTCTTTCACCAAGACAGTGCGTTTCTCACTGTTACATGCATTTGAATGGGGAACTCGACCGAAACAAAGTATAAGTTTTCATTATGTGAATAACTTGGAAATCTTAGCTCAAACAGCTGCAAAACCTGTTTTCCCAGCACGGAGACCTTGAGTTCTATAAGATAAAGCCATAAACATGTTTGTCTGAGTCTTCTATCAAAAGTTACAGCTATTTATATGAAGTTGTACAAAAACGCTTTCTTCCGCCAAGACAGTGCGTTTCTCACTGTTACATGCATTTGAATGGGGAACTCGACCGAAACAAAGTATAAGTTTTCATTATGTGAATAACTTGGAAATCTTAGCTCAAACAGCTGCAAAACCTGTTTTCCCAGCACGGGAACCTTGAGTTCTATAAGATAAAGCCATAAACATGTGTATCCGAGTCTTCTATCAAAAGTTACAGCTATTTATATGAAGTTGTACAAAAACGCTTTCTTCCGCCAAGACAGTGCGTTTCTCACTGTTACATGCATTTGAATGGGGAACTCGACCGAAACAAAGTATAGGTTTTCATTATGTGAATAACTTGGAAATCTTAGCTCAAATAGCTGCAAAACCTGTTTGCCCAGCACGGGAACCTTGAGTTCTATAAGATAAAGCCATAAACATGTGTATCCGAGTCTTCTATCAAAAGTTACAGCTATTTATATGAAGTTGTACAAAAACGCTTTCTTTCGCCAAGACAGTGCGTTTCTCACTGTTACATGCATTTTGAATGGGGAACTCGACCGAAACAAAGTATAAGTTTTCATTATGTGAATAACTTGGAAATCTTAGCTCAAACAGCTGCAAAACCTGTTTTCCCAGCACGGAGACCTTGAGTTCTATAAGATAAAGCCATAAACATGTTTGTCTGAGTCTTCTATCAAAAGTTACAGCTATTTATATGAAGTTGTACAAAAACGCTTTCTTCCGCCAAGACAGTGCGTTTCTCACTGTTACATGCATTTGAATGGGGAACTCGACCGAAACAAAGTATAAGTTTTCATTATGTGAATAACTTGGAAATCTTAGCTCAAACAGCTGCAAAACCTGTTTTCCCAGCACGGGAACCTTGAGTTCTATAAGATAAAGCCATAAACATGTGTATCCGAGTCTTCTATCAAAAGTTACAGCTATTTATATGAAGTTGTACAAAAACGCTTTCTTCCGCCAAGACAGTGCGTTTCTCACTGTTACATGCATTTGAATGGGGAACTCGACCGAAACAAAGTATAGGTTTTCATTATGTGAATAACTTGGAAATCTTAGCTCAAATAGCTGCAAAACCTGTTTGCCCAGCACGGGAACCTTGAGTTCTATAAGATAAAGCCATAAACATGTGTATCCGAGTCTTCTATCAAAAGTTACAGCTATTTATATGAAGTTGTACAAAAACGCTTTCTTTCGCCAAGACAGTGCGTTTCTCACTGTTACATGCATTTTGAATGGGGAACTCGACCGAAACAAAGTATAAGTTTTCATTATGTGAATAACTTGGAAATCTTAGCTCAAACAGCTGCAAAACCTGTTTTCCCAGCACGGAGACCTTGAGTTCTATAAGATAAAGCCATAAACATGTTTGTCTGAGTCTTCTATCAAAAGTTACAGCTATTTATATGAAGTTGTACAAAAACGCTTTCTTCCGCCAAGACAGTGCGTTTCTCACTGTTACATGCATTTGAATGGGGAACTCGACCGAAACAAAGTATAAGTTTTCATTATGTGAATAACTTGGAAATCTTAGCTCAAACAGCTGCAAAACCTGTTTTCCCAGCACGGGAACCTTGAGTTCTATAAGATAAAGCCATAAACATGTGTATCCGAGTCTTCTATCAAAAGTTACAGCTATTTATATGAAGTTGTACAAAAACGCTTTCTTCCGCCAAGACAGTGCGTTTCTCACTGTTACATGCATTTGAATGGGGAACTCGACCGAAACAAAGTATAGGTTTTCATTATGTGAATAACTTGGAAATCTTAGCTCAAATAGCTGCAAAACCTGTTTGCCCAGCACGGGAACCTTGAGTTCTATAAGATAAAGCCATAAACATGTGTATCCGAGTCTTCTATCAAAAGTTACAGCTATTTATATGAAGTTGTACAAAAACGCTTTCTTTCGCCAAGACAGTGCGTTTCTCACTGTTACATGCATTTTGAATGGGGAACTCGACCGAAACAAAGTATAAGTTTTCATTATGTGAATAACTTGGAAATCTTAGCTCAAACAGCTGCAAAACCTGTTTTCCCAGCACGGGAACCTTGAGTTCTATAAGATAAAGCCATAAACATGTGTATCCGAGTCTTCTATCAAAAGTTACAGCTATTTATATGAAGTTGTACAAAAACGCTTTCTTTCGCCAAGACAGTGCGTTTCTCACTGTTACATGCATTTGAATGGGGAACTCGACCGAAACAAAGTATAAGTTTTCATTATGTGAATAACTTGGAAATCTTAGCTCAAACAGCTGCAAAACCTGTTTTCCCAGCACGGGAACCTTGAGTTCTATAAGATAAAGCCATAAACATGTGTATCCGAGTCTTCTATCAAAAGTTACAGCTATTTATATGAAGTTGTACAAAAACGCTTTCTTTCGCCAAGACAGTGCGTTTCTCACTGTTACATGCATTTGAATGGGGAACTCGACCGAAACAAAGTATAGGTTTTCATTATGTGAATAACTTGGAAATCTTAGCTCAAACAGCTGCAAAACCTGTTTTCCCAGCACGGGAACCTTGAGTTCTATAAGATAAAGCCATAAACATGTGTATCCGAGTCTTCTATCAAAAGTTACAGCTATTTATATGAAGTTGTACAAAAACGCTTTCTTTCGCCAAGACAGTGCGTTTCTCACTGTTACATGCATTTGAATGGGGAACTCGACCGAAACAAAGTATAGGTTTTCATTATGTGAATAACTTGGAAATCTTAGCTCAAACAGCTGCAAAACCTGTTTGCCCAGCACGGGAACCTTGAGTTCTATAAGATAAAGCCATAAACATGTGTATCCGAGACTTCTATCAAAAGTTACAGCTATTTCTATGAAGTTGTACAAAAACGCTTTCTTTCGCCAAGACAGTGCGTTTCTCACTGTTACATGCATTTTGAATGGGGAACTCGACCGAAACAAAGTATAAGTTTTCATTATGTGAATAACTTGGAAATCTTAGCTCAAACAGCTGCAAAACCTGTTTTCCCAGCACGGGAACCTTGAGTTCTATAAGATAAAGCCATAAACATGTGTATCCGAGTCTTCTATCAAAAGTTACAGCTATTTATATGAAGTTGTACAAAAACGCTTTCTTTCGCCAAGACAGTGCGTTTCTCACTGTTACATGCATTTGAATGGGGAACTCGACCGAAACAAAGTATAAGTTTTCATTATGTGAATAACTTGGAAATCTTAGCTCAAACAGCTGCAAAACCTGTTTTCCCAGCACGGGAACCTTGAGTTCTATAAGATAAAGCCATAAACATGTGTATCCGAGTCTTCTATCAAAAGTTACAGCTATTTATATGAAGTTGTACAAAAACGCTTTCTTTCACCAAGACAGTGCGTTTCTCACTGTTACATGCATTTGAATGGGGAACTCGACCGAAACAAAGTATAGGTTTTCATTATGTGAATAACTTGGAAATCTTAGCTCAAACAGCTGCAAAACCTGTTTGCCCAGCACGGGAACCTTGAGTTCTATAAGATAAAGCCATAAACATGTGTGTCTGAGTCTTCTATCAAAAGTTACAGCTATTTATATGAAGTTGTACAAAAACGCTTTCTTTCGCCAAGACAGTGCGTTTCTCACTGTTACATGCATTTGAATGGGGAACTCGACCGAAACAAAGTATAAGTTTTCATTATGTGAATAACTTGGAAATCTTAGCTCAAACAGCTGCAAAACCTGTTTTCCCAGCACGGAGACCTTGAGTTCTATAAGATAAAGCCATAAACATGTTTGTCTGAGTCTTCTATCAAAAGTTACAGCTATTTATATGAAGTTGTACAAAAACGCTTTCTTTCGCCAAGACAGTGCGTTTCTCACTGTTACATGCATTTTGAATGGGGAACTCGACCGAAACAAAGTATAGGTTTTCATTATGTGAATAACTTGGAAATCTTAGCTCAAACAGCTGCAAAACCTGTTTTCCCAGCACGGGAACCTTGAGTTCTATAAGATAAAGCCATAAACATGTGTATCCGAGTCTTCTATCAAAAGTTACAGCTATTTATATGAAGTTGTACAAAAACGCTTTCTTTCACCAAGACAGTGCGTTTCTCACTGTTACATGCATTTGAATGGGGAACTCGACCGAAACAAAGTATAGGTTTTCATTATGTGAATAACTTGGAAATCTTAGCTCAAACAGCTGCAAAACCTGTTTGCCCAGCACGGGAACCTTGAGTTCTATAAGATAAAGCCATAAACATGTGTGTCTGAGTCTTCTATCAAAAGTTACAGCTATTTATATGAAGTTGTACAAAAACGCTTTCTTTCGCCAAGACAGTGCGTTTCTCACTGTTACATGCATTTGAATGGGGAACTCGACCGAAACAAAGTATAAGTTTTCATTATGTGAATAACTTGGAAATCTTAGCTCAAACAGCTGCAAAACCTGTTTGCCCAGCACGGGAACCTTGAGTTCTATAAGATAAAGCCATAAACATGTGTATCCGAGTCTTCTATCAAAAGTTACAGCTATTTATATGAAGTTGTACAAAAACGCTTTCTTTCGCCAAGACAGTGCGTTTCTCACTGTTACATGCATTTGAATGGGGAACTCGACCGAAACAAAGTATAGGTTTTCATTATGTGAATAACTTGGAAATCTTAGCTCAAACAGCTGCAAAACCTGTTTTCCCAGCACGGGAACCTTGAGTTCTATAAGATAAAGCCATAAACATGTGTATCCGAGTCTTCTATCAAAAGTTACAGCTATTTATATGAAGTTGTACAAAAACGCTTTCTTTCACCAAGACAGTGCGTTTCTCACTGTTACATGCATTTGAATGGGGAACTCGACCGAAACAAAGTATAGGTTTTCATTATGTGAATAACTTGGAAATCTTAGCTCAAACAGCTGCAAAACCTGTTTGCCCAGCACGGGAACCTTGAGTTCTATAAGATAAAGCCATAAACATGTGTGTCTGAGTCTTCTATCAAAAGTTACAGCTATTTATATGAAGTTGTACAAAAACGCTTTCTTTCGCCAAGACAGTGCGTTTCTCACTGTTACATGCATTTGAATGGGGAACTCGACCGAAACAAAGTATAGGTTTTCATTATGTGAATAACTTGGAAATCTTAGCTCAAACAGCTGCAAAACCTGTTTGCCCAGCACGGGAACCTTGAGTTCTATAAGATAAAGCCATAAACATGTGTATCCGAGTCTTCTATCAAAAGTTACAACTATTCATATGAAGTTGTACAAAATAGCTTTCTTTCACCAAGACAGTGCGTTTCTCACTGTTACATGCATTTGAATGGGGAACTCGACCGAAACAAAGTATAAGTTTTCATTATGTGAATAACTTGGAAATCTTAGCTCAAACAGCTGCAAAACCTGTTTTCCCAGCACGGGAACCTTGAGTTCTATAAGATAAAGCCATAAACATGTGTATCCGAGTCTTCTATCAAAAGTTACAGCTATTTATATGAAGTTGTACAAAAACGCTTTCTTTCACCAAGACAGTGCGTTTCTCACTGTTACATGCATTTGAATGGGGAACTCGACCGAAACAAAGTATAGGTTTTCATTATGTGAATAACTTGGAAATCTTAGCTCAAACAGCTGCAAAACCTGTTTGCCCAGCACGGGAACCTTGAGTTCTATAAGATAAAGCCATAAACATGTGTGTCTGAGTCTTCTATCAAAAGTTACAGCTATTTATATGAAGTTGTACAAAAACGCTTTCTTTCGCCAAGACAGTGCGTTTCTCACTGTTACATGCATTTGAATGGGGAACTCGACCGAAACAAAGTATAAGTTTTCATTATGTGAATAACTTGGAAATCTTAGCTCAAACAGCTGCAAAACCTGTTTTCCCAGCACGGAGACCTTGAGTTCTATAAGATAAAGCCATAAACATGTTTGTCTGAGTCTTCTATCAAAAGTTACAGCTATTTATATGAAGTTGTACAAAAACGCTTTCTTTCGCCAAGACAGTGCGTTTCTCACTGTTACATGCATTTGAATGGGGAACTCGACCGAAACAAAGTATAAGTTTTCATTATGTGAATAACTTGGAAATCTTAGCTCAAACAGCTGCAAAACCTGTTTTCCCAGCACGGGAACCTTGAGTTCTATAAGATAAAGCCATAAACATGTGTATCCGAGTCTTCTATCAAAAGTTACAGCTATTTATATGAAGTTGTACAAAAACGCTTTCTTTCGCCAAGACAGTGCGTTTCTCACTGTTACATGCATTTTGAATGGGGAACTCGACCGAAACAAAGTATAAGTTTTCATTATGTGAATAACTTGGAAATCTTAGCTCAAACAGCTGCAAAACCTGTTTTCCCAGCACGGGAACCTTGAGTTCTATAAGATAAAGCCATAAACATGTGTATCCGAGTCTTCTATCAAAAGTTACAGCTATTTATATGAAGTTGTACAAAAACGCTTTCTTTCGCCAAGACAGTGCGTTTCTCACTGTTACATGCATTTGAATGGGGAACTCGACCGAAACAAAGTATAGGTTTTCATTATGTGAATAACTTGGAAATCTTAGCTCAAACAGCTGCAAAACCTGTTTGCCCAGCACGGGAACCTTGAGTTCTATAAGATAAAGCCATAAACATGTGTATCCGAGTCTTCTATCAAAAGTTACAACTATTCATATGAAGTTGTACAAAAACGCTTTCTTTCACCAAGACAGTGCCTTTCTCACTGTTACATGCATTTGAATGGGGAACTCGACCGAAACAAAGTATAAGTTTTCATTATGTGAATAACTTGGAAATCTTAGCTCAAACAGCTGCAAAACCTGTTTTCCCAGCACGGAGACCTTGAGTTCTATAAGATAAAGCCATAAACATGTTTGTCTGAGTCTTCTATCAAAAGTTACAGCTATTTATATGAAGTTGTACAAAAACGCTTTCTTTCACCAAGACAGTGCGTTTCTCACTGTTACATGCATTTGAATGGGGAACTCGACCGAAACAAAGTATAAGTTTTCATTATGTGAATAACTTGGAAATCTTAGCTCAAACAGCTGCAAAACCTGTTTTCCCAGCACAGGAACCTTGAGTTCTATAAGATAAAGCCATAAACATGTGTATCCGAGTCTTCTATCAAAAGTTACAGCTATTTATATGAAGTTGTACAAAAACGCTTTCTTTCGCCAAGACAGTGCGTTTCTCACTGTTACATGCATTTGAATGGGGAACTCGACCGAAACAAAGTATAGGTTTTCATTATGTGAATAACTTGGAAATCTTAGCTCAAACAGCTGCAAAACCTGTTTGCCCAGCACGGGAACCTTGAGTTCTATAAGATAAAGCCATAAACATGTGTATCCGAGACTTCTATCAAAAGTTACAGCTATTTCTATGAAGTTGTACAAAAACGCTTTCTTTCGCCAAGACAGTGCGTTTCTCACTGTTACATGCATTTTGAATGGGGAACTCGACCGAAACAAAGTATAAGTTTTCATTATGTGAATAACTTGGAAATCTTAGCTCAAACAGCTGCAAAACCTGTTTTCCCAGCACGGGAACCTTGAGTTCTATAAGATAAAGCCATAAACATGTGTATCCGAGTCTTCTATCAAAAGTTACAGCTATTTATATGAAGTTGTACAAAAACGCTTTCTTTCGCCAAGACAGTGCGTTTCTCACTGTTACATGCATTTGAATGGGGAACTCGACCGAAACAAAGTATAAGTTTTCATTATGTGAATAACTTGGAAATCTTAGCTCAAACAGCTGCAAAACCTGTTTTCCCAGCACGGAGACCTTGAGTTCTATAAGATAAAGCCATAAACATGTTTGTCTGAGTCTTCTATCAAAAGTTACAGCTATTTATATGAAGTTGTACAAAAACGCTTTCTTTCGCCAAGACAGTGCGTTTCTCACTGTTACATGCATTTTGAATGGGGAACTCGACCGAAACAAAGTATAGGTTTTCATTATGTGAATAACTTGGAAATCTTAGCTCAAACAGCTGCAAAACCTGTTTTCCCAGCACGGGAACCTTGAGTTCTATAAGATAAAGCCATAAACATGTGTATCCGAGTCTTCTATCAAAAGTTACAGCTATTTATATGAAGTTGTACAAAAACGCTTTCTTTCACCAAGACAGTGCGTTTCTCACTGTTACATGCATTTGAATGGGGAACTCGACCGAAACAAAGTATAGGTTTTCATTATGTGAATAACTTGGAAATCTTAGCTCAAACAGCTGCAAAACCTGTTTGCCCAGCACGGGAACCTTGAGTTCTATAAGATAAAGCCATAAACATGTGTGTCTGAGTCTTCTATCAAAAGTTACAGCTATTTATATGAAGTTGTACAAAAACGCTTTCTTTCGCCAAGACAGTGCGTTTCTCACTGTTACATGCATTTGAATGGGGAACTCGACCGAAACAAAGTATAAGTTTTCATTATGTGAATAACTTGGAAATCTTAGCTCAAACAGCTGCAAAACCTGTTTTCCCAGCACGGAGACCTTGAGTTCTATAAGATAAAGCCATAAACATGTTTGTCTGAGTCTTCTATCAAAAGTTACAGCTATTTATATGAAGTTGTACAAAAACGCTTTCTTTCGCCAAGACAGTGCGTTTCTCACTGTTACATGCATTTTGAATGGGGAACTCGACCGAAACAAAGTATAGGTTTTCATTATGTGAATAACTTGGAAATCTTAGCTCAAACAGCTGCAAAACCTGTTTTCCCAGCACGGGAACCTTGAGTTCTATAAGATAAAGCCATAAACATGTGTATCCGAGTCTTCTATCAAAAGTTACAGCTATTTATATGAAGTTGTACAAAAACGCTTTCTTTCACCAAGACAGTGCGTTTCTCACTGTTACATGCATTTGAATGGGGAACTCGACCGAAACAAAGTATAGGTTTTCATTATGTGAATAACTTGGAAATCTTAGCTCAAACAGCTGCAAAACCTGTTTGCCCAGCACGGGAACCTTGAGTTCTATAAGATAAAGCCATAAACATGTGTGTCTGAGTCTTCTATCAAAAGTTACAGCTATTTATATGAAGTTGTACAAAAACGCTTTCTTTCGCCAAGACAGTGCGTTTCTCACTGTTACATGCATTTGAATGGGGAACTCGACCGAAACAAAGTATAAGTTTTCATTATGTGAATAACTTGGAAATCTTAGCTCAAACAGCTGCAAAACCTGTTTGCCCAGCACGGGAACCTTGAGTTCTATAAGATAAAGCCATAAACATGTGTATCCGAGTCTTCTATCAAAAGTTACAGCTATTTATATGAAGTTGTACAAAAACGCTTTCTTTCGCCAAGACAGTGCGTTTCTCACTGTTACATGCATTTGAATGGGGAACTCGACCGAAACAAAGTATAGGTTTTCATTATGTGAATAACTTGGAAATCTTAGCTCAAACAGCTGCAAAACCTGTTTTCCCAGCACGGGAACCTTGAGTTCTATAAGATAAAGCCATAAACATGTGTATCCGAGTCTTCTATCAAAAGTTACAGCTATTTATATGAAGTTGTACAAAAACGCTTTCTTTCACCAAGACAGTGCGTTTCTCACTGTTACATGCATTTGAATGGGGAACTCGACCGAAACAAAGTATAGGTTTTCATTATGTGAATAACTTGGAAATCTTAGCTCAAACAGCTGCAAAACCTGTTTGCCCAGCACGGGAACCTTGAGTTCTATAAGATAAAGCCATAAACATGTGTATCCGAGTCTTCTATCAAAAGTTACAACTATTCATATGAAGTTGTACAAAATAGCTTTCTTTCACCAAGACAGTGCGTTTCTCACTGTTACATGCATTTGAATGGGGAACTCGACCGAAACAAAGTATAGGTTTTCATTATGTGAATAACTTGGAAATCTTAGCTCAAACAGCTGCAAAACCTGTTTTCCCAGCACGGGAACCTTGAGTTCTATAAGATAAAGCCATAAACATGTGTATCCGAGTCTTCTATCAAAAGTTACAGCTATTTATATGAAGTTGTACAAAAACGCTTTCTTTCGCCAAGACAGTGCGTTTCTCACTGTTACATGCATTTGAATGGGGAACTCGACCGAAACAAAGTATAAGTTTTCATTATGTGAATAACTTGGAAATCTTAGCTCAAACAGCTGCAAAACCTGTTTTCCCAGCACGGGAACCTTGAGTTCTATAAGATAAAGCCATAAACATGTGTATCCGAGTCTTCTATCAAAAGTTACAGCTATTTATATGAAGTTGTACAAAAACGCTTTCTTTCGCCAAGACAGTGCGTTTCTCACTGTTACATGCATTTGAATGGGGAACTCGACCGAAACAAAGTATAGGTTTTCATTATGTGAATAACTTGGAAATCTTAGCTCAAACAGCTGCAAAACCTGTTTGCCCAGCACGGGAACCTTGAGTTCTATAAGATAAAGCCATAAACATGTGTATCCGAGTCTTCTATCAAAAGTTACAACTATTCATATGAAGTTGTACAAAATAGCTTTCTTTCACCAAGACAGTGCGTTTCTCACTGTTACATGCATTTGAATGGGGAACTCGACCGAAACAAAGTATAAGTTTTCATTATGTGAATAACTTGGAAATCTTAGCTCAAACAGCTGCAAAACCTGTTTTCCCAGCACGGAGACCTTGAGTTCTATAAGATAAAGCCATAAACATGTTTGTCTGAGTCTTCTATCAAAAGTTACAGCTATTTATATGAAGTTGTACAAAAACGCTTTCTTTCGCCAAGACAGTGCGTTTCTCACTGTTACATGCATTTTGAATGGGGAACTCGACCGAAACAAAGTATAGGTTTTCATTATGTGAATAACTTGGAAATCTTAGCTCAAACAGCTGCAAAACCTGTTTTCCCAGCACGGGAACCTTGAGTTCTATAAGATAAAGCCATAAACATGTGTATCCGAGTCTTCTATCAAAAGTTACAGCTATTTATATGAAGTTGTACAAAAACGCTTTCTTTCACCAAGACAGTGCGTTTCTCACTGTTACATGCATTTGAATGGGGAACTCGACCGAAACAAAGTATAGGTTTTCATTATGTGAATAACTTGGAAATCTTAGCTCAAACAGCTGCAAAACCTGTTTGCCCAGCACGGGAACCTTGAGTTCTATAAGATAAAGCCATAAACATGTTTGTCTGAGTCTTCTATCAAAAGTTACAGCTATTTATATGAAGTTGTACAAAAACGCTTTCTTTCGCCAAGACAGTGCGTTTCTCACTGTTACATGCATTTGAATGGGGAACTCGACCGAAACAAAGTATAAGTTTTCATTATGTGAATAACTTGGAAATCTTAGCTCAAACAGCTGCAAAACCTGTTTTCCCAGCACGGAGACCTTGAGTTCTATAAGATAAAGCCATAAACATGTTTGTCTGAGTCTTCTATCAAAAGTTACAGCTATTTATATGAAGTTGTACAAAAACGCTTTCTTTCGCCAAGACAGTGCGTTTCTCACTGTTACATGCATTTTGAATGGGGAACTCGACCGAAACAAAGTATAGGTTTTCATTATGTGAATAACTTGGAAATCTTAGCTCAAACAGCTGCAAAACCTGTTTTCCCAGCACGGGAACCTTGAGTTCTATAAGATAAAGCCATAAACATGTGTATCCGAGTCTTCTATCAAAAGTTACAGCTATTTATATGAAGTTGTACAAAAACGCTTTCTTTCACCAAGACAGTGCGTTTCTCACTGTTACATGCATTTGAATGGGGAACTCGACCGAAACAAAGTATAGGTTTTCATTATGTGAATAACTTGGAAATCTTAGCTCAAACAGCTGCAAAACCTGTTTGCCCAGCACGGGAACCTTGAGTTCTATAAGATAAAGCCATAAACATGTGTGTCTGAGTCTTCTATCAAAAGTTACAGCTATTTATATGAAGTTGTACAAAAACGCTTTCTTTCGCCAAGACAGTGCGTTTCTCACTGTTACATGCATTTGAATGGGGAACTCGACCGAAACAAAGTATAAGTTTTCATTATGTGAATAACTTGGAAATCTTAGCTCAAACAGCTGCAAAACCTGTTTTCCCAGCACGGGAACCTTGAGTTCTATAAGATAAAGCCATAAACATGTGTATCCGAGTCTTCTATCAAAAGTTACAGCTATTTATATGAAGTTGTACAAAAACGCTTTCTTTCGCCAAGACAGTGCGTTTCTCACTGTTACATGCATTTGAATGGGGAACTCGACCGAAACAAAGTATAGGTTTTCATTATGTGAATAACTTGGAAATCTTAGCTCAAACAGCTGCAAAACCTGTTTTCCCAGCACGGGAACCTTGAGTTCTATAAGATAAAGCCATAAACATGTGTATCCGAGTCTTCTATCAAAAGTTACAGCTATTTATATGAAGTTGTACAAAAACGCTTTCTTTCACCAAGACAGTGCGTTTCTCACTGTTACATGCATTTGAATGGGGAACTCGACCGAAACAAAGTATAGGTTTTCATTATGTGAATAACTTGGAAATCTTAGCTCAAACAGCTGCAAAACCTGTTTGCCCAGCACGGGAACCTTGAGTTCTATAAGATAAAGCCATAAACATGTGTGTCTGAGTCTTCTATCAAAAGTTACAGCTATTTATATGAAGTTGTACAAAAACGCTTTCTTTCGCCAAGACAGTGCGTTTCTCACTGTTACATGCATTTGAATGGGGAACTCGACCGAAACAAAGTATAAGTTTTCATTATGTGAATAACTTGGAAATCTTAGCTCAAACAGCTGCAAAACCTGTTTTCCCAGCACGGGAACCTTGAGTTCTATAAGATAAAGCCATAAACATGTGTATCCGAGTCTTCTATCAAAAGTTACAGCTATTTATATGAAGTTGTACAAAAACGCTTTCTTTCGCCAAGACAGTGCGTTTCTCACTGTTACATGCATTTGAATGGGGAACTCGACCGAAACAAAGTATAGGTTTTCATTATGTGAATAACTTGGAAATCTTAGCTCAAATAGCTGCAAAACCTGTTTGCCCAGCACGGGAACCTTGAGTTCTATAAGATAAAGCCATAAACATGTGTATCCGAGTCTTCTATCAAAAGTTACAACTATTCATATGAAGTTGTACAAAATAGCTTTCTTTCACCAAGACAGTGCGTTTCTCACTGTTACATGCATTTGAATGGGGAACTCGACCGAAACAAAGTATAGGTTTTCATTATGTGAATAACTTGGAAATCTTAGCTCAAACAGCTGCAAAACCTGTTTTCCCAGCACGGGAACCTTGAGTTCTATAAGATAAAGCCATAAACATGTGTATCCGAGTCTTCTATCAAAAGTTACAGCTATTTATATGAAGTTGTACAAAAACGCTTTCTTTCGCCAAGACAGTGCGTTTCTCACTGTTACATGCATTTGAATGGGGAACTCGACCGAAACAAAGTATAAGTTTTCATTATGTGAATAACTTGGAAATCTTAGCTCAAACAGCTGCAAAACCTGTTTTCCCAGCACGGGAACCTTGAGTTCTATAAGATAAAGCCATAAACATGTGTATCCGAGTCTTCTATCAAAAGTTACAGCTATTTATATGAAGTTGTACAAAAACGCTTTCTTTCGCCAAGACAGTGCGTTTCTCACTGTTACATGCATTTGAATGGGGAACTCGACCGAAACAAAGTATAGGTTTTCATTATGTGAATAACTTGGAAATCTTAGCTCAAACAGCTGCAAAACCTGTTTGCCCAGCACGGGAACCTTGAGTTCTATAAGATAAAGCCATAAACATGTGTATCCGAGTCTTCTATCAAAAGTTACAACTATTCATATGAAGTTGTACAAAATAGCTTTCTTTCACCAAGACAGTGCGTTTCTCACTGTTACATGCATTTGAATGGGGAACTCGACCGAAACAAAGTATAAGTTTTCATTATGTGAATAACTTGGAAATCTTAGCTCAAACAGCTGCAAAACCTGTTTTCCCAGCACGGGAACCTTGAGTTCTATAAGATAAAGCCATAAACATGTGTATCCGAGTCTTCTATCAAAAGTTACAGCTATTTATATGAAGTTGTACAAAAACGCTTTCTTTCGCCAAGACAGTGCGTTTCTCACTGTTACATGCATTTGAATGGGGAACTCGACCGAAACAAAGTATAGGTTTTCATTATGTGAATAACTTGGAAATCTTAGCTCAAACAGCTGCAAAACCTGTTTTCCCAGCACGGGAACCTTGAGTTCTATAAGATAAAGCCATAAACATGTGTATCCGAGTCTTCTATCAAAAGTTACAGCTATTTATATGAAGTTGTACAAAAACGCTTTCTTTCACCAAGACAGTGCGTTTCTCACTGTTACATGCATTTGAATGGGGAACTCGACCGAAACAAAGTATAGGTTTTCATTATGTGAATAACTTGGAAATCTTAGCTCAAACAGCTGCAAAACCTGTTTGCCCAGCACGGGAACCTTGAGTTCTATAAGATAAAGCCATAAACATGTGTATCCGAGTCTTCTATCAAAAGTTACAACTATTCATATGAAGTTGTACAAAATAGCTTTCTTTCACCAAGACAGTGCGTTTCTCACTGTTACATGCATTTGAATGGGGAACTCGACCGAAACAAAGTATAGGTTTTCATTATGTGAATAACTTGGAAATCTTAGCTCAAACAGCTGCAAAACCTGTTTTCCCAGCACGGGAACCTTGAGTTCTATAAGATAAAGCCATAAACATGTGTATCCGAGTCTTCTATCAAAAGTTACAGCTATTTATATGAAGTTGTACAAAAACGCTTTCTTTCGCCAAGACAGTGCGTTTCTCACTGTTACATGCATTTGAATGGGGAACTCGACCGAAACAAAGTATAAGTTTTCATTATGTGAATAACTTGGAAATCTTAGCTCAAACAGCTGCAAAACCTGTTTTCCCAGCACGGGAACCTTGAGTTCTATAAGATAAAGCCATAAACATGTGTATCCGAGTCTTCTATCAAAAGTTACAGCTATTTATATGAAGTTGTACAAAAACGCTTTCTTTCGCCAAGACAGTGCGTTTCTCACTGTTACATGCATTTGAATGGGGAACTCGACCGAAACAAAGTATAGGTTTTCATTATGTGAATAACTTGGAAATCTTAGCTCAAACAGCTGCAAAACCTGTTTGCCCAGCACGGGAACCTTGAGTTCTATAAGATAAAGCCATAAACATGTGTATCCGAGTCTTCTATCAAAAGTTACAACTATTCATATGAAGTTGTACAAAATAGCTTTCTTTCACCAAGACAGTGCGTTTCTCACTGTTACATGCATTTGAATGGGGAACTCGACCGAAACAAAGTATAAGTTTTCATTATGTGAATAACTTGGAAATCTTAGCTCAAACAGCTGCAAAACCTGTTTTCCCAGCACGGAGACCTTGAGTTCTATAAGATAAAGCCATAAACATGTTTGTCTGAGTCTTCTATCAAAAGTTACAGCTATTTATATGAAGTTGTACAAAAACGCTTTCTTTCGCCAAGACAGTGCGTTTCTCACTGTTACATGCATTTTGAATGGGGAACTCGACCGAAACAAAGTATAGGTTTTCATTATGTGAATAACTTGGAAATCTTAGCTCAAACAGCTGCAAAACCTGTTTTCCCAGCACGGGAACCTTGAGTTCTATAAGATAAAGCCATAAACATGTGTATCCGAGTCTTCTATCAAAAGTTACAGCTATTTATATGAAGTTGTACAAAAACGCTTTCTTTCACCAAGACAGTGCGTTTCTCACTGTTACATGCATTTGAATGGGGAACTCGACCGAAACAAAGTATAGGTTTTCATTATGTGAATAACTTGGAAATCTTAGCTCAAACAGCTGCAAAACCTGTTTGCCCAGCACGGGAACCTTGAGTTCTATAAGATAAAGCCATAAACATGTTTGTCTGAGTCTTCTATCAAAAGTTACAGCTATTTATATGAAGTTGTACAAAAACGCTTTCTTTCGCCAAGACAGTGCGTTTCTCACTGTTACATGCATTTGAATGGGGAACTCGACCGAAACAAAGTATAAGTTTTCATTATGTGAATAACTTGGAAATCTTAGCTCAAACAGCTGCAAAACCTGTTTTCCCAGCACGGAGACCTTGAGTTCTATAAGATAAAGCCATAAACATGTTTGTCTGAGTCTTCTATCAAAAGTTACAGCTATTTATATGAAGTTGTACAAAAACGCTTTCTTTCGCCAAGACAGTGCGTTTCTCACTGTTACATGCATTTTGAATGGGGAACTCGACCGAAACAAAGTATAGGTTTTCATTATGTGAATAACTTGGAAATCTTAGCTCAAACAGCTGCAAAACCTGTTTTCCCAGCACGGGAACCTTGAGTTCTATAAGATAAAGCCATAAACATGTGTATCCGAGTCTTCTATCAAAAGTTACAGCTATTTATATGAAGTTGTACAAAAACGCTTTCTTTCACCAAGACAGTGCGTTTCTCACTGTTACATGCATTTGAATGGGGAACTCGACCGAAACAAAGTATAGGTTTTCATTATGTGAATAACTTGGAAATCTTAGCTCAAACAGCTGCAAAACCTGTTTGCCCAGCACGGGAACCTTGAGTTCTATAAGATAAAGCCATAAACATGTGTGTCTGAGTCTTCTATCAAAAGTTACAGCTATTTATATGAAGTTGTACAAAAACGCTTTCTTTCGCCAAGACAGTGCGTTTCTCACTGTTACATGCATTTGAATGGGGAACTCGACCGAAACAAAGTATAAGTTTTCATTATGTGAATAACTTGGAAATCTTAGCTCAAACAGCTGCAAAACCTGTTTTCCCAGCACGGGAACCTTGAGTTCTATAAGATAAAGCCATAAACATGTGTATCCGAGTCTTCTATCAAAAGTTACAGCTATTTATATGAAGTTGTACAAAAACGCTTTCTTTCGCCAAGACAGTGCGTTTCTCACTGTTACATGCATTTGAATGGGGAACTCGACCGAAACAAAGTATAGGTTTTCATTATGTGAATAACTTGGAAATCTTAGCTCAAACAGCTGCAAAACCTGTTTTCCCAGCACGGGAACCTTGAGTTCTATAAGATAAAGCCATAAACATGTGTATCCGAGTCTTCTATCAAAAGTTACAGCTATTTATATGAAGTTGTACAAAAACGCTTTCTTTCACCAAGACAGTGCGTTTCTCACTGTTACATGCATTTGAATGGGGAACTCGACCGAAACAAAGTATAGGTTTTCATTATGTGAATAACTTGGAAATCTTAGCTCAAACAGCTGCAAAACCTGTTTGCCCAGCACGGGAACCTTGAGTTCTATAAGATAAAGCCATAAACATGTGTGTCTGAGTCTTCTATCAAAAGTTACAGCTATTTATATGAAGTTGTACAAAAACGCTTTCTTTCGCCAAGACAGTGCGTTTCTCACTGTTACATGCATTTGAATGGGGAACTCGACCGAAACAAAGTATAAGTTTTCATTATGTGAATAACTTGGAAATCTTAGCTCAAACAGCTGCAAAACCTGTTTTCCCAGCACGGGAACCTTGAGTTCTATAAGATAAAGCCATAAACATGTGTATCCGAGTCTTCTATCAAAAGTTACAGCTATTTATATGAAGTTGTACAAAAACGCTTTCTTTCGCCAAGACAGTGCGTTTCTCACTGTTACATGCATTTGAATGGGGAACTCGACCGAAACAAAGTATAGGTTTTCATTATGTGAATAACTTGGAAATCTTAGCTCAAATAGCTGCAAAACCTGTTTGCCCAGCACGGGAACCTTGAGTTCTATAAGATAAAGCCATAAACATGTGTATCCGAGTCTTCTATCAAAAGTTACAACTATTCATATGAAGTTGTACAAAATAGCTTTCTTTCACCAAGACAGTGCGTTTCTCACTGTTACATGCATTTGAATGGGGAACTCGACCGAAACAAAGTATAGGTTTTCATTATGTGAATAACTTGGAAATCTTAGCTCAAACAGCTGCAAAACCTGTTTTCCCAGCACGGGAACCTTGAGTTCTATAAGATAAAGCCATAAACATGTGTATCCGAGTCTTCTATCAAAAGTTACAGCTATTTATATGAAGTTGTACAAAAACGCTTTCTTTCGCCAAGACAGTGCGTTTCTCACTGTTACATGCATTTGAATGGGGAACTCGACCGAAACAAAGTATAAGTTTTCATTATGTGAATAACTTGGAAATCTTAGCTCAAACAGCTGCAAAACCTGTTTTCCCAGCACGGGAACCTTGAGTTCTATAAGATAAAGCCATAAACATGTGTATCCGAGTCTTCTATCAAAAGTTACAGCTATTTATATGAAGTTGTACAAAAACGCTTTCTTTCGCCAAGACAGTGCGTTTCTCACTGTTACATGCATTTGAATGGGGAACTCGACCGAAACAAAGTATAGGTTTTCATTATGTGAATAACTTGGAAATCTTAGCTCAAACAGCTGCAAAACCTGTTTGCCCAGCACGGGAACCTTGAGTTCTATAAGATAAAGCCATAAACATGTGTATCCGAGTCTTCTATCAAAAGTTACAACTATTCATATGAAGTTGTACAAAATAGCTTTCTTTCACCAAGACAGTGCGTTTCTCACTGTTACATGCATTTGAATGGGGAACTCGACCGAAACAAAGTATAAGTTTTCATTATGTGAATAACTTGGAAATCTTAGCTCAAACAGCTGCAAAACCTGTTTTCCCAGCACGGGAACCTTGAGTTCTATAAGATAAAGCCATAAACATGTGTATCCGAGTCTTCTATCAAAAGTTACAGCTATTTATATGAAGTTGTACAAAAACGCTTTCTTTCGCCAAGACAGTGCGTTTCTCACTGTTACATGCATTTGAATGGGGAACTCGACCGAAACAAAGTATAGGTTTTCATTATGTGAATAACTTGGAAATCTTAGCTCAAATAGCTGCAAAACCTGTTTGCCCAGCACGGGAACCTTGAGTTCTATAAGATAAAGCCATAAACATGTGTATCCGAGTCTTCTATCAAAAGTTACAACTATTCATATGAAGTTGTACAAAATAGCTTTCTTTCACCAAGATAGTGCGTTTCTCACTGTTACATGCATTTGAATGGGGAACTCGACCGAAACAAAGTATAGGTTTTCATTATGTGAATAACTTGGAAATCTTAGCTCAAACAGCTGCAAAACCTGTTTTCCCAGCACGGGAACCTTGAGTTCTATAAGATAAAGCCATAAACATGTGTATCCGAGTCTTCTATCAAAAGTTACAGCTATTTATATGAAGTTGTACAAAAACGCTTTCTTTCGCCAAGACAGTGCGTTTCTCACTGTTACATGCATTTGAATGGGGAACTCGACCGAAACAAAGTATAAGTTTTCATTATGTGAATAACTTGGAAATCTTAGCTCAAACAGCTGCAAAACCTGTTTTCCCAGCACGGGAACCTTGAGTTCTATAAGATAAAGCCATAAACATGTGTATCCGAGTCTTCTATCAAAAGTTACAGCTATTTATATGAAGTTGTACAAAAACGCTTTCTTTCGCCAAGACAGTGCGTTTCTCACTGTTACATGCATTTGAATGGGGAACTCGACCGAAACAAAGTATAGGTTTTCATTATGTGAATAACTTGGAAATCTTAGCTCAAACAGCTGCAAAACCTGTTTGCCCAGCACGGGAACCTTGAGTTCTATAAGATAAAGCCATAAACATGTGTATCCGAGTCTTCTATCAAAAGTTACAACTATTCATATGAAGTTGTACAAAATAGCTTTCTTTCACCAAGACAGTGCGTTTCTCACTGTTACATGCATTTGAATGGGGAACTCGACCGAAACAAAGTATAGGTTTTCATTATGTGAATAACTTGGAAATCTTAGCTCAAACAGCTGCAACACCTGTTTGCCCAGCACGGGAACCTTGAGTTCTATAAGATAAAGCCATAAACATGTGTATCCGAGTCTTCTATCAAAAGTTACAACTATTCATATGAAGTTGTACAAAATAGCTTTCTTTCACCAAGACAGTGCGTTTCTCACTGTTACATGCATTTGAATGGGGAACTCGACCGAAACAAAGTATAGGTTTTCATTATGTGAATAACTTGGAAATCTTAGCTCAAACAGCTGCAAAACCTGTTTGCCCAGCACGGGAACCTTGAGTTCTATAAGATAAAGCCATAAACATGTGTATCCGAGACTTCTATCAAAAGTTACAGCTATTTATATGAAGTTGTACAAAAACGCTTTCTTTCGCCAAGACAGTGCGTTTCTCACTGTTACATGCATTTTGAATGGGGAACTCGACCGAAACAAAGTATAAGTTTTCATTATGTGAATAACTTGGAAATCTTAGCTCAAACAGCTGCAAAACCTGTTTTCCCAGCACGGGAACCTTGAGTTCTATAAGATAAAGCCATAAACATGTGTATCCGAGTCTTCTATCAAAAGTTACAGCTATTTATATGAAGTTGTACAAAAACGCTTTCTTTCGCCAAGACAGTGCGTTTCTCACTGTTACATGCATTTGAATGGGGAACTCGACCGAAACAAAGTATAGGTTTTCATTATGTGAATAACTTGGAAATCTTAGCTCAAACAGCTGCAAAACCTGTTTGCCCAGCACGGGAACCTTGAGTTCTATAAGATAAAGCCATAAACATGTGTATCCGAGTCTTCTATCAAAAGTTACAGCTATTTATATGAAGTTGTACAAAAACGCTTTCTTTCGCCAAGACAGTGCGTTTCTCACTGTTACATGCATTTTGAATGGGGAACTCGACCGAAACAAAGTATAAGTTTTCATTATGTGAATAACTTGGAAATCTTAGCTCAAACAGCTGCAAAACCTGTTTTCCCAGCACGGGAACCTTGAGTTCTATAAGATAAAGCCATAAACATGTGTATCCGAGTCTTCTATCAAAAGTTACAGCTATTTATATGAAGTTGTACAAAAACGCTTTCTTTCGCCAAGACAGTGCGTTTCTCACTGTTACATGCATTTGAATGGGGAACTCGACCGAAACAAAGTATAGGTTTTCATTATGTGAATAACTTGGAAATCTTAGCTCAAACAGCTGCAAAACCTGTTTGCCCAGCACGGGAACCTTGAGTTCTATAAGATAAAGCCATAAACATGTGTATCCGAGACTTTTATCAAAAGTTACAGCTATTTATATGAAGTTGTACAAAAACGCTTTCTTTCGCCAAGACAGTGCGTTTCTCACTGTTACATGCATTTTGAATGGGGAACTCGACCGAAACAAAGTATAAGTTTTCATTATGTGAATAACTTGGAAATCTTAGCTCAAACAGCTGCAAAACCTGTTTTCCCAGCACGGGAACCTTGAGTTCTATAAGATAAAGCCATAAACATGTGTATCCGAGTCTTCTATCAAAAGTTACAGCTATTTATATGAAGTTGTACAAAAACGCTTTCTTTCGCCAAGACAGTGCGTTTCTCACTGTTACATGCATTTGAATGGGGAACTCGACCGAAACAAAGTATAAGTTTTCATTATGTGAATAACTTGGAAATCTTAGCTCAAACAGCTGCAAAACCTGTTTTCCCAGCACGGAGACCTTGAGTTCTATAAGATAAAGCCATAAACATGTTTGTCTGAGTCTTCTATCAAAAGTTACAGCTATTTATATGAAGTTGTACAAAAACGCTTTCTTTCGCCAAGACAGTGCGTTTCTCACTGTTACATGCATTTTGAATGGGGAACTCGACCGAAACAAAGTATAAGTTTTCATTATGTGAATAACTTGGAAATCTTAGCTCAAACAGCTGCAAAACCTGTTTTCCCAGCACGGGAACCTTGAGTTCTATAAGATAAAGCCATAAACATGTGTATCCGAGTCTTCTATCAAAAGTTACAGCTATTTATATGAAGTTGTACAAAAACGCTTTCTTTCGCCAAGACAGTGCGTTTCTCACTGTTACATGCATTTGAATGGGGAACTCGACCGAAACAAAGTATAGGTTTTCATTATGTGAATAACTTGGAAATCTTAGCTCAAACAGCTGCAAAACCTGTTTTCCCAGCACGGGAACCTTGAGTTCTATAAGATAAAGCCATAAACATGTGTATCCGAGTCTTCTATCAAAAGTTACAGCTATTTATATGAAGTTGTACAAAAACGCTTTCTTTCGCCAAGACAGTGCGTTTCTCACTGTTACATGCATTTGAATGGGGAACTCGACCGAAACAAAGTATAGGTTTTCATTATGTGAATAACTTGGAAATCTTAGCTCAAACAGCTGCAAAACCTGTTTGCCCAGCACGGGAACCTTGAGTTCTATAAGATAAAGCCATAAACATGTGTATCCGAGACTTCTATCAAAAGTTACAGCTATTTATATGAAGTTGTACAAAAACGCTTTCTTTCGCCAAGACAGTGCGTTTCTCACTGTTACATGCATTTTGAATGGGGAACTTGACCGAAACAAAGTATAAGTTTTCATTATGTGAATAACTTGGAAATCTTAGCTCAAACAGCTGCAAAACCTGTTTTCCCAGCACGGGAACCTTGAGTTCTATAAGATAAAGCCATAAACATGTGTATCTGAGTCTTCTATCAAAAGTTACAGCTATTTATATGAAGTTGTACAAAAACGCTTTCTTTCGCCAAGACAGTGCGTTTCTCACTGTTACATGCATTTGAATGGGGAACTCGACCGAAACAAAGTATCAGTTTTCATTATGTGAATAACTTGGAAATCTTAGCTCAAACAGCTGCAAAACCTGTTTTCCCAGCACGGAGACCTTGAGTTCTATAAGATAAAGCCATAAACATGTTTGTCTGAGTCTTCTATCAAAAGTTACAGCTATTTATATGAAGTTGTACAAAAACGCTTTCTTTCGCCAAGACAGTGCGTTTCTCACTGTTACATGCATTTGAATGGGGAACTCGACCGAAACAAAGTATAGGTTTTCATTATGTGAATAACTTGGAAATCTTAGCTCAAACAGCTGCAAAACCTGTTTTCCCAGCACGGGAACCTTGAGTTCTATAAGATAAAGCCATAAACATGTGTATCCGAGTCTTCTATCAAAAGTTACAGCTATTTCTATGAAGTTGTACAAAAACGCTTTCTTTCGCCAAGACAGTGCGTTTCTCACTGTTACATGCATTTGAATGGGGAACTCGACCGAAACAAAGTATAGGTTTTCATTAAGTGAATAACTTGGAAATCTTAGCTCAAACAGCTGCAAAACCTGTTTTCCCAGCACGGGAACCTTGAGTTCTATAAGATAAAGCCATAAACATGTGTATCCGAGTCTTCTATCAAAAGTTACAGCTATTTATATGAAGTTGTACAAAAACGCTTTCTTTCGCCAAGACAGTGCGTTTCTCACTGTTACATGCATTTGAATGGGGAACTCGACCGAAACAAAGTATAGGTTTTCATTATGTGAATAACTTGGAAATCTTAGCTCAAACAGCTGCAAAACCTGTTTGCCCAGCACGGGAACCTTGAGTTCTATAAGATAAAGCCATAAACATGTGTATCCGAGTCTTCTATCAAAAGTTACAGCTATTCATATGAAGTTGTACAAAAACGCTTTCTTTCACCAAGACAGTGCGTTTCTCACTGTTACATGCATTTGAATGGGGAACTCGACCGAAACAAAGTATAAGTTTTCATTATGTGAATAACTTGGAAATCTTAGCTCAAACAGCTGCAAAACCTGTTTTCCCAGCACGGAGACCTTGAGTTCTATAAGATAAAGCCATAAACATGTTTGTCTGAGTCTTCTATCAAAAGTTACAGCTATTTATATGAAGTTGTACAAAAACGCTTTCTTTCGCCAAGACAGTGCGTTTCTCACTGTTACATGCATTTGAATGGGGAACTCGACCGAAACAAAGTATAAGTTTTCATTATGTGAATAACTTGGAAATCTTAGCTCAAACAGCTGCAAAACCTGTTTTCCCAGCACGGGAACCTTGAGTTCTATAAGATAAAGCCATAAACATGTGTATCCGAGTCTTCTATCAAAAGTTACAGCTATTTATATGAAGTTGTACAAAAACGCTTTCTTTCGCCAAGACAGTGCGTTTCTCACTGTTACATGCATTTGAATGGGGAACTCGACCGAAACAAAGTATAGGTTTTCATTATGTGAATAACTTGGAAATCTTAGCTCAAACAGCTGCAAAACCTGTTTGCCCAGCACGGGAACCTTGAGTTCTATAAGATAAAGCCATAAACATGTGTATCCGAGTCTTCTATCAAAAGTTACAACTATTCATATGAAGTTGTACAAAATAGCTTTCTTTCACCAAGACAGTGCGTTTCTCACTGTTACATGCATTTGAATGGGGAACTCGACCGAAACAAAGTATAAGTTTTCATTATGTGAATAACTTGGAAATCTTAGCTCAAACAGCTGCAAAACCTGTTTTCCCAGCACGGAGACCTTGAGTTCTATAAGATAAAGCCATAAACATGTTTGTCTGAGTCTTCTATCAAAAGTTACAGCTATTTATATGAAGTTGTACAAAAACGCTTTCTTTCGCCAAGACAGTGCGTTTCGCACTGTTACATGCATTTGAATGGGGAACTCGACCGAAACAAAGTATAAGTTTTCATTATGTGAATAACTTGGAAATCTTAGCTCAAACAGCTGCAAAACCTGTTTTCCCAGCACGGGAACCTTGAGTTCTATAAGATAAAGCCATAAACATGTGTATCCGAGTCTTCTATCAAAAGTTACAGCTATTTATATGAAGTTGTACAAAAACGCTTTCTTTCGCCAAGACAGTGCGTTTCTCACTGTTACATGCATTTGAATGGGGAACTCGACCGAAACAAAGTATAGGTTTTCATTATGTGAATAACTTGGAAATCTTAGCTCAAACAGCTGCAAAACCTGTTTGCCCAGCACGGGAACCTTGAGTTCTATAAGATAAAGCCATAAACATGTGTATCCGAGTCTTCTATCAAAAGTTACAACTATTCATATGAAGTTGTACAAAATAGCTTTCTTTTACCAAGACAGTGCGTTTCTCACTGTTACATGCATTTGAATGGGGAACTCGACCGAAACAAAGTATAGGTTTTCATTATGTGAATAACTTGGAAATCTTAGCTCAAACAGCTGCAAAACCTGTTTGCCCAGCACGGGAACCTTGAGTTCTATAAGATAAAGCCATAAACATGTTTGTCTGAGTCTTCTATCAAAAGTTACAGCTATTTATATGAAGTTGTACAAAAACGCTTTCTTTCGCCAAGACAGTGCGTTTCTCACTGTTACATGCATTTGAATGGGGAACTCGACCGAAACAAAGTATAAGTTTTCATTATGTGAATAACTTGGAAATCTTAGCTCAAACAGCTGCAAAACCTGTTTTCCCAGCACGGGAACCTTGAGTTCTATAAGATAAAGCCATAAACATGTGTATCCGAGTCTTCTATCAAAAGTTACAGCTATTTATATGAAGTTGTACAAAAACGCTTTCTTTCGCCAAGACAGTGCGTTTCTCACTGTTACATGCATTTGAATGGGGAACTCGACCGAAACAAAGTATAGGTTTTCATTATGTGAATAACTTGGAAATCTTAGCTCAAACAGCTGCAAAACCTGTTTGCCCAGCACGGGAACCTTGAGTTCTATAAGATAAAGCCATAAACATGTGTATCCGAGTCTTCTATCAAAAGTTACAACTATTCATATGAAGTTGTACAAAATAGCTTTCTTTCACCAAGACAGTGCGTTTCTCACTGTTACATGCATTTGAATGGGGAACTCGACCGAAACAAAGTATAAGTTTTCATTATGTGAATAACTTGGAAATCTTAGCTCAAACAGCTGCAAAACCTGTTTTCCCAGCACGGAGACCTTGAGTTCTATAAGATAAAGCCATAAACATGTTTGTCTGAGTCTTCTATCAAAAGTTACAGCTATTTATATGAAGTTGTACAAAAACGCTTTCTTTCGCCAAGACAGTGCGTTTCTCACTGTTACATGCATTTGAATGGGGAACTCGACCGAAACAAAGTATAAGTTTTCATTATGTGAATAACTTGGAAATCTTAGCTCAAACAGCTGCAAAACCTGTTTTCCCAGCACGGGAACCTTGAGTTCTATAAGATAAAGCCATAAACATGTGTATCCGAGTCTTCTATCAAAAGTTACAGCTATTTATATGAAGTTGTACAAAAACGCTTTCTTTCGCCAAGACAGTGCGTTTCTCACTGTTACATGCATTTGAATGGGGAACTCGACCGAAACAAAGTATAGGTTTTCATTATGTGAATAACTTGGAAATCTTAGCTCAAACAGCTGCAAAACCTGTTTGCCCAGCACGGGAACCTTGAGTTCTATAAGATAAAGCCATAAACATGTGTATCCGAGTCTTCTATCAAAAGTTACAACTATTCATATGAAGTTGTACAAAAACGCTTTCTTTCGCCAAGACAGTGCGTTTCTCACTGTTACATGCATTTGAATGGGGAACTCGACCGAAACAAAGTATAGGTTTTCATTATGTGAATAACTTGGAAATCTTAGCTCAAACAGCTGCAAAACCTGTTTGCCCAGCACGGGAACCTTGAGTTCTATAAGATAAAGCCATAAACATGTGTATCCGAGTCTTCTATCAAAAGTTACAGCTATTTATATGAAGTTGTACAAAAACGCTTTCTTTCGCCAAGACAGTGCGTTTCTCACTGTTACATGCATTTGAATGGGGAACTCCACCGAAACAAAGTATAGGTTTTCATTATGTGAATAACTTGGAAATCTTAGCTCAAACAGCTGCAAAACCTGTTTTCCCAGCACGGAGACCTTGAGTTCTATAAGATAATGCCATAAACATGTTTGTCTGAGTCTTCTATCAAAAGTTACAGCTATTTATATGAAGTTGTACAAAAACGCTTTCTTCCGCCAAGACAGTGCGTTTCTCACTGTTACATGCATTTGAATGGGGAACTCGACCGAAACAAAGTATAGGTTTTCATTATGTGAATAACTTGGAAATCTTAGCTCAAACAGCTGCAAAACCTGTTTGCCCAGCACGGGAACCTTGAGTTCTATAAGATAAAGCCATAAACATGTTTGTCTGAGTCTTCTATCAAAAGTTACAGCTATTTATATGAAGTTGTACAAAAACGCTTTCTTTCGCCAAGACAGTGCGTTTCTCACTGTTACATGCATTTGAATGGGGAACTCGACCGAAACAAAGTATAAGTTTTCATTATGTGAATAACTTGGAAATCTTAGCTCAAACAGCTGCAAAACCTGTTTTCCCAGCACGGGAACCTTGAGTTCTATAAGATAAAGCCATAAACATGTGTATCCGAGTCTTCTATCAAAAGTTACAGCTATTTCTATGAAGTTGTACAAAAACGCTTTCTTTCGCCAAGACAGTGCGTTTCTCACTGTTACATGCATTTGAATGGGGAACTTGACCGAAACAAAGTATAGGTTTTCATTATGTGAATAACTTGGAAATCTTAGCTCAAACAGCTGCAAAACCTGTTTGCCCAGCACGGGAACCTTGAGTTCTATAAGATAAAGCCATAAACATGTGTATCCGAGTCTTCTATCAAAAGTTACAACTATTCATATGAAGTTGTACAAAATAGCTTTCTTTCACCAAGACAGTGCGTTTCTCACTGTTACATGCATTTGAATGGAATGGGGAACTCGACCGAAACAAAGTATAAGTTTTCATTATGTGAATAACTTGGAAATCTTAGCTCAAACAGCTGCAAAACCTGTTTTCCCAGCACGGAGACCTTGAGTTCTATAAGATAAAGCCATAAACATGTTTGTCTGAGTCTTCTATCAAAAGTTACAGCTATTTATATGAAGTTGTACAAAAACGCTTTCTTTCGCCAAGACAGTGCGTTTCTCACTGTTACATGCATTTGAATGGGGAACTCGACCGAAACAAAGTATAAGTTTTCATTATGTGAATAACTTGGAAATCTTAGCTCAAACAGCTGCAAAACCTGTTTTCCCAGCACGGGAACCTTGAGTTCTATAAGATAAAGCCATAAACATGTGTATCCGAGTCTTCTATCAAAAGTTACAGCTATTTATATGAAGTTGTACAAAAACGCTTTCTTTCGCCAAGACAGTGCGTTTCTCACTGTTACATGCATTTGAATGGGGAACTCGACCGAAACAAAGTATAAGTTTTCATTATGTGAATAACTTGGAAATCTTAGCTCAAAGAGCTGCAAAACCTGTTTTCCCAGCACGGAGACCTTGAGTTCTATAAGATAAAGCCATAAACATGTTTGTCTGAGTCTTCTATCAAAAGTTACAGCTATTTATATGAAGTTGTACAAAAACGCTTTCTTCCGCCAAGACAGTGCGTTTCTTACTGTTACATGCATTTGAATGGGGAACTCGACCGAAACAAAGTATAGGTTTTCATTATGTGAATAACTTGGAAATCTTAGCTCAAACAGCTGCAAAACCTGTTTGCCCAGCACGGGAACCTTGAGTTCTATAAGATAAAGCCATAAACATGTGTATCCGAGTCTTCTATCAAAAGTTACAACTATTCATATGAAGTTGTACAAAATAGCTTTCTTTCACCAAGACAGTGCGTTTCTCACTGTTACATGCATTTGAATGGGGAACTCGACCGAAACAAAGTATAGGTTTTCATTATGTGAATAAATTGGAAATCTTAGCTCAAACAGCTGCAAAACCTGTTTGCCCAGCACGGGAACCTTGAGTTCTATAAGATAAAGCCATAAACATGTGTATCCGAGTCTTCTATCAAAAGTTACAACTATTCATATGAAGCTGTACAAAATAGCTTTCTTTCACCAAGACAGTGCGTTTCTCACTGTTACATGCATTTGAATGGGGAACTCGACCGAAACAAAGTATAAGTTTTCATTATGTGAATAACTTGGAAATCTTAGCTCAAACAGCTGCAAAACCTGTTTTCCCAGCACGGAGACCTTGAGTTCTATAAGATAAAGCCATAAACATGTTTGTCTGAGTCTTCTATCAAAAGTTACAGCTATTTATATGAAGTTGTACAAAAACGCTTTCTTCCGCCAAGACAGTGCGTTTCTCACTGTTACATGCATTTGAATGGGGAACTCGACCGAAACAAAGTATAGGTTTTCATTATGTGAATAACTTGGAAATCTTAGCTCAAACAGCTGCAAAACCTGTTTGCCCAGCACGGGAACCTTGAGTTCTATAAGATAAAGCCATAAACATGTTTGTCTGAGTCTTCTATCAAAAGTTACAGCTATTTATATGAAGTTGTACAAAAACGCTTTCTTTCGCCAAGACAGTGCGTTTCGCACTGTTACATGCATTTGAATGGGGAACTCGACCGAAACAAAGTATAAGTTTTCATTATGTGAATAACTTGGAAATCTTAGCTCAAACAGCTGCAAAACCTGTTTTCCCAGCACGGGAACCTTGAGTTCTATAAGATAAAGCCATAAACATGTGTATCCGAGTCTTCTATCAAAAGTTACAGCTATTTCTATGAAGTTGTACAAAAACGCTTTCTTTCGCCAAGACAGTGCGTTTCTCACTGTTACATGCATTTGAATGGGGAACTCGACCGAAACAAAGTATAGGTTTTCATTATGTGAATAACTTGGAAATCTTAGCTCAAACAGCTGCAAAACCTGTTTGCCCAGCACGGGAACCTTGAGTTCTATAAGATAAAGCCATAAACATGTGTATCCGAGTCTTCTATCAAAAGTTACAGCTATTTATATGAAGTTGTACAAAAACGCTTTCTTTCGCCAAGACAGTGCGTTTCTCACTGTTACATGCATTTGAATGGGGAACTCGACCGAAACAAAGTATAGGTTTTCATTATGTGAATAACTTGGAAATCTTAGCTCAAACAGCTGCAAAACCTGTTTGCCCAGCACGGGAACCTTGAGTTCTATAAGATAAAGCCATAAACATGTGTATCCGAGTCTTCTATCAAAAGTTACAACTATTCATATGAAGTTGTACAAAATAGCTTTCTTTCACCAAGACAGTGCGTTTCTCACTGTTACATGCATTTGAATGGAATGGGGAACTCGACCGAAACAAAGTATAAGTTTTCATTATGTGAATAACTTGGAAATCTTAGCTCAAACAGCTGCAAAACCTGTTTTCCCAGCACGGAGACCTTGAGTTCTATAAGATAAAGCCATAAACATGTTTGTCTGAGTCTTCTATCAAAAGTTACAGCTATTTATATGAAGTTGTACAAAAACGCTTTCTTTCGCCAAGACAGTGCGTTTCTCACTGTTACATGCATTTGAATGGGGAACTCGACCGAAACAAAGTATAAGTTTTCATTATGTGAATAACTTGGAAATCTTAGCTCAAACAGCTGCAAAACCTGTTTTCCCAGCACGGGAACCTTGAGTTCTATAAGATAAAGCCATAAACATGTGTATCCGAGTCTTCTATCAAAAGTTACAGCTATTTATATGAAGTTGTACAAAAACGCTTTCTTTCGCCAAGACAGTGCGTTTCTCACTGTTACATGCATTTGAATGGGGAACTCGACCGAAACAAAGTATAAGTTTTCATTATGTGAATAACTTGGAAATCTTAGCTCAAACAGCTGCAAAACCTGTTTTCCCAGCACGGAGACCTTGAGTTCTATAAGATAAAGCCATAAACATGTTTGTCTGAGTCTTCTATCAAAAGTTACAGCTATTTATATGAAGTTGTACAAAAACGCTTTCTTTCGCCAAGACAGTGCGTTTCTCACTGTTACATGCATTTGAATGGGGAACTCGACCGAAACAAAGTATAGGTTTTCATTATGTGAATAACTTGGAAATCTTAGCTCAAACAGCTGCAAAACCTGTTTTCCCAGCACGGGAACCTTGAGTTCTATAAGATAAAGCCATAAACATGTGTATCCGAGTCTTCTATCAAAAGTTACAACTATTCATATGAAGTTGTACAAAATAGCTTTCTTTCACCAAGACAGTGCGTTTCTCACTGTTACATGCATTTGAATGGGGAACTCGACCGAAACAAAGTATAGGTTTTCATTATGTGAATAACTTGGAAATCTTAGCTCAAACAGCTGCAAAACCTGTTTGCCCAGCACGGGAACCTTGAGTTCTATAAGATAAAGCCATAAACATGTTTGTCTGAGTCTTCTATCAAAAGTTACAGCTATTTATATGAAGTTGTACAAAAACGCTTTCTTTCGCCAAGACAGTGCGTTTCGCACTGTTACATGCATTTGAATGGGGAACTCGACCGAAACAAAGTATAAGTTTTCATTATGTGAATAACTTGGAAATCTTAGCTCAAACAGCTGCAAAACCTGTTTTCCCAGCACGGGAACCTTGAGTTCTATAAGATAAAGCCATAAACATGTGTATCCGAGTCTTCTATCAAAAGTTACAGCTATTTCTATGAAGTTGTACAAAAACGCTTTCTTTCGCCAAGACAGTGCGTTTCTCACTGTTACATGCATTTGAATGGGGAACTCGACCGAAACAAAGTATAGGTTTTCATTATGTGAATAACTTGGAAATCTTAGCTCAAACAGCTGCAAAACCTGTTTGCCCAGCACGGGAACCTTGAGTTCTATAAGATAAAGCCATAAACATGTGTATCCGAGTCTTCTATCAAAAGTTACAGCTATTTATATGAAGTTGTACAAAAACGCTTTCTTTCGCCAAGACAGTGCGTTTCTCACTGTTACATGCATTTGAATGGGGAACTCGACCGAAACAAAGTATAGGTTTTCATTATGTGAATAACTTGGAAATCTTAGCTCAAACAGCTGCAAAACCTGTTTGCCCAGCACGGGAACCTTGAGTTCTATAAGATAAAGCCATAAACATGTGTATCCGAGTCTTCTATCAAAAGTTACAACTATTCATATGAAGTTGTACAAAATAGCTTTCTTTCACCAAGACAGTGCGTTTCTCACTGTTACATGCATTTGAATGGAATGGGGAACTCGACCGAAACAAAGTATAAGTTTTCATTATGTGAATAACTTGGAAATCTTAGCTCAAACAGCTGCAAAACCTGTTTTCCCAGCACGGAGACCTTGAGTTCTATAAGATAAAGCCATAAACATGTTTGTCTGAGTCTTCTATCAAAAGTTACAGCTATTTATATGAAGTTGTACAAAAACGCTTTCTTTCGCCAAGACAGTGCGTTTCTCACTGTTACATGCATTTGAATGGGGAACTCGACCGAAACAAAGTATAAGTTTTCATTATGTGAATAACTTGGAAATCTTAGCTCAAACAGCTGCAAAACCTGTTTTCCCAGCACGGGAACCTTGAGTTCTATAAGATAAAGCCATAAACATGTGTATCCGAGTCTTCTATCAAAAGTTACAGCTATTTATATGAAGTTGTACAAAAACGCTTTCTTTCGCCAAGACAGTGCGTTTCTCACTGTTACATGCATTTGAATGGGGAACTCGACCGAAACAAAGTATAAGTTTTCATTATGTGAATAACTTGGAAATCTTAGCTCAAACAGCTGCAAAACCTGTTTTCCCAGCACGGGAACCTTGAGTTCTATAAGATAAAGCCATAAACATGTTTGTCTGAGTCTTCTATCAAAAGTTACAGCTATTTATATGAAGTTGTACAAAAACGCTTTCTTTCGCCAAGACAGTGCGTTTCGCACTGTTACATGCATTTGAATGGGGAACTCGACCGAAACAAAGTATAAGTTTTCATTATGTGAATAACTTGGAAATCTTAGCTCAAACAGCTGCAAAACCTGTTTTCCCAGCACGGGAACCTTGAGTTCTATAAGATAAAGCCATAAACATGTGTATCCGAGTCTTCTATCAAAAGTTACAGCTATTTCTATGAAGTTGTACAAAAACGCTTTCTTTCGCCAAGACAGTGCGTTTCTCACTGTTACATGCATTTGAATGGGGAACTCGACCGAAACAAAGTATAGGTTTTCATTATGTGAATAACTTGGAAATCTTAGCTCAAACAGCTGCAAAACCTGTTTGCCCAGCACGGGAACCTTGAGTTCTATAAGATAAAGCCATAAACATGTGTATCCGAGTCTTCTATCAAAAGTTACAGCTATTTATATGAAGTTGTACAAAAACGCTTTCTTTCGCCAAGACAGTGCGTTTCTCACTGTTACATGCATTTGAATGGGGAACTCGACCGAAACAAAGTATAGGTTTTCATTATGTGAATAACTTGGAAATCTTAGCTCAAACAGCTGCAAAACCTGTTTGCCCAGCACGGGAACCTTGAGTTCTATAAGATAAAGCCATAAACATGTGTATCCGAGTCTTCTATCAAAAGTTACAACTATTCATATGAAGTTGTACAAAATAGCTTTCTTTCACCAAGACAGTGCGTTTCTCACTGTTACATGCATTTGAATGGAATGGGGAACTCGACCGAAACAAAGTATAAGTTTTCATTATGTGAATAACTTGGAAATCTTAGCTCAAACAGCTGCAAAACCTGTTTTCCCAGCACGGAGACCTTGAGTTCTATAAGATAAAGCCATAAACATGTTTGTCTGAGTCTTCTATCAAAAGTTACAGCTATTTATATGAAGTTGTACAAAAACGCTTTCTTTCGCCAAGACAGTGCGTTTCTCACTGTTACATGCATTTGAATGGGGAACTCGACCGAAACAAAGTATAAGTTTTCATTATGTGAATAACTTGGAAATCTTAGCTCAAACAGCTGCAAAACCTGTTTTCCCAGCACGGGAACCTTGAGTTCTATAAGATAAAGCCATAAACATGTGTATCCGAGTCTTCTATCAAAAGTTACAGCTATTTATATGAAGTTGTACAAAAACGCTTTCTTTCGCCAAGACAGTGCGTTTCTCACTGTTACATGCATTTGAATGGGGAACTCGACCGAAACAAAGTATAGGTTTTCATTATGTGAATAACTTGGAAATCTTAGCTCAAACAGCTGCAAAACCTGTTTGCCCAGCACGGGAACCTTGAGTTCTATAAGATAAAGCCATAAACATGTGTATCCGAGACTTCTATCAAAAGTTACAGCTATTTATATGAAGTTGTACAAAAACGCTTTCTTTCGCCAAGACAGTGCGTTTCTCACTGTTACATGCATTTTGAATGGGGAACTCGACCGAAACAAAGTATAAGTTTTCATTATGTGAATAACTTGGAAATCTTAGATCAAACAGCTGCAAAACCTGTTTTCCCAGCACGGGAACCTTGAGTTCTATAAGATAAAGCCATAAACATGTTTGTCTGAGTCTTCTATCAAAAGTTACAGCTATTTATATGAAGTTGTACAAAAACGCTTTCTTCCGCCAAGACAGTGCGTTTCTCACTGTTACATGCATTTGAATGGGGAACTCGACCGAAACAAAGTATAGGTTTTCATTATGTGAATAACTTGGAAATCTTAGCTCAAACAGCTGCAAAACCTGTTTGCCCAGCACGGGAACCTTGAGTTCTATAAGATAAAGCCATAAACATGTGTATCCGAGTCTTCTATCAAAAGTTACAACTATTCATATGAAGTTGTATAAAATAGCTTTCTTTCACCAAGACAGTGCGTTTCTCACTGTTACATGCATTTGAATGGGGAACTCGACCGAAACAAAGTATAGGTTTTCATTATGTGAATAACTTGGAAATCTTAGCTCAAACAGCTGCAAAACCTGTTTGCCCAGCACGGGAACCTTGAGTTCTATAAGATAAAGCCATAAACATGTGTATCCGAGTCTTCTATCAAAAGTTACAACTATTCATATGAAGTTGTACAAAATAGCTTTCTTTCACCAAGACAGTGCGTTTCTCACTGTTACATGCATTTGAATGGGGAACTCGACCGAAACAAAGTATAGGTTTTCATTATGTGAATAACTTGGAAATCTTAGCTCAAACAGCTGCAAAACCTGTTTGCCCAGCACGGGAACCTTGAGTTCTATAAGATAAAGCCATAAACATGTTTGTCTGAGTCTTCTATCAAAAGTTACAGCTATTTATATGAAGTTGTACAAAAACGCTTTCTTCCGCCAAGACAGTGCGTTTCTCACTGTTACATGCATTTGAATGGGGAACTCGACCGAAACAAAGTATAGGTTTTCATTATGTGAATAACTTGGAAATCTTAGCTCAAACAGCTGCAAAACCTGTTTGCCCAGCACGGGAACCTTGAGTTCTATAAGATAAAGCCATAAACATGTTTGTCTGAGTCTTCTATCAAAAGTTACAGCTATTTATATGAAGTTGTACAAAAACGCTTTCTTTCGCCAAGACAGTGCGTTTCGCACTGTTACATGCATTTGAATGGGGAACTCGACCGAAACAAAGTATAAGTTTTCATTATGTGAATAACTTGGAAATCTTAGCTCAAACAGCTGCAAAACCTGTTTTCCCAGCACGGGAACCTTGAGTTCTATAAGATAAAGCCATAAACATGTGTATCCGAGTCTTCTATCAAAAGTTACAGCTATTTCTATGAAGTTGTACAAAAACGCTTTCTTTCGCCAAGACAGTGCGTTTCTCACTGTTACATGCATTTGAATGGGGAACTCGACCGAAACAAAGTATAGGTTTTCATTATGTGAATAACTTGGAAATCTTAGCTCAAACAGCTGCAAAACCTGTTTGCCCAGCACGGGAACCTTGAGTTCTATAAGATAAAGCCATAAACATGTGTATCCGAGTCTTCTATCAAAAGTTACAGCTATTTATATGAAGTTGTACAAAAACGCTTTCTTTCGCCAAGACAGTGCGTTTCTCACTGTTACATGCATTTGAATGGGGAACTCGACCGAAACAAAGTATAGGTTTTCATTATGTGAATAACTTGGAAATCTTAGCTCAAACAGCTGCAAAACCTGTTTGCCCAGCACGGGAACCTTGAGTTCTATAAGATAAAGCCATAAACATGTGTATCCGAGTCTTCTATCAAAAGTTACAACTATTCATATGAAGTTGTACAAAATAGCTTTCTTTCACCAAGACAGTGCGTTTCTCACTGTTACATGCATTTGAATGGAATGGGGAACTCGACCGAAACAAAGTATAAGTTTTCATTATGTGAATAACTTGGAAATCTTAGCTCAAACAGCTGCAAAACCTGTTTTCCCAGCACGGAGACCTTGAGTTCTATAAGATAAAGCCATAAACATGTTTGTCTGAGTCTTCTATCAAAAGTTACAGCTATTTATATGAAGTTGTACAAAAACGCTTTCTTTCGCCAAGACAGTGCGTTTCTCACTGTTACATGCATTTGAATGGGGAACTCGACCGAAACAAAGTATAAGTTTTCATTATGTGAATAACTTGGAAATCTTAGCTCAAACAGCTGCAAAACCTGTTTTCCCAGCACGGGAACCTTGAGTTCTATAAGATAAAGCCATAAACATGTGTATCCGAGTCTTCTATCAAAAGTTACAGCTATTTATATGAAGTTGTACAAAAACGCTTTCTTTCGCCAAGACAGTGCGTTTCTCACTGTTACATGCATTTGAATGGGGAACTCGACCGAAACAAAGTATAAGTTTTCATTATGTGAATAACTTGGAAATCTTAGCTCAAACAGCTGCAAAACCTGTTTTCCCAGCACGGGAACCTTGAGTTCTATAAGATAAAGCCATAAACATGTTTGTCTGAGTCTTCTATCAAAAGTTACAGCTATTTATATGAAGTTGTACAAAAACGCTTTCTTTCGCCAAGACAGTGCGTTTCGCACTGTTACATGCATTTGAATGGGGAACTCGACCGAAACAAAGTATAAGTTTTCATTATGTGAATAACTTGGAAATCTTAGCTCAAACAGCTGCAAAACCTGTTTTCCCAGCACGGGAACCTTGAGTTCTATAAGATAAAGCCATAAACATGTGTATCCGAGTCTTCTATCAAAAGTTACAGCTATTTCTATGAAGTTGTACAAAAACGCTTTCTTTCGCCAAGACAGTGCGTTTCTCACTGTTACATGCATTTGAATGGGGAACTCGACCGAAACAAAGTATAGGTTTTCATTATGTGAATAACTTGGAAATCTTAGCTCAAACAGCTGCAAAACCTGTTTGCCCAGCACGGGAACCTTGAGTTCTATAAGATAAAGCCATAAACATGTGTATCCGAGTCTTCTATCAAAAGTTACAGCTATTTATATGAAGTTGTACAAAAACGCTTTCTTTCGCCAAGACAGTGCGTTTCTCACTGTTACATGCATTTGAATGGGGAACTCGACCGAAACAAAGTATAGGTTTTCATTATGTGAATAACTTGGAAATCTTAGCTCAAACAGCTGCAAAACCTGTTTGCCCAGCACGGGAACCTTGAGTTCTATAAGATAAAGCCATAAACATGTGTATCCGAGTCTTCTATCAAAAGTTACAACTATTCATATGAAGTTGTACAAAATAGCTTTCTTTCACCAAGACAGTGCGTTTCTCACTGTTACATGCATTTGAATGGAATGGGGAACTCGACCGAAACAAAGTATAAGTTTTCATTATGTGAATAACTTGGAAATCTTAGCTCAAACAGCTGCAAAACCTGTTTTCCCAGCACGGAGACCTTGAGTTCTATAAGATAAAGCCATAAACATGTTTGTCTGAGTCTTCTATCAAAAGTTACAGCTATTTATATGAAGTTGTACAAAAACGCTTTCTTTCGCCAAGACAGTGCGTTTCTCACTGTTACATGCATTTGAATGGGGAACTCGACCGAAACAAAGTATAAGTTTTCATTATGTGAATAACTTGGAAATCTTAGCTCAAACAGCTGCAAAACCTGTTTTCCCAGCACGGGAACCTTGAGTTCTATAAGATAAAGCCATAAACATGTGTATCCGAGTCTTCTATCAAAAGTTACAGCTATTTATATGAAGTTGTACAAAAACGCTTTCTTTCGCCAAGACAGTGCGTTTCTCACTGTTACATGCATTTGAATGGGGAACTCGACCGAAACAAAGTATAGGTTTTCATTATGTGAATAACTTGGAAATCTTAGCTCAAACAGCTGCAAAACCTGTTTGCCCAGCACGGGAACCTTGAGTTCTATAAGATAAAGCCATAAACATGTGTATCCGAGACTTCTATCAAAAGTTACAGCTATTTATATGAAGTTGTACAAAAACGCTTTCTTTCGCCAAGACAGTGCGTTTCTCACTGTTACATGCATTTTGAATGGGGAACTCGACCGAAACAAAGTATAAGTTTTCATTATGTGAATAACTTGGAAATCTTAGATCAAACAGCTGCAAAACCTGTTTTCCCAGCACGGGAACCTTGAGTTCTATAAGATAAAGCCATAAACATGTTTGTCTGAGTCTTCTATCAAAAGTTACAGCTATTTATATGAAGTTGTACAAAAACGCTTTCTTCCGCCAAGACAGTGCGTTTCTCACTGTTACATGCATTTGAATGGGGAACTCGACCGAAACAAAGTATAGGTTTTCATTATGTGAATAACTTGGAAATCTTAGCTCAAACAGCTGCAAAACCTGTTTGCCCAGCACGGGAACCTTGAGTTCTATAAGATAAAGCCATAAACATGTGTATCCGAGTCTTCTATCAAAAGTTACAACTATTCATATGAAGTTGTATAAAATAGCTTTCTTTCACCAAGACAGTGCGTTTCTCACTGTTACATGCATTTGAATGGGGAACTCGACCGAAACAAAGTATAGGTTTTCATTATGTGAATAACTTGGAAATCTTAGCTCAAACAGCTGCAAAACCTGTTTGCCCAGCACGGGAACCTTGAGTTCTATAAGATAAAGCCATAAACATGTGTATCCGAGTCTTCTATCAAAAGTTACAACTATTCATATGAAGTTGTACAAAATAGCTTTCTTTCACCAAGACAGTGCGTTTCTCACTGTTACATGCATTTGAATGGGGAACTCGACCGAAACAAAGTATAGGTTTTCATTATGTGAATAACTTGGAAATCTTAGCTCAAACAGCTGCAAAACCTGTTTGCCCAGCACGGGAACCTTGAGTTCTATAAGATAAAGCCATAAACATGTTTGTCTGATTCTTCTATCAAAAGTTACAGCTATTTATATGAAGTTGTACAAAAACGCTTTCTTTCGCCAAGACAGTGCGTTTCTCACTGTTACATGCATTTGAATGGGGAACTCGACCGAAACAAAGTATAAGTTTTCATTATGTGAATAACTTGGAAATCTTAGCTCAAAGAGCTGCAAAACCTGTTTTCCCAGCACGGAGACCTTGAGTTCTATAAGATAAAGCCATAAACATGTTTGTCTGAGTCTTCTATCAAAAGTTACAGCTATTTATATGAAGTTGTACAAAAACGCTTTCTTCCGCCAAGACAGTGCGTTTCTCACTGTTACATGCATTTGAATGGGGAACTCGACCGAAACAAAGTATAGGTTTTCATTATGTGAATAACTTGGAAATCTTAGCTCAAACAGCTGCAAAACCTGTTTGCCCAGCACGGGAACCTTGAGTTCTATAAGATAAAGCCATAAACATGTGTATCCGAGTCTTCTATCAAAAGTTACAACTATTCATATGAAGTTGTACAAAATAGCTTTCTTTCACCAAGACAGTGCGTTTCTCACTGTTACATGCATTTGAATGGGGAACTCGACCGAAACAAAGTATAAGTTTTCATTATGTGAATAACTTGGAAATCTTAGCTCAAACAGCTGCAAAACCTGTTTTCCCAGCACGGAGACCTTGAGTTCTATAAGATAAAGCCATAAACATGTTTGTCTGAGTCTTCTATCAAAAGTTACAGCTATTTATATGAAGTTGTACAAAAACGCTTTCTTTCGCCAAGACAGTGCGTTTCTCACTGTTACATGCATTTGAATGGGGAACTCGACCGAAACAAAGTATAAGTTTTCATTATGTGAATAACTTGGAAATCTTAGCTCAAACAGCTGCAAAACCTGTTTTCCCAGCACGGGAACCTTGAGTTCTATAAGATAAAGCCATAAACATGTGTATCCGAGTCTTCTATCAAAAGTTACAGCTATTTCTATGAAGTTGTACAAAAACGCTTTCTTTCGCCAAGACAGTGCGTTTCTCACTGTTACATGCATTTGAATGGGGAACTCGACCGAAACAAAGTATAGGTTTTCATTATGTGAATAACTTGGAAATCTTAGCTCAAACAGCTGCAAAACCTGTTTGCCCAGCACGGGAACCTTGAGTTCTATAAGATAAAGCCATAAACATGTGTATCCGAGTCTTCTATCAAAAGTTACAGCTATTTATATGAAGTTGTACAAAAACGCTTTCTTTCGCCAAGACAGTGCGTTTCTCACTGTTACATGCATTTGAATGGGGAACTCGACCGAAACAAAGTATAAGTTTTCATTATGTGAATAACTTGGAAATCTTAGCTCAAACAGCTGCAAAACCTGTTTTCCCAGCACGGGAACCTTGAGTTCTATAAGATAAAGCCATAAACATGTGTATCCGAGTCTTCTATCAAAAGTTACAGCTATTTATATGAAGTTGTACAAAAACGCTTTCTTTCGCCAAGACAGTGCGTTTCTCACTGTTACATGCATTTGAATGGGGAACTCGACCGAAACAAAGTATAGGTTTTCATTATGTGAATAACTTGGAAATCTTAGCTCAAACAGCTGCAAAACCTGTTTGCCCAGCACGGGAACCTTGAGTTCTATAAGATAAAGCCATAAACATGTGTATCCGAGTCTTCTATCAAAAGTTACAACTATTCATATGAAGTTGTACAAAATAGCTTTCTTTCACCAAGACAGTGCGTTTCTCACTGTTACATGCATTTGAATGGGGAACTCGACCGAAACAAAGTATAAGTTTTCATTATGTGAATAACTTGGAAATCTTAGCTCAAACAGCTGCAAAACCTGTTTTACCAGCACGGAGACCTTGAGTTCTATAAGATAAAGCCATAAACATGTGTATCCGAGTCTTCTATCAAAAGTTACAGCTATTTATTTATATGAAGTTGTACAAAAACGCTTTCTTTCACCAAGACAGTGCGTTTCTCACTGTTACATGCATTTGAATGGGAACTCGACCGAAACAAAGTATAGGTTTTCATTATGTGAATAACTTGGAAATCTTAGCTCAAACAGCTGCAAAACCTGTTTTCCCAGCACGGAGACCTTGAGTTCTATAAGATAAAGCCATAAACATGTGTATCCGAGTCTTCTATCAAAAGTTACAGCTATTTATTTATATGAAGTTGTACAAAAACGCTTTCTTTCACCAAGACAGTGCGTTTCTCACTGTTACATGCATTTGAATGGGAACTCGACCGAAACAAAGTATAGGTTTTCATTATGTGAATAACTTGGAAATCTTAGCTCAAACAGCTGCAAAACCTGTTTGCCCAGCACGGGAACCTTGAGTTCTATAAGATAAAGCCATAAACATGTTTGTCTGAGTCTTCTATCAAAAGTTACAGCTATTTATATGAAGTTGTACAAAAACGCTTTCTTTCGCCAAGACAGTGCGTTTCGCACTGTTACATGCATTTGAATGGGGAACTCGACCGAAACAAAGTATAAGTTTTCATTATGTGAATAACTTGGAAATCTTAGCTCAAACAGCTGCAAAACCTGTTTTCCCAGCACGGGAACCTTGAGTTCTATAAGATAAAGCCATAAACATGTGTATCCGAGTCTTCTATCAAAAGTTACAGCTATTTCTATGAAGTTGTACAAAAACGCTTTCTTTCGCCAAGACAGTGCGTTTCTCACTGTTACATGCATTTGAATGGGGAACTCGACCGAAACAAAGTATAGGTTTTCATTATGTGAATAACTTGGAAATCTTAGCTCAAACAGCTGCAAAACCTGTTTGCCCAGCACGGGAACCTTGAGTTCTATAAGATAAAGCCATAAACATGTGTATCCGAGTCTTCTATCAAAAGTTACAGCTATTTATATGAAGTTGTACAAAAACGCTTTCTTTCGCCAAGACAGTGCGTTTCTCACTGTTACATGCATTTGAATGGGGAACTCGACCGAAACAAAGTATAGGTTTTCATTATGTGAATAACTTGGAAATCTTAGCTCAAACAGCTGCAAAACCTGTTTGCCCAGCACGGGAACCTTGAGTTCTATAAGATAAAGCCATAAACATGTGTATCCGAGTCTTCTATCAAAAGTTACAGCTATTTATATGAAGTTGTACAAAAACGCTTTCTTTCGCCAAGACAGTGCGTTTCTCACTGTTACATGCATTTGAATGGGGAACTCGACCGAAACAAAGTATAGGTTTTCATTATGTGAATAACTTGGAAATCTTAGCTCAAACAGCTGCAAAACCTGTTTTCCCAGCACGGAGACCTTGAGTTCTATAAGATAAAGCCATAAACATGTGTATCCGAGTCTTCTATCAAAAGTTACAGCTATTTATATGAAGTTGTACAAAAACGCTTTCTTTCGCCAAGACAGTGCGTTTCTCACTGTTACATGCATTTGAATGGGGAACTCGACCGAAACAAAGTATAGGTTTTCATTATGTGAATAACTTGGAAATCTTAGCTCAAACAGCTGCAAAACCTGTTTGCCCAGCACGGGAACCTTGAGTTCTATAAGATAAAGCCATAAACATGTGTATCCGAGACTTCTATCAAAAGTTACAGCTATTTATATGAAGTTGTACAAAAACGCTTTCTTTCGCCAAGACAGTGCGTTTCTCACTGTTACATGCATTTTGAATGGGGAACTCGACCGAAACAAAGTATAAGTTTTCATTATGTGAATAACTTGGAAATCTTAGCTCAAACAGCTGCAAAACCTGTTTTCCCAGCACGGGAACCTTGAGTTCTATAAGATAAAGCCATAAACATGTGTATCCGAGTCTTCTATCAAAAGTTACAGCTATTTATATGAAGTTGTACAAAAACGCTTTCTTTCGCCAAGACAGTGCGTTTCTCACTGTTACATGCATTTGAATGGGGAACTCGACCGAAACAAAGTATAAGTTTTCATTATGTGAATAACTTGGAAATCTTAGCTCAAACAGCTGCAAAACCTGTTTTCCCAGCACGGAGACCTTGAGTTCTATAAGATAAAGCCATAAACATGTTTGTCTGAGTCTTCTATCAAAAGTTACAGCTATTTATATGAAGTTGTACAAAAACGCTTTCTTTCGCCAAGACAGTGCGTTTCTCACTGTTACATGCATTTGAATGGGGAACTCGACCGAAACAAAGTATAGGTTTTCATTATGTGAATAACTTGGAAATCTTAGCTCAAACAGCTGCAAAACCTGTTTGCCCAGCACGGGAACCTTGAGTTCTATAAGATAAAGCCATAAACATGTGTATCCGAGTCTTCTATCAAAAGTTACAACTATTCATATGAAGTTGTACAAAATAGCTTTCTTTCACCAAGACAGTGCGTTTCTCACTGTTACATGCATTTGAATGGGGAACTCGACCGAAACAAAGTATAGGTTTTCATTATGTGAATAACTTGGAAATCTTAGCTCAAACAGCTGCAAAACCTGTTTGCCCAGCACGGGAACCTTGAGTTCTATAAGATAAAGCCATAAACATGTGTATCCGAGTCTTCTATCAAAAGTTACAACTATTCATATGAAGTTGTACAAAATAGCTTTCTTTCACCAAGACAGTGCGTTTCTCACTGTTACATGCATTTGAATGGGGAACTCGACCGAAACAAAGTATAAGTTTTCATTATGTGAATAACTTGGAAATCTTAGCTCAAACAGCTGCAAAACCTGTTTTCCCAGCACGGAGACCTTGAGTTCTATAAGATAAAGCCATAAACATGTTTGTCTGAGTCTTCTATCAAAAGTTACAGCTATTTATATGAAGTTGTACAAAAACGCTTTCTTTCGCCAAGACAGTGCGTTTCTCACTGTTACATGCATTTGAATGGGGAACTCGACCGAAACAAAGTATAAGTTTTCATTATGTGAATAACTTGGAAATCTTAGCTCAAACAGCTGCAAAACCTGTTTTCCCAGCACGGGAACCTTGAGTTCTATAAGATAAAGCCATAAACATGTGTATCCGAGTCTTCTATCAAAAGTTACAGCTATTTATATGAAGTTGTACAAAAACGCTTTCTTTCGCCAAGACAGTGCGTTTCTCACTGTTACATGCATTTGAATGGGGAACTCGACCGAAACAAAGTATACGTTTTCATTATGTGAATAACTTGGAAATCTTAGCTCAAACAGCTGCAAAACCTGTTTGCCCAGCACGGGAACCTTGAGTTCTATAAGATAAAGCCATAAACATGTGTATCCGAGTCTTCTATCAAAAGTTACAGCTATTTATTTATATGAAGTTGTACAAAAACGCTTTCTTTCACCAAGACAGTGCGTTTCTCACTGTTACATGCATTTGAATGGGAACTCGACCGAAACAAAGTATAGGTTTTCATTATGTGAATAACTTGGAAATCTTAGCTCAAACAGCTGCAAAACCTGTTTTCCCAGCACGGGAACCTTGAGTTCTATAAGATAAAGCCATAAACATGTTTGTCTGAGTCTTCTATCAAAAGTTACAGCTATTTATATGAAGTTGTACAAAAACGCTTTCTTTCGCCAAGACAGTGCGTTTCGCACTGTTACATGCATTTGAATGGGGAACTCGACCGAAACAAAGTATAATTTTTCATTATGTGAATAACTTGGAAATCTTAGCTCAAACAGCTGCAAAACCTGTTTTCCCAGCACGGGAACCTTGAGTTCTATAAGATAAAGCCATAAACATGTGTATCCGAGTCTTCTATCAAAAGTTACAGCTATTTCTATGAAGTTGTACAAAAACGCTTTCTTTCGCCAAGACAGTGCGTTTCTCACTGTTACATGCATTTGAATGGGGAACTCGACCGAAACAAAGTATAGGTTTTCATTATGTGAATAACTTGGAAATCTTAGCTCAAACAGCTGCAAAACCTGTTTGCCCAGCACGGGAACCTTGAGTTCTATAAGATAAAGCCATAAACATGTGTATCCGAGTCTTCTATCAAAAGTTACAGCTATTTATATGAAGTTGTACAAAAACGCTTTCTTTCGCCAAGACAGTGCGTTTCTCACTGTTACATGCATTTGAATGGGGAACTCGACCGAAACAAAGTATAGGTTTTCATTATGTGAATAACTTGGAAATCTTAGCTCAAACAGCTGCAAAACCTGTTTGCCCAGCACGGGAACCTTGAGTTCTATAAGATAAAGCCATAAACATGTGTATCCGAGTCTTCTATCAAAAGTTACAGCTATTTATATGAAGTTGTACAAAAACGCTTTCTTTCGCCAAGACAGTGCGTTTCTCACTGTTACATGCATTTGAATGGGGAACTCGACCGAAACAAAGTATAGGTTTTCATTATGTGAATAACTTGGAAATCTTAGCTCAAACAGCTGCAAAACCTGTTTGCCCAGCACGGGAACCTTGAGTTCTATAAGATAAAGCCATAAACATGTTTGTCTGAGTCTTCTATCAAAAGTTACAGCTATTTATATGAAGTTGTACAAAAACGCTTTCTTTCGCCAAGACAGTGCGTTTCTCACTGTTACATGCATTTGAATGGGGAACTCGACCGAAACAAAGTATAAGTTTTCATTATGTGAATAACTTGGAAATCTTAGCTCAAACAGCTGCAAAACCTGTTTTCCCAGCACGGGAACCTTGAGTTCTATAAGATAAAGCCATAAACATGTGTATCCGAGTCTTCTATCAAAAGTTACAGCTATTTATATGAAGTTGTACAAAAACGCTTTCTTTCGCCAAGACAGTGCGTTTCTCACTGTTACATGCATTTTGAATGGGGAACTCGACCGAAACAAAGTATAAGTTTTCATTATGTGAATAACTTGGAAATCTTAGCTCAAACAGCTGCAAAACCTGTTTTCCCAGCACGGGAACCTTGAGTTCTATAAGATAAAGCCATAAACATGTGTATCCGAGTCTTCTATCAAAAGTTACAGCTATTTATATGAAGTTGTACAAAAACGCTTTCTTTCGCCAAGACAGTGCGTTTCTCACTGTTACATGCATTTGAATGGGGAACTCGACCGAAACAAAGTATAAGTTTTCATTATGTGAATAACTTGGAAATCTTAGCTCAAACAGCTGCAAAACCTGTTTTCCCAGCACGGAGACCTTGAGTTCTATAAGATAAAGCCATAAACATGTTTGTCTGAGTCTTCTATCAAAAGTTACAGCTATTTATATGAAGTTGTACAAAAACGCTTTCTTTCGCCAAGACAGTGCGTTTCTCACTGTTACATGCATTTGAATGGGGAACTCGACCGAAACAAAGTATAGGTTTTCATTATGTGAATAACTTGGAAATCTTAGCTCAAACAGCTGCAAAACCTGTTTGCCCAGCACGGGAACCTTGAGTTCTATAAGATAAAGCCATAAACATGTGTATCCGAGTCTTCTATCAAAAGTTACAACTATTCATATGAAGTTGTACAAAATAGCTTTCTTTCACCAAGACAGTGCGTTTCTCACTGTTACATGCATTTGAATGGGGAACTCGACCGAAACAAAGTATAGGTTTTCATTATGTGAATAACTTGGAAATCTTAGCTCAAACAGCTGCAAAACCTGTTTGCCCAGCACGGGAACCTTGAGTTCTATAAGATAAAGCCATAAACATGTGTATCCGAGTCTTCTATCAAAAGTTACAACTATTCATATGAAGTTGTACAAAATAGCTTTCTTTCACCAAGACAGTGCGTTTCTCACTGTTACATGCATTTGAATGGAATGGGGAACTCGACCGAAACAAAGTATAAGTTTTCATTATGTGAATAACTTGGAAATCTTAGCTCAAACAGCTGCAAAACCTGTTTTCCCAGCACGGAGACCTTGAGTTCTATAAGATAAAGCCATAAACATGTTTGTCTGAGTCTTCTATCAAAAGTTACAGCTATTTATATGAAGTTGTACAAAAACGCTTTCTTTCGCCAAGACAGTGCGTTTCTCACTGTTACATGCATTTGAATGGGGAACTCGACCGAAACAAAGTATAAGTTTTCATTATGTGAATAACTTGGAAATCTTAGCTCAAACAGCTGCAAAACCTGTTTTCCCAGCACGGGAACCTTGAGTTCTATAAGATAAAGCCATAAACATGTGTATCCGAGTCTTCTATCAAAAGTTACAGCTATTTATATGAAGTTGTACAAAAACGCTTTCTTTCGCCAAGACAGTGCGTTTCTCACTGTTACATGCATTTGAATGGGGAACTCGACCGAAACAAAGTATAGGTTTTCATTATGTGAATAACTTGGAAATCTTAGCTCAAACAGCTGCAAAACCTGTTTGCCCAGCACGGGAACCTTGAGTTCTATAAGATAAAGCCATAAACATGTGTATCCGAGACTTCTATCAAAAGTTACAGCTATTTATATGAAGTTGTACAAAAACGCTTTCTTTCGCCAAGACAGTGCGTTTCTCACTGTTACATGCATTTTGAATGGGGAACTCGACCGAAACAAAGTATAAGTTTTCATTATGTGAATAACTTGGAAATCTTAGATCAAACAGCTGCAAAACCTGTTTTCCCAGCACGGGAACCTTGAGTTCTATAAGATAAAGCCATAAACATGTTTGTCTGAGTCTTCTATCAAAAGTTACAGCTATTTATATGAAGTTGTACAAAAACGCTTTCTTCCGCCAAGACAGTGCGTTTCTCACTGTTACATGCATTTGAATGGGGAACTCGACCGAAACAAAGTATAGGTTTTCATTATGTGAATAACTTGGAAATCTTAGCTCAAACAGCTGCAAAACCTGTTTGCCCAGCACGGGAACCTTGAGTTCTATAAGATAAAGCCATAAACATGTGTATCCGAGTCTTCTATCAAAAGTTACAACTATTCATATGAAGTTGTATAAAATAGCTTTCTTTCACCAAGACAGTGCGTTTCTCACTGTTACATGCATTTGAATGGGGAACTCGACCGAAACAAAGTATAGGTTTTCATTATGTGAATAACTTGGAAATCTTAGCTCAAACAGCTGCAAAACCTGTTTGCCCAGCACGGGAACCTTGAGTTCTATAAGATAAAGCCATAAACATGTGTATCCGAGTCTTCTATCAAAAGTTACAACTATTCATATGAAGTTGTACAAAATAGCTTTCTTTCACCAAGACAGTGCGTTTCTCACTGTTACATGCATTTGAATGGGGAACTCGACCGAAACAAAGTATAGGTTTTCATTATGTGAATAACTTGGAAATCTTAGCTCAAACAGCTGCAAAACCTGTTTGCCCAGCACGGGAACCTTGAGTTCTATAAGATAAAGCCATAAACATGTTTGTCTGATTCTTCTATCAAAAGTTACAGCTATTTATATGAAGTTGTACAAAAACGCTTTCTTTCGCCAAGACAGTGCGTTTCTCACTGTTACATGCATTTGAATGGGGAACTCGACCGAAACAAAGTATAGGTTTTCATTATGTGAATAACTTGGAAATCTTAGCTCAAACAGCTGCAAAACCTGTTTGCCCAGCACGGGAACCTTGAGTTCTATAAGATAAAGCCATAAACATGTGTATCCGAGTCTTCTATCAAAAGTTACAGCTATTTATATGAAGTTGTACAAAAACGCTTTCTTTCGCCAAGACAGTGCGTTTCTCACTGTTACATGCATTTGAATGGGGAACTCGACCGAAACAAAGTATAGGTTTTCATTATGTGAATAACTTGGAAATCTTAGCTCAAACAGCTGCAAAACCTGTTTGCCCAGCACGGGAACCTTGAGTTCTATAAGATAAAGCCATAAACATGTGTATCCGAGTCTTCTATCAAAAGTTACAACTATTCATATGAAGTTGTACAAAATAGCTTTCTTTCACCAAGACAGTGCGTTTCTCACTGTTACATGCATTTGAATGGAATGGGGAACTCGACCGAAACAAAGTATAAGTTTTCATTATGTGAATAACTTGGAAATCTTAGCTCAAACAGCTGCAAAACCTGTTTTCCCAGCACGGAGACCTTGAGTTCTATAAGATAAAGCCATAAACATGTTTGTCTGAGTCTTCTATCAAAAGTTACAGCTATTTATATGAAGTTGTACAAAAACGCTTTCTTTCGCCAAGACAGTGCGTTTCTCACTGTTATATGCATTTGAATGGGGAACTCGACCGAAACAAAGTATAAGTTTTCATTATGTGAATAACTTGGAAATCTTAGCTCAAACAGCTGCAAAACCTGTTTTCCCAGCACGGGAACCTTGAGTTCTATAAGATAAAGCCATAAACATGTGTATCCGAGTCTTCTATCAAAAGTTACAGCTATTTATATGAAGTTGTACAAAAACGCTTTCTTTCGCCAAGACAGTGCGTTTCTCACTGTTACATGCATTTGAATGGGGAACTCCACCGAAACAAAGTATAGGTTTTCATTATGTGAATAACTTGGAAATCTTAGCTCAAACAGCTGCAAAACCTGTTTGCCCAGCACGGGAACCTTGAGTTCTATAAGATAAAGCCATAAACATGTGTATCCGAGACTTCTATCAAAAGTTACAGCTATTTATATGAAGTTGTACAAAAACGCTTTCTTTCGCCAAGACAGTGCGTTTCTCACTGTTACATGCATTTTGAATGGGGAACTCGACCGAAACAAAGTATAAGTTTTCATTATGTGAATAACTTGGAAATCTTAGCTCAAACAGCTGCAAAACCTGTTTTCCCAGCACGGGAACCTTGAGTTCTATAAGATAAAGCCATAAACATGTGTATCCGAGTCTTCTATCAAAAGTTACAGCTATTTATATGAAGTTGTACAAAAACGCTTTCTTTCGCCAAGACAGTGCGTTTCTCACTGTTACATGCATTTGAATGGGGAACTCGACCGAAACAAAGTATAAGTTTTCATTATGTGAATAACTTGGAAATCTTAGCTCAAAGAGCTGCAAAACCTGTTTTCCCAGCACGGAGACCTTGAGTTCTATAAGATAAAGCCATAAACATGTTTGTCTGAGTCTTCTATCAAAAGTTACAGCTATTTATATGAAGTTGTACAAAAACGCTTTCTTCCGCCAAGACAGTGCGTTTCTCACTGTTACATGCATTTGAATGGGGAACTCGACCGAAACAAAGTATAGGTTTTCATTATGTGAATAACTTGGAAATCTTAGCTCAAACAGCTGCAAAACCTGTTTGCCCAGCACGGGAACCTTGAGTTCTATAAGATAAAGCCATAAACATGTGTATCCGAGTCTTCTATCAAAAGTTACAACTATTCATATGAAGTTGTACAAAATAGCTTTCTTTCACCAAGACAGTGCGTTTCTCACTGTTACATGCATTTGAATGGGGAACTCGACCGAAACAAAGTATAAGTTTTCATTATGTGAATAACTTGGAAATCTTAGCTCAAACAGCTGCAAAACCTGTTTTCCCAGCACGGAGACCTTGAGTTCTATAAGATAAAGCCATAAACATGTTTGTCTGAGTCTTCTATCAAAAGTTACAGCTATTTATATGAAGTTGTACAAAAACGCTTTCTTTCGCCAAGACAGTGCGTTTCTCACTGTTACATGCATTTGAATGGGGAACTCGACCGAAACAAAGTATAAGTTTTCATTATGTGAATAACTTGGAAATCTTAGCTCAAACAGCTGCAAAACCTGTTTTCCCAGCACGGGAACCTTGAGTTCTATAAGATAAAGCCATAAACATGTGTATCCGAGTCTTCTATCAAAAGTTACAGCTATTTCTATGAAGTTGTACAAAAACGCTTTCTTTCGCCAAGACAGTGCGTTTCTCACTGTTACATGCATTTGAATGGGGAACTCGACCGAAACAAAGTATAGGTTTTCATTATGTGAATAACTTGGAAATCTTAGCTCAAACAGCTGCAAAACCTGTTTGCCCAGCACGGGAACCTTGAGTTCTATAAGATAAAGCCATAAACATGTGTATCCGAGTCTTCTATCAAAAGTTACAGCTATTTATATGAAGTTGTACAAAAACGCTTTCTTTCGCCAAGACAGTGCGTTTCTCACTGTTACATGCATTTGAATGGGGAACTCGACCGAAACAAAGTATAAGTTTTCATTATGTGAATAACTTGGAAATCTTAGCTCAAACAGCTGCAAAACCTGTTTTCCCAGCACGGGAACCTTGAGTTCTATAAGATAAAGCCATAAACATGTGTATCCGAGTCTTCTATCAAAAGTTACAGCTATTTATATGAAGTTGTACAAAAACGCTTTCTTTCGCCAAGACAGTGCGTTTCTCACTGTTACATGCATTTGAATGGGGAACTCGACCGAAACAAAGTATAGGTTTTCATTATGTGAATAACTTGGAAATCTTAGCTCAAACAGCTGCAAAACCTGTTTGCCCAGCACGGGAACCTTGAGTTCTATAAGATAAAGCCATAAACATGTGTATCCGAGTCTTCTATCAAAAGTTACAACTATTCATATGAAGTTGTACAAAATAGCTTTCTTTCACCAAGACAGTGCGTTTCTCACTGTTACATGCATTTGAATGGGGAACTCGACCGAAACAAAGTATAAGTTTTCATTATGTGAATAACTTGGAAATCTTAGCTCAAACAGCTGCAAAACCTGTTTTACCAGCACGGAGACCTTGAGTTCTATAAGATAAAGCCATAAACATGTGTATCCGAGTCTTCTATCAAAAGTTACAGCTATTTATTTATATGAAGTTGTACAAAAACGCTTTCTTTCACCAAGACAGTGCGTTTCTCACTGTTACATGCATTTGAATGGGAACTCGACCGAAACAAAGTATAGGTTTTCATTATGTGAATAACTTGGAAATCTTAGCTCAAACAGCTGCAAAACCTGTTTTCCCAGCACGGAGACCTTGAGTTCTATAAGATAAAGCCATAAACATGTGTATCCGAGTCTTCTATCAAAAGTTACAGCTATTTATTTATATGAAGTTGTACAAAAACGCTTTCTTTCACCAAGACAGTGCGTTTCTCACTGTTACATGCATTTGAATGGGAACTCGACCGAAACAAAGTATAGGTTTTCATTATGTGAATAACTTGGAAATCTTAGCTCAAACAGCTGCAAAACCTGTTTGCCCAGCACGGGAACCTTGAGTTCTATAAGATAAAGCCATAAACATGTTTGTCTGAGTCTTCTATCAAAAGTTACAGCTATTTATATGAAGTTGTACAAAAACGCTTTCTTTCGCCAAGACAGTGCGTTTCGCACTGTTACATGCATTTGAATGGGGAACTCGACCGAAACAAAGTATAAGTTTTCATTATGTGAATAACTTGGAAATCTTAGCTCAAACAGCTGCAAAACCTGTTTTCCCAGCACGGGAACCTTGAGTTCTATAAGATAAAGCCATAAACATGTGTATCCGAGTCTTCTATCAAAAGTTACAGCTATTTCTATGAAGTTGTACAAAAACGCTTTCTTTCGCCAAGACAGTGCGTTTCTCACTGTTACATGCATTTGAATGGGGAACTCGACCGAAACAAAGTATAGGTTTTCATTATGTGAATAACTTGGAAATCTTAGCTCAAACAGCTGCAAAACCTGTTTGCCCAGCACGGGAACCTTGAGTTCTATAAGATAAAGCCATAAACATGTGTATCCGAGTCTTCTATCAAAAGTTACAGCTATTTATATGAAGTTGTACAAAAACGCTTTCTTTCGCCAAGACAGTGCGTTTCTCACTGTTACATGCATTTGAATGGGGAACTCGACCGAAACAAAGTATAGGTTTTCATTATGTGAATAACTTGGAAATCTTAGCTCAAACAGCTGCAAAACCTGTTTGCCCAGCACGGGAACCTTGAGTTCTATAAGATAAAGCCATAAACATGTGTATCCGAGTCTTCTATCAAAAGTTACAGCTATTTATATGAAGTTGTACAAAAACGCTTTCTTTCGCCAAGACAGTGCGTTTCTCACTGTTACATGCATTTGAATGGGGAACTCGACCGAAACAAAGTATAGGTTTTCATTATGTGAATAACTTGGAAATCTTAGCTCAAACAGCTGCAAAACCTGTTTTCCCAGCACGGAGACCTTGAGTTCTATAAGATAAAGCCATAAACATGTGTATCCGAGTCTTCTATCAAAAGTTACAGCTATTTATATGAAGTTGTACAAAAACGCTTTCTTTCGCCAAGACAGTGCGTTTCTCACTGTTACATGCATTTGAATGGGGAACTCGACCGAAACAAAGTATAGGTTTTCATTATGTGAATAACTTGGAAATCTTAGCTCAAACAGCTGCAAAACCTGTTTGCCCAGCACGGGAACCTTGAGTTCTATAAGATAAAGCCATAAACATGTGTATCCGAGACTTCTATCAAAAGTTACAGCTATTTATATGAAGTTGTACAAAAACGCTTTCTTTCGCCAAGACAGTGCGTTTCTCACTGTTACATGCATTTTGAATGGGGAACTCGACCGAAACAAAGTATAAGTTTTCATTATGTGAATAACTTGGAAATCTTAGCTCAAACAGCTGCAAAACCTGTTTTCCCAGCACGGGAACCTTGAGTTCTATAAGATAAAGCCATAAACATGTGTATCCGAGTCTTCTATCAAAAGTTACAGCTATTTATATGAAGTTGTACAAAAACGCTTTCTTTCGCCAAGACAGTGCGTTTCTCACTGTTACATGCATTTGAATGGGGAACTCGACCGAAACAAAGTATAAGTTTTCATTATGTGAATAACTTGGAAATCTTAGCTCAAACAGCTGCAAAACCTGTTTTCCCAGCACGGAGACCTTGAGTTCTATAAGATAAAGCCATAAACATGTTTGTCTGAGTCTTCTATCAAAAGTTACAGCTATTTATATGAAGTTGTACAAAAACGCTTTCTTTCGCCAAGACAGTGCGTTTCTCACTGTTACATGCATTTGAATGGGGAACTCGACCGAAACAAAGTATAGGTTTTCATTATGTGAATAACTTGGAAATCTTAGCTCAAACAGCTGCAAAACCTGTTTGCCCAGCACGGGAACCTTGAGTTCTATAAGATAAAGCCATAAACATGTGTATCCGAGTCTTCTATCAAAAGTTACAGCTATTTATATGAAGTTGTACAAAAACGCTTTCTTTCGCCAAGACAGTGCGTTTCTCACTGTTACATGCATTTGAATGGGGAACTCGACCGAAACAAAGTATAGGTTTTCATTATGTGAATAACTTGGAAATCTTAGCTCAAACAGCTGCAAAACCTGTTTGCCCAGCACGGGAACCTTGAGTTCTATAAGATAAAGCCATAAACATGTGTATCCGAGTCTTCTATCAAAAGTTACAACTATTCATATGAAGTTGTACAAAATAGCTTTCTTTCACCAAGACAGTGCGTTTCTCACTGTTACATGCATTTGAATGGGGAACTCGACCGAAACAAAGTATAAGTTTTCATTATGTGAATAACTTGGAAATCTTAGCTCAAACAGCTGCAAAACCTGTTTTACCAGCACGGAGACCTTGAGTTCTATAAGATAAAGCCATAAACATGTGTATCCGAGTCTTCTATCAAAAGTTACAGCTATTTATTTATATGAAGTTGTACAAAAACGCTTTCTTTCACCAAGACAGTGCGTTTCTCACTGTTACATGCATTTGAATGGGAACTCGACCGAAACAAAGTATAGGTTTTCATTATGTGAATAACTTGGAAATCTTAGCTCAAACAGCTGCAAAACCTGTTTTCCCAGCACGGAGACCTTGAGTTCTATAAGATAAAGCCATAAACATGTGTATCCGAGTCTTCTATCAAAAGTTACAGCTATTTATTTATATGAAGTTGTACAAAAACGCTTTCTTTCACCAAGACAGTGCGTTTCTCACTGTTACATGCATTTGAATGGGAACTCGACCGAAACAAAGTATAGGTTTTCATTATGTGAATAACTTGGAAATCTTAGCTCAAACAGCTGCAAAACCTGTTTGCCCAGCACGGGAACCTTGAGTTCTATAAGATAAAGCCATAAACATGTTTGTCTGAGTCTTCTATCAAAAGTTACAGCTATTTATATGAAGTTGTACAAAAACGCTTTCTTTCGCCAAGACAGTGCGTTTCGCACTGTTACATGCATTTGAATGGGGAACTCGACCGAAACAAAGTATAAGTTTTCATTATGTGAATAACTTGGAAATCTTAGCTCAAACAGCTGCAAAACCTGTTTTCCCAGCACGGGAACCTTGAGTTCTATAAGATAAAGCCATAAACATGTGTATCCGAGTCTTCTATCAAAAGTTACAGCTATTTCTATGAAGTTGTACAAAAACGCTTTCTTTCGCCAAGACAGTGCGTTTCTCACTGTTACATGCATTTGAATGGGGAACTCGACCGAAACAAAGTATAGGTTTTCATTATGTGAATAACTTGGAAATCTTAGCTCAAACAGCTGCAAAACCTGTTTGCCCAGCACGGGAACCTTGAGTTCTATAAGATAAAGCCATAAACATGTGTATCCGAGTCTTCTATCAAAAGTTACAGCTATTTATATGAAGTTGTACAAAAACGCTTTCTTTCGCCAAGACAGTGCGTTTCTCACTGTTACATGCATTTGAATGGGGAACTCGACCGAAACAAAGTATAGGTTTTCATTATGTGAATAACTTGGAAATCTTAGCTCAAACAGCTGCAAAACCTGTTTGCCCAGCACGGGAACCTTGAGTTCTATAAGATAAAGCCATAAACATGTGTATCCGAGTCTTCTATCAAAAGTTACAGCTATTTATATGAAGTTGTACAAAAACGCTTTCTTTCGCCAAGACAGTGCGTTTCTCACTGTTACATGCATTTGAATGGGGAACTCGACCGAAACAAAGTATAGGTTTTCATTATGTGAATAACTTGGAAATCTTAGCTCAAACAGCTGCAAAACCTGTTTTCCCAGCACGGAGACCTTGAGTTCTATAAGATAAAGCCATAAACATGTGTATCCGAGTCTTCTATCAAAAGTTACAGCTATTTATATGAAGTTGTACAAAAACGCTTTCTTTCGCCAAGACAGTGCGTTTCTCACTGTTACATGCATTTGAATGGGGAACTCGACCGAAACAAAGTATAGGTTTTCATTATGTGAATAACTTGGAAATCTTAGCTCAAACAGCTGCAAAACCTGTTTGCCCAGCACGGGAACCTTGAGTTCTATAAGATAAAGCCATAAACATGTGTATCCGAGACTTCTATCAAAAGTTACAGCTATTTATATGAAGTTGTACAAAAACGCTTTCTTTCGCCAAGACAGTGCGTTTCTCACTGTTACATGCATTTTGAATGGGGAACTCGACCGAAACAAAGTATAAGTTTTCATTATGTGAATAACTTGGAAATCTTAGCTCAAACAGCTGCAAAACCTGTTTTCCCAGCACGGGAACCTTGAGTTCTATAAGATAAAGCCATAAACATGTGTATCCGAGTCTTCTATCAAAAGTTACAGCTATTTATATGAAGTTGTACAAAAACGCTTTCTTTCGCCAAGACAGTGCGTTTCTCACTGTTACATGCATTTGAATGGGGAACTCGACCGAAACAAAGTATAAGTTTTCATTATGTGAATAACTTGGAAATCTTAGCTCAAACAGCTGCAAAACCTGTTTTCCCAGCACGGAGACCTTGAGTTCTATAAGATAAAGCCATAAACATGTTTGTCTGAGTCTTCTATCAAAAGTTACAGCTATTTATATGAAGTTGTACAAAAACGCTTTCTTTCGCCAAGACAGTGCGTTTCTCACTGTTACATGCATTTGAATGGGGAACTCGACCGAAACAAAGTATAGGTTTTCATTATGTGAATAACTTGGAAATCTTAGCTCAAACAGCTGCAAAACCTGTTTGCCCAGCACGGGAACCTTGAGTTCTATAAGATAAAGCCATAAACATGTGTATCCGAGTCTTCTATCAAAAGTTACAACTATTCATATGAAGTTGTACAAAATAGCTTTCTTTCACCAAGACAGTGCGTTTCTCACTGTTACATGCATTTGAATGGGGAACTCGACCGAAACAAAGTATAGGTTTTCATTATGTGAATAACTTGGAAATCTTAGCTCAAACAGCTGCAAAACCTGTTTGCCCAGCACGGGAACCTTGAGTTCTATAAGATAAAGCCATAAACATGTGTATCCGAGTCTTCTATCAAAAGTTACAACTATTCATATGAAGTTGTACAAAATAGCTTTCTTTCACCAAGACAGTGCGTTTCTCACTGTTACATGCATTTGAATGGGGAACTCGACCGAAACAAAGTATAAGTTTTCATTATGTGAATAACTTGGAAATCTTAGCTCAAACAGCTGCAAAACCTGTTTTCCCAGCACGGAGACCTTGAGTTCTATAAGATAAAGCCATAAACATGTTTGTCTGAGTCTTCTATCAAAAGTTACAGCTATTTATATGAAGTTGTACAAAAACGCTTTCTTTCGCCAAGACAGTGCGTTTCTCACTGTTACATGCATTTGAATGGGGAACTCGACCGAAACAAAGTATAAGTTTTCATTATGTGAATAACTTGGAAATCTTAGCTCAAACAGCTGCAAAACCTGTTTTCCCAGCACGGGAACCTTGAGTTCTATAAGATAAAGCCATAAACATGTGTATCCGAGTCTTCTATCAAAAGTTACAGCTATTTATATGAAGTTGTACAAAAACGCTTTCTTTCGCCAAGACAGTGCGTTTCTCACTGTTACATGCATTTGAATGGGGAACTCGACCGAAACAAAGTATAGGTTTTCATTATGTGAATAACTTGGAAATCTTAGCTCAAACAGCTGCAAAACCTGTTTGCCCAGCACGGGAACCTTGAGTTCTATAAGATAAAGCCATAAACATGTTTGTCTGAGTCTTCTATCAAAAGTTACAGCTATTTATATGAAGTTGTACAAAAACGCTTTCTTTCGCCAAGACAGTGCGTTTCTCACTGTTACATGCATTTGAATGGGGAACTCGACCGAAACAAAGTATAAGTTTTCATTATGTGAATAACTTGGAAATCTTAGCTCAAACAGCTGCAAAACCTGTTTTCCCAGCACGGGAACCTTGAGTTCTATAAGATAAAGCCATAAACATGTGTATCCGAGTCTTCTATCAAAAGTTACAGCTATTTATATGAAGTTGTACAAAAACGCTTTCTTTCGCCAAGACAGTGCGTTTCTCACTGTTACATGCATTTGAATGGGGAACTCGACCGAAACAAAGTATACGTTTTCATTATGTGAATAACTTGGAAATCTTAGCTCAAACAGCTGCAAAACCTGTTTGCCCAGCACGGGAACCTTGAGTTCTATAAGATAAAGCCATAAACATGTGTATCCGAGTCTTCTATCAAAAGTTACAGCTATTTATTTATATGAAGTTGTACAAAAACGCTTTCTTTCACCAAGACAGTGCGTTTCTCACTGTTACATGCATTTGAATGGGAACTCGACCGAAACAAAGTATAGGTTTTCATTATGTGAATAACTTGGAAATCTTAGCTCAAACAGCTGCAAAACCTGTTTTCCCAGCACGGGAACCTTGAGTTCTATAAGATAAAGCCATAAACATGTTTGTCTGAGTCTTCTATCAAAAGTTACAGCTATTTATATGAAGTTGTACAAAAACGCTTTCTTTCGCCAAGACAGTGCGTTTCGCACTGTTACATGCATTTGAATGGGGAACTCGACCGAAACAAAGTATAATTTTTCATTATGTGAATAACTTGGAAATCTTAGCTCAAACAGCTGCAAAACCTGTTTTCCCAGCACGGGAACCTTGAGTTCTATAAGATAAAGCCATAAACATGTGTATCCGAGTCTTCTATCAAAAGTTACAGCTATTTCTATGAAGTTGTACAAAAACGCTTTCTTTCGCCAAGACAGTGCGTTTCTCACTGTTACATGCATTTGAATGGGGAACTCGACCGAAACAAAGTATAGGTTTTCATTATGTGAATAACTTGGAAATCTTAGCTCAAACAGCTGCAAAACCTGTTTGCCCAGCACGGGAACCTTGAGTTCTATAAGATAAAGCCATAAACATGTGTATCCGAGTCTTCTATCAAAAGTTACAGCTATTTATATGAAGTTGTACAAAAACGCTTTCTTTCGCCAAGACAGTGCGTTTCTCACTGTTACATGCATTTGAATGGGGAACTCGACCGAAACAAAGTATAGGTTTTCATTATGTGAATAACTTGGAAATCTTAGCTCAAACAGCTGCAAAACCTGTTTGCCCAGCACGGGAACCTTGAGTTCTATAAGATAAAGCCATAAACATGTGTATCCGAGTCTTCTATCAAAAGTTACAGCTATTTATATGAAGTTGTACAAAAACGCTTTCTTTCGCCAAGACAGTGCGTTTCTCACTGTTACATGCATTTGAATGGGGAACTCGACCGAAACAAAGTATAGGTTTTCATTATGTGAATAACTTGGAAATCTTAGCTCAAACAGCTGCAAAACCTGTTTGCCCAGCACGGGAACCTTGAGTTCTATAAGATAAAGCCATAAACATGTTTGTCTGAGTCTTCTATCAAAAGTTACAGCTATTTATATGAAGTTGTACAAAAACGCTTTCTTTCGCCAAGACAGTGCGTTTCTCACTGTTACATGCATTTGAATGGGGAACTCGACCGAAACAAAGTATAAGTTTTCATTATGTGAATAACTTGGAAATCTTAGCTCAAACAGCTGCAAAACCTGTTTTCCCAGCACGGGAACCTTGAGTTCTATAAGATAAAGCCATAAACATGTGTATCCGAGTCTTCTATCAAAAGTTACAGCTATTTATATGAAGTTGTACAAAAACGCTTTCTTTCGCCAAGACAGTGCGTTTCTCACTGTTACATGCATTTTGAATGGGGAACTCGACCGAAACAAAGTATAAGTTTTCATTATGTGAATAACTTGGAAATCTTAGCTCAAACAGCTGCAAAACCTGTTTTCCCAGCACGGGAACCTTGAGTTCTATAAGATAAAGCCATAAACATGTGTATCCGAGTCTTCTATCAAAAGTTACAGCTATTTATATGAAGTTGTACAAAAACGCTTTCTTTCGCCAAGACAGTGCGTTTCTCACTGTTACATGCATTTGAATGGGGAACTCGACCGAAACAAAGTATAAGTTTTCATTATGTGAATAACTTGGAAATCTTAGCTCAAACAGCTGCAAAACCTGTTTTCCCAGCACGGAGACCTTGAGTTCTATAAGATAAAGCCATAAACATGTTTGTCTGAGTCTTCTATCAAAAGTTACAGCTATTTATATGAAGTTGTACAAAAACGCTTTCTTTCGCCAAGACAGTGCGTTTCTCACTGTTACATGCATTTGAATGGGGAACTCGACCGAAACAAAGTATAGGTTTTCATTATGTGAATAACTTGGAAATCTTAGCTCAAACAGCTGCAAAACCTGTTTGCCCAGCACGGGAACCTTGAGTTCTATAAGATAAAGCCATAAACATGTGTATCCGAGTCTTCTATCAAAAGTTACAACTATTCATATGAAGTTGTACAAAATAGCTTTCTTTCACCAAGACAGTGCGTTTCTCACTGTTACATGCATTTGAATGGGGAACTCGACCGAAACAAAGTATAGGTTTTCATTATGTGAATAACTTGGAAATCTTAGCTCAAACAGCTGCAAAACCTGTTTGCCCAGCACGGGAACCTTGAGTTCTATAAGATAAAGCCATAAACATGTGTATCCGAGTCTTCTATCAAAAGTTACAACTATTCATATGAAGTTGTACAAAATAGCTTTCTTTCACCAAGACAGTGCGTTTCTCACTGTTACATGCATTTGAATGGGGAACTCGACCGAAACAAAGTATAAGTTTTCATTATGTGAATAACTTGGAAATCTTAGCTCAAACAGCTGCAAAACCTGTTTTCCCAGCACGGAGACCTTGAGTTCTATAAGATAAAGCCATAAACATGTTTGTCTGAGTCTTCTATCAAAAGTTACAGCTATTTATATGAAGTTGTACAAAAACGCTTTCTTTCGCCAAGACAGTGCGTTTCTCACTGTTACATGCATTTGAATGGGGAACTCGACCGAAACAAAGTATAAGTTTTCATTATGTGAATAACTTGGAAATCTTAGCTCAAACAGCTGCAAAACCTGTTTTCCCAGCACGGGAACCTTGAGTTCTATAAGATAAAGCCATAAACATGTGTATCCGAGTCTTCTATCAAAAGTTACAGCTATTTATATGAAGTTGTACAAAAACGCTTTCTTTCGCCAAGACAGTGCGTTTCTCACTGTTACATGCATTTGAATGGGGAACTCGACCGAAACAAAGTATAGGTTTTCATTATGTGAATAACTTGGAAATCTTAGCTCAAACAGCTGCAAAACCTGTTTGCCCAGCACGGGAACCTTGAGTTCTATAAGATAAAGCCATAAACATGTTTGTCTGAGTCTTCTATCAAAAGTTACAGCTATTTATATGAAGTTGTACAAAAACGCTTTCTTTCGCCAAGACAGTGCGTTTCTCACTGTTACATGCATTTGAATGGGGAACTCGACCGAAACAAAGTATAGGTTTTCATTATGTGAATAACTTGGAAATCTTAGCTCAAACAGCTGCAAAACCTGTTTGCCCAGCACGGGAACCTTGAGTTCTATAAGATAAAGCCATAAACATGTTTGTCTGAGTCTTCTATCAAAAGTTACAGCTATTTATATGAAGTTGTACAAAAACGCTTTCTTTCGCCAAGACAGTGCGTTTCGCACTGTTACATGCATTTGAATGGGGAACTCGACCGAAACAAAGTATAATTTTTCATTATGTGAATAACTTGGAAATCTTAGCTCAAACAGCTGCAAAACCTGTTTTCCCAGCACGGGAACCTTGAGTTCTATAAGATAAAGCCATAAACATGTGTATCCGAGTCTTCTATCAAAAGTTACAGCTATTTATATGAAGTTGTACAAAAACGCTTTCTTTCGCCAAGACAGTGCGTTTCTCACTGTTACATGCATTTGAATGGGGAACTCGACCGAAACAAAGTATAGGTTTTCATTATGTGAATAACTTGGAAATCTTAGCTCAAACAGCTGCAAAACCTGTTTGCCCAGCACGGGAACCTTGAGTTCTATAAGATAAAGCCATAAACATGTTTGTCTGAGTCTTCTATCAAAAGTTACAGCTATTTATATGAAGTTGTACAAAAACGCTTTCTTTCGCCAAGACAGTGCGTTTCTCACTGTTACATGCATTTGAATGGGGAACTCGACCGAAACAAAGTATAAGTTTTCATTATGTGAATAACTTGGAAATCTTAGCTCAAACAGCTGCAAAACCTGTTTTCCCAGCACGGGAACCTTGAGTTCTATAAGATAAAGCCATAAACATGTGTATCCGAGTCTTCTATCAAAAGTTACAGCTATTTATATGAAGTTGTACAAAAACGCTTTCTTTCGCCAAGACAGTGCGTTTCTCACTGTTACATGCATTTGAATGGGGAACTCGACCGAAACAAAGTATAGGTTTTCATTATGTGAATAACTTGGAAATCTTAGCTCAAACAGCTGCAAAACCTGTTTGCCCAGCACGGGAACCTTGAGTTCTATAAGATAAAGCCATAAACATGTGTATCCGAGACTTCTATCAAAAGTTACAGCTATTTATATGAAGTTGTACAAAAACGCTTTCTTTCGCCAAGACAGTGCGTTTCTCACTGTTACATGCATTTTGAATGGGGAACTCGACCGAAACAAAGTATAAGTTTTCATTATGTGAATAACTTGGAAATCTTAGCTCAAACAGCTGCAAAACCTGTTTTCCCAGCACGGGAACCTTGAGTTCTATAAGATAAAGCCATAAACATGTGTATCCGAGTCTTCTATCAAAAGTTACAGCTATTTATATGAAGTTGTACAAAAACGCTTTCTTTCGCCAAGACAGTGCGTTTCTCACTGTTACATGCATTTGAATGGGGAACTCGACCGAAACAAAGTATAAGTTTTCATTATGTGAATAACTTGGAAATCTTAGCTCAAACAGCTGCAAAACCTGTTTTCCCAGCACGGAGACCTTGAGTTCTATAAGATAAAGCCATAAACATGTTTGTCTGAGTCTTCTATCAAAAGTTACAGCTATTTATATGAAGTTGTACAAAAACGCTTTCTTTCGCCAAGACAGTGCGTTTCTCACTGTTACATGCATTTGAATGGGGAACTCGACCGAAACAAAGTATAGGTTTTCATTATGTGAATAACTTGGAAATCTTAGCTCAAACAGCTGCAAAACCTGTTTGCCCAGCACGGGAACCTTGAGTTCTATAAGATAAAGCCATAAACATGTGTATCCGAGTCTTCTATCAAAAGTTACAACTATTCATATGAAGTTGTACAAAATAGCTTTCTTTCACCAAGACAGTGCGTTTCTCACTGTTACATGCATTTGAATGGGGAACTCGACCGAAACAAAGTATAGGTTTTCATTATGTGAATAACTTGGAAATCTTAGCTCAAACAGCTGCAAAACCTGTTTGCCCAGCACGGGAACCTTGAGTTCTATAAGATAAAGCCATAAACATGTGTATCCGAGTCTTCTATCAAAAGTTACAACTATTCATATGAAGTTGTACAAAATAGCTTTCTTTCACCAAGACAGTGCGTTTCTCACTGTTACATGCATTTGAATGGGGAACTCGACCGAAACAAAGTATAAGTTTTCATTATGTGAATAACTTGGAAATCTTAGCTCAAACAGCTGCAAAACCTGTTTTCCCAGCACGGAGACCTTGAGTTCTATAAGATAAAGCCATAAACATGTTTGTCTGAGTCTTCTATCAAAAGTTACAGCTATTTATATGAAGTTGTACAAAAACGCTTTCTTTCGCCAAGACAGTGCGTTTCTCACTGTTACATGCATTTGAATGGGGAACTCGACCGAAACAAAGTATAAGTTTTCATTATGTGAATAACTTGGAAATCTTAGCTCAAACAGCTGCAAAACCTTTTTTCCCAGCACGGGAACCTTGAGTTCTATAAGATAAAGCCATAAACATGTGTATCCGAGTCTTCTATCAAAAGTTACAGCTATTTATATGAAGTTGTACAAAAACGCTTTCTTTCGCCAAGACAGTGCGTTTCTCACTGTTACATGCATTTGAATGGGGAACTCGACCGAAACAAAGTATAGGTTTTCATTATGTGAATAACTTGGAAATCTTAGCTCAAACAGCTGCAAAACCTGTTTGCCCAGCACGGGAACCTTGAGTTCTATAAGATAAAGCCATAAACATGTTTGTCTGAGTCTTCTATCAAAAGTTACAGCTATTTATATGAAGTTGTACAAAAACGCTTTCTTTCGCCAAGACAGTGCGTTTCTCACTGTTACATGCATTTGAATGGGGAACTCGACCGAAACAAAGTATAAGTTTTCATTATGTGAATAACTTGGAAATCTTAGCTCAAACAGCTGCAAAACCTGTTTTCCCAGCACGGGAACCTTGAGTTCTATAAGATAAAGCCATAAACATGTGTATCCGAGTCTTCTATCAAAAGTTACAGCTATTTATATGAAGTTGTACAAAAACGCTTTCTTTCGCCAAGACAGTGCGTTTCTCACTGTTACATGCATTTGAATGGGGAACTCGACCGAAACAAAGTATAAGTTTTCATTATGTGAATAACTTGGAAATCTTAGCTCAAACAGCTGCAAAACCTGTTTGCCCAGCACGGGAACCTTGAGTTCTATAAGATAAAGCCATAAACATGTGTATCCGAGTCTTCTATCAAAAGTTACAGCTATTTATATGAAGTTGTACAAAAACGCTTTCTTTCGCCAAGACAGTGCGTTTCTCACTGTTACATGCATTTGAATGGGGAACTCGACCGAAACAAAGTATAGGTTTTCATTATGTGAATAACTTGGAAATCTTAGCTCAAACAGCTGCAAAACCTGTTTGCCCAGCACGGGAACCTTGAGTTCTATAAGATAAAGCCATAAACATGTGTATCCGAGTCTTCTATCAAAAGTTACAACTATTCATATGAAGTTGTACAAAATAGCTTTCTTTCACCAAGACAGTGCGTTTCTCACTGTTACATGCATTTGAATGGGGAACTCGACCGAAACAAAGTTTAAGTTTTCATTATGTGAATAACTTGGAAATCTTAGCTCAAACAGCTGCAAAACCTGTTTTCCCAGCACGGAGACCTTGAGTTCTATAAGATAAAGCCATAAACATGTTTGTCTGAGTCTTCTATCAAAAGTTACAGCTATTTATATGAAGTTGTACATATACGCTTTCTTTCGCCAAGACAGTGCGTTTCTCACTGTTACATGCATTTGAATGGGGAACTCGACCGAAACAAAGTATAAGTTTTCATTATGTGAATAACTTGGAAATCTTAGCTCAAACAGCTGCAAAACCTGTTTTCCCAGCACGGAGACCTTGAGTTCTATAAGATAAAGCCATAAACATGTTTGTCTGAGTCTTCTATCAAAAGTTACAGCTATTTATATGAAGTTGTACAAAAACGCTTTCTTTCGCCAAGACAGTGCGTTTCTCACTGTTACATGCATTTGAATGGGGAACTCGACCGAAACAAAGTATAAGTTTTCATTATGTGAATAACTTGGAAATCTTAGCTCAAACAGCTGCAAAACCTGTTTTCCCAGCACGGGAACCTTGAGTTCTATAAGATAAAGCCATAAACATGTGTATCCGAGTCTTCTATCAAAAGTTACAACTATTCATATGAAGTTGTACAAAATAGCTTTCTTTCACCAAGACAGTGCGTTTCTCACTGTTACATGCATTTGAATGGGGAACTCGACCGAAACAAAGTATAAGTTTTCATTATGTGAATAACTTGGAAATCTTAGCTCAAACAGCTGCAAAACCTGTTTTCCCAGCACGGAGACCTTGAGTTCTATAAGATAAAGCCATAAACATGTTTGTCTGAGTCTTCTATCAAAAGTTACAGCTATTTATATGAAGTTGTACAAAAACGCTTTCTTTCGCCAAGACAGTGCGTTTCTCACTGTTACATGCATTTGAATGGGGAACTCGACCGAAACAAAGTATAAGTTTTCATTATGTGAATAACTTGGAAATCTTAGCTCAAACAGCTGCAAAACCTGTTTTCCCAGCACGGGAACCTTGAGTTCTATAAGATAAAGCCATAAACATGTGTATCCGAGTCTTCTATCAAAAGTTACAGCTATTTATATGAAGTTGTACAAAAACGCTTTCTTTCGCCAAGACAGTGCGTTTCTCACTGTTACATGCATTTGAATGGGGAACTCGACCGAAACAAAGTATAGGTTTTCATTATGTGAATAACTTGGAAATCTTAGCTCAAACAGCTGCAAAACCTGTTTGCCCAGCACGGGAACCTTGAGTTCTATAAGATAAAGCCATAAACATGTGTATCCGAGACTTCTATCAAAAGTTACAGCTATTTATATGAAGTTGTACAAAAACGCTTTCTTTCGCCAAGACAGTGCGTTTCTCACTGTTACATGCATTTTGAATGGGGAACTCGACCGAAACAAAGTATAAGTTTTCATTATGTGAATAACTTGGAAATCTTAGCTCAAACAGCTGCAAAACCTGTTTTCCCAGCACGGGAACCTTGAGTTCTATAAGATAAAGCCATAAACATGTGTATCCGAGTCTTCTATCAAAAGTTACAGCTATTTATATGAAGTTGTACAAAAACGCTTTCTTTCGCCAAGACAGTGCGTTTCTCACTGTTACATGCATTTGAATGGGGAACTCGACCGAAACAAAGTATAAGTTTTCATTATGTGAATAACTTGGAAATCTTAGCTCAAACAGCTGCAAAACCTGTTTTCCCAGCACGGAGACCTTGAGTTCTATAAGATAAAGCCATAAACATGTTTGTCTGAGTCTTCTATCAAAAGTTACAGCTATTTATATGAAGTTGTACAAAAACGCTTTCTTTCGCCAAGACAGTGCGTTTCTCACTGTTACATGCATTTGAATGGGGAACTCGACCGAAACAAAGTATAGGTTTTCATTATGTGAATAACTTGGAAATCTTAGCTCAAACAGCTGCAAAACCTGTTTGCCCAGCACGGGAACCTTGAGTTCTATAAGATAAAGCCATAAACATGTGTATCCGAGTCTTCTATCAAAAGTTACAACTATTCATATGAAGTTGTACAAAAACGCTTTCTTTCACCAAGACAGTGCGTTTCTCACTGTTACATGCATTTGAATGGGGAACTCGACCGAAACAAAGTATAGGTTTTCATTATGTGAATAACTTGGAAATCTTAGCTCAAACAGCTGCAAAACCTGTTTGCCCAGCACGGGAACCTTGAGTTCTATAAGATAAAGCCATAAACATGTGTATCCGAGTCTTCTATCAAAAGTTACAACTATTCATATGAAGTTGTACAAAATAGCTTTCTTTCACCAAGACAGTGCGTTTCTCACTGTTACATGCATTTGAATGGGGAACTCGACCGAAACAAAGTATAAGTTTTCATTATGTGAATAACTTGGAAATCTTAGCTCAAACAGCTGCAAAACCTGTTTTCCCAGCACGGAGACCTTGAGTTCTATAAGATAAAGCCATAAACATGTTTGTCTGAGTCTTCTATCAAAAGTTACAGCTATTTATATGAAGTTGTACAAAAACGCTTTCTTTCGCCAAGACAGTGCGTTTCTCACTGTTACATGCATTTGAATGGGGAACTCGACCGAAACAAAGTATAAGTTTTCATTATGTGAATAACTTGGAAATCTTAGCTCAAACAGCTGCAAAACCTGTTTTCCCAGCACGGGAACCTTGAGTTCTATAAGATAAAGCCATAAACATGTGTATCCGAGTCTTCTATCAAAAGTTACAGCTATTTATATGAAGTTGTACAAAAACGCTTTCTTTCGCCAAGACAGTGCGTTTCTCACTGTTACATGCATTTGAATGGGGAACTCGACCGAAACAAAGTATAAGTTTTCATTATGTGAATAACTTGGAAATCTTAGCTCAAACAGCTGCAAAACCTGTTTGCCCAGCACGGGAACCTTGAGTTCTATAAGATAAAGCCATAAACATGTGTATCCGAGTCTTCTATCAAAAGTTACAACTATTCATATGAAGTTGTACAAAATAGCTTTCTTTCACCAAGACAGTGCGTTTCTCACTGTTACATGCATTTGAATGGGGAACTCGACCGAAACAAAGTATAAGTTTTCATTATGTGAATAACTTGGAAATCTTAGCTCAAACAGCTGCAAAACCTGTTTTCCCAGCACGGAGACCTTGAGTTCTATAAGATAAAGCCATAAACATGTGTATCCGAGTCTTCTATCAAAAGTTACAACTATTCATATGAAGTTGTACAAAATAGCTTTCTTTCACCAAGACAGTGCGTTTCTCACTGTTACATGCATTTGAATGGGGAACTCGACCGAAACAAAGTTTAAGTTTTCATTATGTGAATAACTTGGAAATCTTAGCTCAAACAGCTGCAAAACCTGTTTTCCCAGCACGGAGACCTTGAGTTCTATAAGATAAAGCCATAAACATGTTTGTCTGAGTCTTCTATCAAAAGTTACAGCTATTTATATGAAGTTGTACAAAAACGCTTTCTTTCGCCAAGACAGTGCGTTTCTCACTGTTACATGCATTTGAATGGGGAACTCGACCGAAACAAAGTATAAGTTTTCATTATGTGAATAACTTGGAAATCTTAGCTCAAACAGCTGCAAAACCTGTTTTCCCAGCACGGGAACCTTGAGTTCTATAAGATAAAGCCATAAACATGTGTATCCGAGTCTTCTATCAAAAGTTACAGCTATTTATATGAAGTTGTACAAAAACGCTTTCTTTCGCCAAGACAGTGCGTTTCTCACTGTTACATGCATTTGAATGGGGAACTCGACCGAAACAAAGTATAGGTTTTCATTATGTGAATAACTTGGAAATCTTAGCTCAAACAGCTGCAAAACCTGTTTGCCCAGCACGGGAACCTTGAGTTCTATAAGATAAAGCCATAAACATGTGTATCCGAGACTTCTATCAAAAGTTACAGCTATTTATATGAAGTTGTACAAAAACGCTTTCTTTCGCCAAGACAGTGCGTTTCTCACTGTTACATGCATTTTGAATGGGGAACTCGACCGAAACAAAGTATAGGTTTTCATTATGTGAATAACTTGGAAATCTTAGCTCAAACAGCTGCAAAACCTGTTTGCCCAGCACGGGAACCTTGAGTTCTATAAGATAAAGCCATAAACATGTGTATCCGAGTCTTCTATCAAAAGTTACAACTATTCATATGAAGTTGTACAAAATAGCTTTCTTTCACCAAGACAGTGCGTTTCTCACTGTTACATGCATTTGAATGGGGAACTCGACCGAAACAAAGTATAAGTTTTCATTATGTGAATAACTTGGAAATCTTAGCTCAAACAGCTGCAAAACCTGTTTTCCCAGCACGGAGACCTTGAGTTCTATAAGATAAAGCCATAAACATGTTTGTCTGAGTCTTCTATCAAAAGTTACAGCTATTTATATGAAGTTGTACAAAAACGCTTTCTTTCGCCAAGACAGTGCGTTTCTCACTGTTACATGCATTTGAATGGGGAACTCGACCGAAACAAAGTATAAGTTTTCATTATGTGAATAACTTGGAAATCTTAGCTCAAACAGCTGCAAAACCTGTTTTCCCAGCACGGGAACCTTGAGTTCTATAAGATAAAGCCATAAACATGTGTATCCGAGTCTTCTATCAAAAGTTACAGCTATTTATATGAAGTTGTACAAAAACGCTTTCTTTCGCCAAGACAGTGCGTTTCTCACTGTTACATGCATTTGAATGGGGAACTCGACCGAAACAAAGTATAGGTTTTCATTATGTGAATAACTTGGAAATCTTAGCTCAAACAGCTGCAAAACCTGTTTGCCCAGCACGGGAACCTTGAGTTCTATAAGATAAAGCCATAAACATGTGTATCCGAGTCTTCTATCAAAAGTTACAACTATTCATATGAAGTTGTACAAAATAGCTTTCTTTCACCAAGACAGTGCGTTTCTCACTGTTACATGCATTTGAATGGGGAACTCGACCGAAACAAAGTATAAGTTTTCATTATGTGAATAACTTGGAAATCTTAGCTCAAACAGCTGCAAAACCTGTTTTCCCAGCACGGAGACCTTGAGTTCTATAAGATAAAGCCATAAACATGTTTGTCTGAGTCTTCTATCAAAAGTTACAGCTATTTATATGAAGTTGTACAAAAACGCTTTCTTTCGCCAAGACAGTGCGTTTCTCACTGTTACATGCATTTGAATGGGGAACTCGACCGAAACAAAGTATAAGTTTTCATTATGTGAATAACTTGGAAATCTTAGCTCAAACAGCTGCAAAACCTGTTTTCCCAGCACGGGAACCTTGAGTTCTATAAGATGAAGCCATAAACATGTGTATCCGAGTCTTCTATCAAAAGTTACAGCTATTTATATGAAGTTGTACAAAAACGCTTTCTTTCGCCAAGACAGTGCGTTTTTCACTGTTACATGCATTTGAATGGGGAACTCGACCGAAACAAAGTATACGTTTTCATTATGTGAATAACTTGGAAATCTTAGCTCAAACAGCTGCAAAACCTGTTTGCCCAGCACGGGAACCTTGAGTTCTATAAGATAAAGCCATAAACATGTGTATCCGAGTCTTCTATCAAAAGTTACAGCTATTTATATGAAGTTGTACAAAAACGCTTTCTTTCGCCAAGACAGTGCGTTTCTCACTGTTACATGCATTTTGAATGGGGAACTCGACCGAAACAAAGTATACGTTTTCATTATGTGAATAACTTGGAAATCTTAGCTCAAACAGCTGCAAAACCTGTTTTCCCAGCACGGGAACCTTGAGTTCTATAAGATAAAGCCATAAACATGTGTATCCGAGTCTTCTATCAAAAGTTACAGCTATTTATATGAAGTTGTACAAAAACGCTTTCTTTCGCCAAGACAGTGCGTTTCTCACTGTTACATGCATTTGAATGGGGAACTCGACCGAAACAAAGTATAGGTTTTCATTATGTGAATAACTTGGAAATCTTAGCTCAAACAGCTGCAAAACCTGTTTGCCCAGCACGGGAACCTTGAGTTCTATAAGATAAAGCCATAAACATGTGTATCCGAGTCTTCTATCAAAAGTTACAACTATTCATATGAAGTTGTACAAAATAGCTTTCTTTCACCAAGACAGTGCGTTTCTCACTGTTACATGCATTTGAATGGGGAACTCGACCGAAACAAAGTATAGGTTTTCATTATGTGAATAACTTGGAAATCTTAGCTCAAACAGCTGCAAAACCTGTTTGCCCAGCACGGGAACCTTGAGTTCTATAAGATAAAGCCATAAACATGTGTATCCGAGTCTTCTATCAAAAGTTACAACTATTCATATGAAGTTGTACAAAATAGCTTTCTTTCACCAAGACAGTGCGTTTCTCACTGTTACATGCATTTGAATGGGGAACTCGACCGAAACAAAGTATAGGTTTTCATTATGTGAATAACTTGGAAATCTTAGCTCAAACAGCTGCAAAACCTGTTTGCCCAGCACGGGAACCTTGAGTTCTATAAGATAAAGCCATAAACATGTGTATCCGAGTCTTCTATCAAAAGTTACAACTATTCATATGAAGTTGTACAAAATAGCTTTCTTTCACCAAGACAGTGCGTTTCTCACTGTTACATGCATTTGAATGGGGAACTCGACCGAAACAAAGTATAGGTTTTCATTATGTGAATAACTTGGAAATCTTAGCTCAAACAGCTGCAAAACCTGTTTGCCCAGCACGGGAACCTTGAGTTCTATAAGATAAAGCCATAAACATGTGTATCCGAGTCTTCTATCAAAAGTTACAACTATTCATATGAAGTTGTACAAAATAGCTTTCTTTCACCAAGACAGTGCGTTTCTCACTGTTACATGCATTTGAATGGGGAACTCGACCGAAACAAAGTATAAGTTTTCATTATGTGAATAACTTGGAAATCTTAGCTCAAACAGCTGCAAAACCTGTTTTCCCAGCACGGAGACCTTGAGTTCTATAAGATAAAGCCATAAACATGTTTGTCTGAGTCTTCTATCAAAAGTTACAGCTATTTATATGAAGTTGTACAAAAACGCTTTCTTTCGCCAAGACAGTGCGTTTCTCACTGTTACATGCATTTGAATGGGGAACTCGACCGAAACAAAGTATAAGTTTTCATTATGTGAATAACTTGGAAATCTTAGCTCAAACAGCTGCAAAACCTCTTTTCCCAGCACGGGAACCTTGAGTTCTATAAGATAAAGCCATAAACATGTGTATCCGAGTCTTCTATCAAAAGTTACAGCTATTTCTATGAAGTTGTACAAAAACGCTTTCTTTCGCCAAGACAGTGCGTTTCTCACTGTTACATGCATTTGAATGGGGAACTCGACCGAAACAAAGTATAGGTTTTCATTATGTGAATAACTTGGAAATCTTAGCTCAAACAGCTGCAAAACCTGTTTGCCCAGCACGGGAACCTTGAGTTCTATAAGATAAAGCCATAAACATGTGTATCCGAGTCTTCTATCAAAAGTTACAACTATTCATATGAAGTTGTACAAAATAGCTTTCTTTCACCAAGACAGTGCGTTTCTCACTGTTACATGCATTTGAATGGGGAACTCGACCGAAACAAAGTATAGGTTTTCATTATGTGAATAACTTGGAAATCTTAGCTCAAACAGCTGCAAAACCTGTTTTCCCAGCACGGAGACCTTGAGTTCTATAAGATAAAGCCATAAACATGTTTGTCTGAGTCTTCTATCAAAAGTTACAGCTATTTATATGAAGTTGTACAAAAACGCTTTCTTTCGCCAAGACAGTGCGTTTCTCACTGTTACATGCATTTGAATGGGGAACTCGACCGAAACAAAGTATAAGTTTTCATTATGTGAATAACTTGGAAATCTTAGCTCAAACAGCTGCAAAACCTGTTTTCCCAGCACGGGAACCTTGAGTTCTATAAGATAAAGCCATAAACATGTGTATCCGAGTCTTCTATCAAAAGTTACAGCTATTTATATGAAGTTGTACAAAAACGCTTTCTTTCGCCAAGACAGTGCGTTTCTCACTGTTACATGCATTTGAATGGGGAACTCGACCGAAACAAAGTATACGTTTTCATTATGTGAATAACTTGGAAATCTTAGCTCAAACAGCTGCAAAACCTGTTTGCCCAGCACGGGAACCTTGAGTTCTATAAGATAAAGCCATAAACATGTGTATCCGAGTCTTCTATCAAAAGTTACAGCTATTTATATGAAGTTGTACAAAAACGCTTTCTTTCGCCAAGACAGTGCGTTTCTCACTGTTACATGCATTTTGAATGGGGAACTCGACCGAAACAAAGTATACGTTTTCATTATGTGAATAACTTGGAAATCTTAGCTCAAACAGCTGCAAAACCTGTTTTCCCAGCACGGGAACCTTGAGTTCTATAAGATAAAGCCATAAACATGTGTATCCGAGTCTTCTATCAAAAGTTACAGCTATTTATATGAAGTTGTACAAAAACGCTTTCTTTCGCCAAGACAGTGCGTTTCTCACTGTTACATGCATTTGAATGGGGAACTCGACCGAAACAAAGTATAGGTTTTCATTATGTGAATAACTTGGAAATCTTAGCTCAAACAGCTGCAAAACCTGTTTGCCCAGCACGGGAACCTTGAGTTCTATAAGATGAAGCCATAAACATGTGTATCCGAGTCTTCTATCAAAAGTTACAACTATTCATATGAAGTTGTACAAAATAGCTTTCTTTCACCAAGACAGTGCGTTTCTCACTGTTACATGCATTTGAATGGGGAACTCGACCGAAACAAAGTATAGGTTTTCATTATGTGAATAACTTGGAAATCTTAGCTCAAACAGCTGCAAAACCTGTTTTCCCAGCACGGAGACCTTGAGTTCTATAAGATAAAGCCATAAACATGTTTGTCTGAGTCTTCTATCAAAAGTTACAGCTATTTATATGAAGTTGTACAAAAACGCTTTCTTTCGCCAAGACAGTGCGTTTCTCACTGTTACATGCATTTGAATGGGGAACTCGACCGAAACAAAGTATACGTTTTCATTATGTGAATAACTTGGAAATCTTAGCTCAAACAGCTGCAAAACCTGTTTGCCCAGCACGGGAACCTTGAGTTCTATAAGATAAAGCCATAAACATGTGTATCCGAGTCTTCTATCAAAAGTTACAGCTATTTATATGAAGTTGTACAAAAACGCTTTCTTTCGCCAAGACAGTGCGTTTCTCACTGTTACATGCATTTGAATGGGGAACTCGACCGAAACAAAGTATAAGTTTTCATTATGTGAATAACTTGGAAATCTTAGCTCAAACAGCTGCAAAACCTGTTTTCCCAGCACGGGAACCTTGAGTTCTATAAGATAAAGCCATAAACATGTGTATCCGAGTCTTCTATCAAAAGTTACAGCTATTTATATGAAGTTGTACAAAAACGCTTTCTTTCGCCAAGACAGTGCGTTTCTCACTGTTACATGCATTTGAATGGGGAACTCGACCGAAACAAAGTATAGGTTTTCATTATGTGAATAACTTGGAAATCTTAGCTCAAACAGCTGCAAAACCTGTTTTCCCAGCACGGGAACCTTGAGTTCTATAAGATAAAGCCATAAACATGTGTATCCGAGACTTCTATCAAAAGTTACAGCTATTTATATGAAGTTGTACAAAAACGCTTTCTTTCGCCAAGACAGTGCGTTTCTCACTGTTACATGCATTTTGAATGGGGAACTCGACCGAAACAAAGTATAAGTTTTCATTATGTGAATAACTTGGAAATCTTAGCTCAAACAGCTGCAAAACCTGTTTTCCCAGCACGGGAACCTTGAGTTCTATAAGATAAAGCCATAAACATGTGTATCCGAGTCGTCTATCAAAAGTTACAGCTATTTATATGAAGTTGTACAAAAACGCTTTCTTTCGCCAAGACAGTGCGTTTCTCACTGTTACATGCATTTGAATGGGGAACTCGACCGAAACAAAGTATAGGTTTTCATTATGTGAATAACTTGGAAATCTTAGCTCAAACAGCTGCAAAACCTGTTTGCCCAGCACGGGAACCTTGAGTTCTATAAGATAAAGCCATAAACATGTGTATCCGAGTCTTCTATCAAAAGTTACAACTATTCATATGAAGTTGTACAAAATAGCTTTCTTTCACCAAGACAGTGCGTTTCTCACTGTTACATGCATTTGAATGGGGAACTCGACCGAAACAAAGTATAAGTTTTCATTATGTGAATAACTTGGAAATCTTAGCTCAAACAGCTGCAAAACCTGTTTTCCCAGCACGGAGACCTTGAGTTCTATAAGATAAAGCCATAAACATGTTTGTCTGAGTCTTCTATCAAAAGTTACAGCTATTTATATGAAGTTGTACAAAAACGCTTTCTTTCGCCAAGACAGTGCGTTTCTCACTGTTACATGCATTTGAATGGGGAACTCGACCGAAACAAAGTATACGTTTTCATTATGTGAATAACTTGGAAATCTTAGCTCAAACAGCTGCAAAACCTGTTTTCCCAGCACGGGAACCTTGAGTTCTATAAGATAAAGCCATAAACATGTGTATCCGAGTCTTCTATCAAAAGTTACAGCTATTTATATGAAGTTGTACAAAAACGCTTTCTTTCGCCAAGACAGTGCGTTTCTCACTGTTACATGCATTTGAATGGGGAACTCGACCGAAACAAAGTATAAGTTTTCATTATGTGAATAACTTGGAAATCTTAGCTCAAACAGCTGCAAAACCTGTTTTCCCAGCACGGGAACCTTGAGTTCTATAAGATAAAGCCATAAACATGTGTATCCGAGTCTTCTATCAAAAGTTACAGCTATTTATATGAAGTTGTACAAAAACGCTTTCTTTCGCCAAGACAGTGCGTTTCTCACTGTTACATGCATTTGAATGGGGAACTCGACCGAAACAAAGTATAGGTTTTCATTATGTGAATAACTTGGAAATCTTAGCTCAAACAGCTGCAAAACCTGTTTGCCCAGCACGGGAACCTTGAGTTCTATAAGATAAAGCCATAAACATGTGTATCCGAGTCTTCTATCAAAAGTTACAACTATTCATATGAAGTTGTACAAAATAGCTTTCTTTCACCAAGACAGTGCGTTTCTCACTGTTACATGCATTTGAATGGGGAACTCGACCGAAACAAAGTTTAAGTTTTCATTATGTGAATAACTTGGAAATCTTAGCTCAAACAGCTGCAAAACCTGTTTTCCCAGCACGGAGACCTTGAGTTCTATAAGATAAAGCCATAAACATGTTTGTCTGAGTCTTCTATCAAAAGTTACAGCTATTTATATGAAGTTGTACAAAAACGCTTTCTTTCGCCAAGACAGTGCGTTTCTCACTGTTACATGCATTTGAATGGGGAACTCGACCGAAACAAAGTATAAGTTTTCATTATGTGAATAACTTGGAAATCTTAGCTCAAACAGCTGCAAAACCTGTTTTCCCAGCACGGGAACCTTGAGTTCTATAAGATAAAGCCATAAACATGTGTATCCGAGTCTTCTATCAAAAGTTACAGCTATTTATATGAAGTTGTACAAAAACGCTTTCTTTCGCCAAGACAGTGCGTTTCTCACTGTTACATGCATTTGAATGGGGAACTCGACCGAAACAAAGTATAGGTTTTCATTATGTGAATAACTTGGAAATCTTAGCTCAAACAGCTGCAAAACCTGTTTGCCCAGCACGGGAACCTTGAGTTCTATAAGATAAAGCCATAAACATGTGTATCCGAGACTTCTATCAAAAGTTACAGCTATTTATATGAAGTTGTACAAAAACGCTTTCTTTCGCCAAGACAGTGCGTTTCTCACTGTTACATGCATTTTGAATGGGGAACTCGACCGAAACAAAGTATAGGTTTTCATTATGTGAATAACTTGGAAATCTTAGCTCAAACAGCTGCAAAACCTGTTTGCCCAGCACGGGAACCTTGAGTTCTATAAGATAAAGCCATAAACATGTGTATCCGAGTCTTCTATCAAAAGTTACAACTATTCATATGAAGTTGTACAAAATAGCTTTCTTTCACCAAGACAGTGCGTTTCTCACTGTTACATGCATTTGAATGGGGAACTCGACCGAAACAAAGTATAAGTTTTCATTATGTGAATAACTTGGAAATCTTAGCTCAAACAGCTGCAAAACCTGTTTTCCCAGCACGGAGACCTTGAGTTCTATAAGATAAAGCCATAAACATGTTTGTCTGAGTCTTCTATCAAAAGTTACAGCTATTTATATGAAGTTGTACAAAAACGCTTTCTTTCGCCAAGACAGTGCGTTTCTCACTGTTACATGCATTTGAATGGGGAACTCGACCGAAACAAAGTATAAGTTTTCATTATGTGAATAACTTGGAAATCTTAGCTCAAACAGCTGCAAAACCTGTTTTCCCAGCACGGGAACCTTGAGTTCTATAAGATAAAGCCATAAACATGTGTATCCGAGTCTTCTATCAAAAGTTACAGCTATTTATATGAAGTTGTACAAAAACGCTTTCTTTCGCCAAGACAGTGCGTTTCTCACTGTTACATGCATTTGAATGGGGAACTCGACCGAAACAAAGTATAGGTTTTCATTATGTGAATAACTTGGAAATCTTAGCTCAAACAGCTGCAAAACCTGTTTGCCCAGCACGGGAACCTTGAGTTCTATAAGATAAAGCCATAAACATGTGTATCCGAGTCTTCTATCAAAAGTTACAACTATTCATATGAAGTTGTACAAAATAGCTTTCTTTCACCAAGACAGTGCGTTTCTCACTGTTACATGCATTTGAATGGGGAACTCGACCGAAACAAAGTATAAGTTTTCATTATGTGAATAACTTGGAAATCTTAGCTCAAACAGCTGCAAAACCTGTTTTCCCAGCACGGGAACCTTGAGTTCTATAAGATGAAGCCATAAACATGTGTATCCGAGTCTTCTATCAAAAGTTACAGCTATTTATATGAAGTTGTACAAAAACGCTTTCTTTCGCCAAGACAGTGCGTTTTTCACTGTTAAATGCATTTGAATGGGGAACTCGACCGAAACAAAGTATACGTTTTCATTATGTGAATAACTTGGAAATCTTAGCTCAAACAGCTGCAAAACCTGTTTGCCCAGCACGGGAACCTTGAGTTCTATAAGATAAAGCCATAAACATGTGTATCCGAGTCTTCTATCAAAAGTTACAGCTATTTATATGAAGTTGTACAAAAACGCTTTCTTTCGCCAAGACAGTGCGTTTCTCACTGTTACATGCATTTGAATGGGGAACTCGACCGAAACAAAGTATAGGTTTTCATTATGTGAATAACTTGGAAATCTTAGCTCAAACAGCTGCAAAACCTGTTTTCCCAGCACGGGAACCTTGAGTTCTATAAGATAAAGCCATAAACATGTGTATCCGAGTCTTCTATCAAAAGTTACAGCTATTTATATGAAGTTGTACAAAAACGCTTTCTTTCGCCAAGACAGTGCGTTTCTCACTGTTACATGCATTTGAATGGGGAACTCGACCGAAACAAAGTATAGGTTTTCATTATGTGAATAACTTGGAAATCTTAGCTCAAACAGCTGCAAAACCTGTTTGCCCAGCACGGGAACCTTGAGTTCTATAAGATAAAGCCATAAACATGTGTATCCGAGTCTTCTATCAAAAGTTACAACTATTCATATGAAGTTGTACAAAATAGCTTTCTTTCACCAAGACAGTGCGTTTCTCACTGTTACATGCATTTGAATGGGGAACTCGACCGAAACAAAGTATAGGTTTTCATTATGTGAATAACTTGGAAATCTTAGCTCAAACAGCTGCAAAACCTGTTTGCCCAGCACGGGAACCTTGAGTTCTATAAGATAAAGCCATAAACATGTGTATCCGAGTCTTCTATCAAAAGTTACAACTATTCATATGAAGTTGTACAAAATAGCTTTCTTTCACCAAGACAGTGCGTTTCTCACTGTTACATGCATTTGAATGGGGAACTCGACCGAAACAAAGTATAAGTTTTCATTATGTGAATAACTTGGAAATCTTAGCTCAAACAGCTGCAAAACCTGTTTTCCCAGCACGGAGACCTTGAGTTCTATAAGATAAAGCCATAAACATGTTTGTCTGAGTCTTCTATCAAAAGTTACAGCTATTTATATGAAGTTGTACAAAAACGCTTTCTTTCGCCAAGACAGTGCGTTTCTCACTGTTACATGCATTTGAATGGGGAACTCGACCGAAACAAAGTATAAGTTTTCATTATGTGAATAACTTGGAAATCTTAGCTCAAACAGCTGCAAAACCTCTTTTCCCAGCACGGGAACCTTGAGTTCTATAAGATAAAGCCATAAACATGTGTATCCGAGTCTTCTATCAAAAGTTACAGCTATTTATATGAAGTTGTACAAAAACGCTTTCTTTCGCCAAGACAGTGCGTTTCTCACTGTTACATGCATTTGAATGGGGAACTCGACCGAAACAAAGTATAGGTTTTCATTATGTGAATAACTTGGAAATCTTAGCTCAAACAGCTGCAAAACCTGTTTGCCCAGCACGGGAACCTTGAGTTCTATAAGATAAAGCCATAAACATGTGTATCCGAGTCTTCTATCAAAAGTTACAACTATTCATATGAAGTTGTACAAAATAGCTTTCTTTCACCAAGACAGTGCGTTTCTCACTGTTACATGCATTTGAATGGGGAACTCGACCGAAACAAAGTATAGGTTTTCATTATGTGAATAACTTGGAAATCTTAGCTCAAACAGCTGCAAAACCTGTTTTCCCAGCACGGAGACCTTGAGTTCTATAAGATAAAGCCATAAACATGTTTGTCTGAGTCTTCTATCAAAAGTTACAGCTATTTATATGAAGTTGTACAAAAACGCTTTCTTTCGCCAAGACAGTGCGTTTCTCACTGTTACATGCATTTGAATGGGGAACTCGACCGAAACAAAGTATAAGTTTTCATTATGTGAATAACTTGGAAATCTTAGCTCAAACAGCTGCAAAACCTGTTTTCCCAGCACGGGAACCTTGAGTTCTATAAGATAAAGCCATAAACATGTGTATCCGAGTCTTCTATCAAAAGTTACAGCTATTTATATGAAGTTGTACAAAAACGCTTTCTTTCGCCAAGACAGTGCGTTTCTCACTGTTACATGCATTTGAATGGGGAACTCGACCGAAACAAAGTATACGTTTTCATTATGTGAATAACTTGGAAATCTTAGCTCAAACAGCTGCAAAACCTGTTTGCCCAGCACGGGAACCTTGAGTTCTATAAGATAAAGCCATAAACATGTGTATCCGAGTCTTCTATCAAAAGTTACAGCTATTTATATGAAGTTGTACAAAAACGCTTTCTTTCGCCAAGACAGTGCGTTTCTCACTGTTACATGCATTTTGAATGGGGAACTCGACCGAAACAAAGTATACGTTTTCATTATGTGAATAACTTGGAAATCTTAGCTCAAACAGCTGCAAAACCTGTTTTCCCAGCACGGGAACCTTGAGTTCTATAAGATAAAGCCATAAACATGTGTATCCGAGTCTTCTATCAAAAGTTACAGCTATTTATATGAAGTTGTACAAAAACGCTTTCTTTCGCCAAGACAGTGCGTTTCTCACTGTTACATGCATTTGAATGGGGAACTCGACCGAAACAAAGTATAGGTTTTCATTATGTGAATAACTTGGAAATCTTAGCTCAAACAGCTGCAAAACCTGTTTGCCCAGCACGGGAACCTTGAGTTCTATAAGATAAAGCCATAAACATGTGTATCCGAGTCTTCTATCAAAAGTTACAACTATTCATATGAAGTTGTACAAAATAGCTTTCTTTCACCAAGACAGTGCGTTTCTCACTGTTACATGCATTTGAATGGGGAACTCGACCGAAACAAAGTATAGGTTTTCATTATGTGAATAACTTGGAAATCTTAGCTCAAACAGCTGCAAAACCTGTTTTCCCAGCACGGAGACCTTGAGTTCTATAAGATAAAGCCATAAACATGTTTGTCTGAGTCTTCTATCAAAAGTTACAGCTATTTATATGAAGTTGTACAAAAACGCTTTCTTTCGCCAAGACAGTGCGTTTCTCACTGTTACATGCATTTGAATGGGGAACTCGACCGAAACAAAGTATACGTTTTCATTATGTGAATAACTTGGAAATCTTAGCTCAAACAGCTGCAAAACCTGTTTGCCCAGCACGGGAACCTTGAGTTCTATAAGATAAAGCCATAAACATGTGTATCCGAGTCTTCTATCAAAAGTTACAGCTATTTATATGAAGTTGTACAAAAACGCTTTCTTTCGCCAAGACAGTGCGTTTCTCACTGTTACATGCATTTGAATGGGGAACTCGACCGAAACAAAGTATAAGTTTTCATTATGTGAATAACTTGGAAATCTTAGCTCAAACAGCTGCAAAACCTGTTTTCCCAGCACGGGAACCTTGAGTTCTATAAGATAAAGCCATAAACATGTGTATCCGAGTCTTCTATCAAAAGTTACAGCTATTTATATGAAGTTGTACAAAAACGCTTTCTTTCGCCAAGACAGTGCGTTTCTCACTGTTACATGCATTTTGAATGGGGAACTCGACCGAAACAAAGTATAAGTTTTCATTATGTGAATAACTTGGAAATCTTAGCTCAAACAGCTGCAAAACCTGTTTTCCCAGCACGGGAACCTTGAGTTCTATAAGATAAAGCCATAAACATGTGTATCCGAGTCGTCTATCAAAAGTTACAGCTATTTATATGAAGTTGTACAAAAACGCTTTCTTTCACCAAGACAGTGCGTTTCTCACTGTTACATGCATTTGAATGGGGAACTCGACCGAAACAAAGTATAGGTTTTCATTATGTGAATAACTTGGAAATCTTAGCTCAAACAGCTGCAAAACCTGTTTGCCCAGCACGGGAACCTTGAGTTCTATAAGATAAAGCCATAAACATGTGTATCCGAGACTTCTATCAAAAGTTACAGCTATTTATATGAAGTTGTACAAAAACGCTTTCTTTCGCCAAGACAGTGCGTTTCTCACTGTTACATGCATTTGAATGGGGAACTCGACCGAAACAAAGTATAAGTTTTCATTATGTGAATAACTTGGAAATCTTAGCTCAAACAGCTGCAAAACCTGTTTTCCCAGCACGGAGACCTTGAGTTCTATAAGATAAAGCCATAAACATGTTTGTCTGAGTCTTCTATCAAAAGTTACAGCTATTTATATGAAGTTGTACAAAAACGCTTTCTTTCGCCAAGACAGTGCGTTTCTCACTGTTACATGCATTTGAATGGGGAACTCGACCGAAACAAAGTATAAGTTTTCATTATGTGAATAACTTGGAAATCTTAGCTCAAACAGCTGCAAAACCTGTTTTCCCAGCACGGGAACCTTGAGTTCTATAAGATAAAGCCATAAACATGTGTATCCGAGTCTTCTATCAAAAGTTACAGCTATTTATATGAAGTTGTACAAAAACGCTTTCTTTCGCCAAGACAGTGCGTTTCTCACTGTTACATGCATTTGAATGGGGAACTCGACCGAAACAAAGTATAGGTTTTCATTATGTGAATAACTTGGAAATCTTAGCTCAAACAGCTGCAAAACCTGTTTTCCCAGCACGGAGACCTTGAGTTCTATAAGATAAAGCCATAAACATGTTTGTCTGAGTCTTCTATCAAAAGTTACAGCTATTTATATGAAGTTGTACAAAAACGCTTTCTTTCGCCAAGACAGTGCGTTTCTCACTGTTACATGCATTTGAATGGGGAACTCGACCGAAACAAAGTATACGTTTTCATTATGTGAATAACTTGGAAATCTTAGCTCAAACAGCTGCAAAACCTGTTTGCCCAGCACGGGAACCTTGAGTTCTATAAGATAAAGCCATAAACATGTGTATCCGAGTCTTCTATCAAAAGTTACAGCTATTTATATGAAGTTGTACAAAAACGCTTTCTTTCGCCAAGACAGTGCGTTTCTCACTGTTACATGCATTTGAATGGGGAACTCGACCGAAACAAAGTATAAGTTTTCATTATGTGAATAACTTGGAAATCTTAGCTCAAACAGCTGCAAAACCTGTTTTCCCAGCACGGGAACCTTGAGTTCTATAAGATAAAGCCATAAACATGTGTATCCGAGTCTTCTATCAAAAGTTACAGCTATTTATATGAAGTTGTACAAAAACGCTTTCTTTCGCCAAGACAGTGCGTTTCTCACTGTTACATGCATTTGAATGGGGAACTCGACCGAAACAAAGTATAGGTTTTCATTATGTGAATAACTTGGAAATCTTAGCTCAAACAGCTGCAAAACCTGTTTTCCCAGCACGGGAACCTTGAGTTCTATAAGATAAAGCCATAAACATGTGTATCCGAGACTTCTATCAAAAGTTACAGCTATTTATATGAAGTTGTACAAAAACGCTTTCTTTCGCCAAGACAGTGCGTTTCTCACTGTTACATGCATTTTGAATGGGGAACTCGACCGAAACAAAGTATAAGTTTTCATTATGTGAATAACTTGGAAATCTTAGCTCAAACAGCTGCAAAACCTGTTTTTCCAGCACGGGAACCTTGAGTTCTATAAGATAAAGCCATAAACATGTGTATCCGAGTCGTCTATCAAAAGTTACAGCTATTTATATGAAGTTGTACAAAAACGCTTTCTTTCGCCAAGACAGTGCGTTTCTCACTGTTACATGCATTTGAATGGGGAACTCGACCGAAACAAAGTATAGGTTTTCATTATGTGAATAACTTGGAAATCTTAGCTCAAACAGCTGCAAAACCTGTTTGCCCAGCACGGGAACCTTGAGTTCTATAAGATAAAGCCATAAACATGTGTATCCGAGTCTTCTATCAAAAGTTACAACTATTCATATGAAGTTGTACAAAATAGCTTTCTTTCACCAAGACAGTGCGTTTCTCACTGTTACATGCATTTGAATGGGGAACTCGACCGAAACAAAGTATAAGTTTTCATTATGTGAATAACTTGGAAATCTTAGCTCAAACAGCTGCAAAACCTGTTTTCCCAGCACGGAGACCTTGAGTTCTATAAGATAAAGCCATAAACATGTTTGTCTGAGTCTTCTATCAAAAGTTACAGCTATTTATATGAAGTTGTACAAAAACGCTTTCTTTCGCCAAGACAGTGCGTTTCTCACTGTTACATGCATTTGAATGGGGAACTCGACCGAAACAAAGTATACGTTTTCATTATGTGAATAACTTGGAAATCTTAGCTCAAACAGCTGCAAAACCTGTTTTCCCAGCACGGGAACCTTGAGTTCTATAAGATAAAGCCATAAACATGTGTATCCGAGTCTTCTATCAAAAGTTACAGCTATTTATATGAAGTTGTACAAAAACGCTTTCTTTCGCCAAGACAGTGCGTTTCTCACTGTTACATGCATTTTGAATGGGGAACTCGACCGAAACAAAGTATAAGTTTTCATTATGTGAATAACTTGGAAATCTTAGCTCAAACAGCTGCAAAACCTGTTTTCCCAGCACGGGAACCTTGAGTTCTATAAGATAAAGCCATAAACATGTGTATCCGAGTCTTCTATCAAAAGTTACAGCTATTTATATGAAGTTGTACAAAAACGCTTTCTTTCGCCAAGACAGTGCGTTTCTCACTGTTACATGCATTTTGAATGGGGAACTCGACCGAAACAAAGTATAAGTTTTCATTATGTGAATAACTTGGAAATCTTAGCTCAAACAGCTGCAAAACCTGTTTTCCCAGCACGGGAACCTTGAGTTCTATAAGATAAAGCCATAAACATGTGTATCCGAGTCTTCTATCAAAAGTTACAGCTATTTATATGAAGTTGTACAAAAACGCTTTCTTTCGCCAAGACAGTGCGTTTCTCACTGTTACATGCATTTGAATGGGGAACTCGACCGAAACAAAGTATAGGTTTTCATTATGTGAATAACTTGGAAATCTTAGCTCAAACAGCTGCAAAACCTGTTTGCCCAGCACGGGAACCTTGAGTTCTATAAGATAAAGCCATAAACATGTGTATCCGAGTCTTCTATCAAAAGTTACAGCTATTTATATGAAGTTGTACAAAAACGCTTTCTTTCGCCAAGACAGTGCGTTTCTCACTGTTACATGCATTTGAATGGGGAACTCGACCGAAACAAAGTATAGGTTTTCATTATGTGAATAACTTGGAAATCTTAGCTCAAATAGCTGCAAAACCTGTTTGCCCAGCACGGGAACCTTGAGTTCTATAAGATAAAGCCATAAACATGTGTATCCGAGTCTTCTATCAAAAGTTACAGCTATTTATATGAAGTTGTACAAAAACGCTTTCTTTCGCCAAGACAGTGCGTTTCTCACTGTTACATGCATTTGAATGGGGAACTCGACCGAAACAAAGTATACGTTTTCATTATGTGAATAACTTGGAAATCTTAGCTCAAACAGCTGCAAAACCTGTTTTCCCAGCACGGGAACCTTGAGTTCTATAAGATAAAGCCATAAACATGTGTATCCGAGTCTTCTATCAAAAGTTACAGCTATTTATATGAAGTTGTACAAAAACGCTTTCTTTCGCCAAGACAGTGCGTTTCTCACTGTTACATGCATTTGAATGGGGAACTCGACCGAAACAAAGTATAGGTTTTCATTATGTGAATAACTTGGAAATCTTAGCTCAAACAGCTGCAAAACCTGTTTGCCCAGCACGGGAACCTTGAGTTCTATAAGATAAAGCCATAAACATGTGTATCCGAGTCTTCTATCAAAAGTTACAACTATTCATATGAAGTTGTACAAAAACGCTTTCTTTCGCCAAGACAGTGCGTTTCTCACTGTTACATGCATTTGAATGGGGAACTCGACCGAAACAAAGTATAGGTTTTCATTATGTGAATAACTTGGAAATCTTAGCTCAAACAGCTGCAAAACCTGTTTGCCCAGCACGGGAACCTTGAGTTCTATAAGATAAAGCCATAAACATGTGTATCCGAGTCTTCTATCAAAAGTTACAACTATTCATATGAAGTTGTACAAAATAGCTTTCTTTCACCAAGACAGTGCGTTTCTCACTGTTACATGCATTTGAATGGGGAACTCGACCGAAACAAAGTATAAGTTTTCATTATGTGAATAACTTGGAAATCTTAGCTCAAACAGCTGCAAAACCTGTTTTCCCAGCACGGAGACCTTGAGTTCTATAAGATAAAGCCATAAACATGTTTGTCTGAGTCTTCTATCAAAAGTTACAGCTATTTATATGAAGTTGTACAAAAACGCTTTCTTTCGCCAAGACAGTGCGTTTCTCACTGTTACATGCATTTGAATGGGGAACTCGACCGAAACAAAGTATAAGTTTTCATTATGTGAATAACTTGGAAATCTTAGCTCAAACAGCTGCAAAACCTGTTTTCCCAGCACGGGAACCTTGAGTTCTATAAGATAAAGCCATAAACATGTGTATCCGAGTCTTCTATCAAAAGTTACAGCTATTTATATGAAGTTGTACAAAAACGCTTTCTTTCGCCAAGACAGTGCGTTTCTCACTGTTACATGCATTTGAATGGGGAACTCGACCGAAACAAAGTATAGGTTTTCATTATGTGAATAACTTGGAAATCTTAGCTCAAACAGCTGCAAAACCTGTTTGCCCAGCACGGGAACCTTGAGTTCTATAAGATAAAGCCATAAACATGTGTATCCGAGTCTTCTATCAAAAGTTACAACTATTCATATGAAGTTGTACAAAATAGCTTTCTTTCACCAAGACAGTGCGTTTCTCACTGTTACATGCATTTGAATGGGGAACTCGACCGAAACAAAGTATAAGTTTTCATTATGTGAATAACTTGGAAATCTTAGCTCAAACAGCTGCAAAACCTGTTTTCCCAGCACGGGAACCTTGAGTTCTATAAGATGAAGCCATAAACATGTGTATCCGAGTCTTCTATCAAAAGTTACAGCTATTTATATGAAGTTGTACAAAAACGCTTTCTTTCGCCAAGACAGTGCGTTTTTCACTGTTAAATGCATTTGAATGGGGAACTCGACCGAAACAAAGTATACGTTTTCATTATGTGAATAACTTGGAAATCTTAGCTCAAACAGCTGCAAAACCTGTTTGCCCAGCACGGGAACCTTGAGTTCTATAAGATAAAGCCATAAACATGTGTATCCGAGTCTTCTATCAAAAGTTACAGCTATTTATATGAAGTTGTACAAAAACGCTTTCTTTCGCCAAGACAGTGCGTTTCTCACTGTTACATGCATTTGAATGGGGAACTCGACCGAAACAAAGTATAGGTTTTCATTATGTGAATAACTTGGAAATCTTAGCTCAAACAGCTGCAAAACCTGTTTTCCCAGCACGGGAACCTTGAGTTCTATAAGATAAAGCCATAAACATGTGTATCCGAGACTTCTATCAAAAGTTACAGCTATTTATATGAAGTTGTACAAAAACGCTTTCTTTCGCCAAGACAGTGCGTTTCTCACTGTTACATGCATTTTGAATGGGGAACTCGACCGAAACAAAGTATAAGTTTTCATTATGTGAATAACTTGGAAATCTTAGCTCAAACAGCTGCAAAACCTGTTTTTCCAGCACGGGAACCTTGAGTTCTATAAGATAAAGCCATAAACATGTGTATCCGAGTCGTCTATCAAAAGTTACAGCTATTTATATGAAGTTGTACAAAAACGCTTTCTTTCGCCAAGACAGTGCGTTTCTCACTGTTACATGCATTTGAATGGGGAACTCGACCGAAACAAAGTATAGGTTTTCATTATGTGAATAACTTGGAAATCTTAGCTCAAACAGCTGCAAAACCTGTTTGCCCAGCACGGGAACCTTGAGTTCTATAAGATAAAGCCATAAACATGTGTATCCGAGTCTTCTATCAAAAGTTACAACTATTCATATGAAGTTGTACAAAATAGCTTTCTTTCACCAAGACAGTGCGTTTCTCACTGTTACATGCATTTGAATGGGGAACTCGACCGAAACAAAGTATAAGTTTTCATTATGTGAATAACTTGGAAATCTTAGCTCAAACAGCTGCAAAACCTGTTTTCCCAGCACGGAGACCTTGAGTTCTATAAGATAAAGCCATAAACATGTTTGTCTGAGTCTTCTATCAAAAGTTACAGCTATTTATATGAAGTTGTACAAAAACGCTTTCTTTCGCCAAGACAGTGCGTTTCTCACTGTTACATGCATTTGAATGGGGAACTCGACCGAAACAAAGTATACGTTTTCATTATGTGAATAACTTGGAAATCTTAGCTCAAACAGCTGCAAAACCTGTTTTCCCAGCACGGGAACCTTGAGTTCTATAAGATAAAGCCATAAACATGTGTATCCGAGTCTTCTATCAAAAGTTACAGCTATTTATATGAAGTTGTACAAAAACGCTTTCTTTCGCCAAGACAGTGCGTTTCTCACTGTTACATGCATTTTGAATGGGGAACTCGACCGAAACAAAGTATAAGTTTTCATTATGTGAATAACTTGGAAATCTTAGCTCAAACAGCTGCAAAACCTGTTTTCCCAGCACGGGAACCTTGAGTTCTATAAGATAAAGCCATAAACATGTGTATCCGAGTCTTCTATCAAAAGTTACAGCTATTTATATGAAGTTGTACAAAAACGCTTTCTTTCGCCAAGACAGTGCGTTTCTCACTGTTACATGCATTTTGAATGGGGAACTCGACCGAAACAAAGTATAAGTTTTCATTATGTGAATAACTTGGAAATCTTAGCTCAAACAGCTGCAAAACCTGTTTTCCCAGCACGGGAACCTTGAGTTCTATAAGATAAAGCCATAAACATGTGTATCCGAGTCTTCTATCAAAAGTTACAGCTATTTATATGAAGTTGTACAAAAACGCTTTCTTTCGCCAAGACAGTGCGTTTCTCACTGTTACATGCATTTGAATGGGGAACTCGACCGAAACAAAGTATAGGTTTTCATTATGTGAATAACTTGGAAATCTTAGCTCAAACAGCTGCAAAACCTGTTTGCCCAGCACGGGAACCTTGAGTTCTATAAGATAAAGCCATAAACATGTGTATCCGAGTCTTCTATCAAAAGTTACAGCTATTTATATGAAGTTGTACAAAAACGCTTTCTTTCGCCAAGACAGTGCGTTTCTCACTGTTACATGCATTTGAATGGGGAACTCGACCGAAACAAAGTATAGGTTTTCATTATGTGAATAACTTGGAAATCTTAGCTCAAATAGCTGCAAAACCTGTTTGCCCAGCACGGGAACCTTGAGTTCTATAAGATAAAGCCATAAACATGTGTATCCGAGTCTTCTATCAAAAGTTACAGCTATTTATATGAAGTTGTACAAAAACGCTTTCTTTCGCCAAGACAGTGCGTTTCTCACTGTTACATGCATTTGAATGGGGAACTCGACCGAAACAAAGTATACGTTTTCATTATGTGAATAACTTGGAAATCTTAGCTCAAACAGCTGCAAAACCTGTTTTCCCAGCACGGGAACCTTGAGTTCTATAAGATAAAGCCATAAACATGTGTATCCGAGTCTTCTATCAAAAGTTACAGCTATTTATATGAAGTTGTACAAAAACGCTTTCTTTCGCCAAGACAGTGCGTTTCTCACTGTTACATGCATTTGAATGGGGAACTCGACCGAAACAAAGTATAGGTTTTCATTATGTGAATAACTTGGAAATCTTAGCTCAAACAGCTGCAAAACCTGTTTGCCCAGCACGGGAACCTTGAGTTCTATAAGATAAAGCCATAAACATGTGTATCCGAGTCTTCTATCAAAAGTTACAACTATTCATATGAAGTTGTACAAAAACGCTTTCTTTCGCCAAGACAGTGCGTTTCTCACTGTTACATGCATTTGAATGGGGAACTCGACCGAAACAAAGTATAGGTTTTCATTATGTGAATAACTTGGAAATCTTAGCTCAAACAGCTGCAAAACCTGTTTGCCCAGCACGGGAACCTTGAGTTCTATAAGATAAAGCCATAAACATGTGTATCCGAGTCTTCTATCAAAAGTTACAACTATTCATATGAAGTTGTACAAAATAGCTTTCTTTCACCAAGACAGTGCGTTTCTCACTGTTACATGCATTTGAATGGGGAACTCGACCGAAACAAAGTATAAGTTTTCATTATGTGAATAACTTGGAAATCTTAGCTCAAACAGCTGCAAAACCTGTTTTCCCAGCACGGAGACCTTGAGTTCTATAAGATAAAGCCATAAACATGTTTGTCTGAGTCTTCTATCAAAAGTTACAGCTATTTATATGAAGTTGTACAAAAACGCTTTCTTTCGCCAAGACAGTGCGTTTCTCACTGTTACATGCATTTGAATGGGGAACTCGACCGAAACAAAGTATAAGTTTTCATTATGTGAATAACTTGGAAATCTTAGCTCAAACAGCTGCAAAACCTGTTTTCCCAGCACGGGAACCTTGAGTTCTATAAGATAAAGCCATAAACATGTGTATCCGAGTCTTCTATCAAAAGTTACAGCTATTTATATGAAGTTGTACAAAAACGCTTTCTTTCGCCAAGACAGTGCGTTTCTCACTGTTACATGCATTTGAATGGGGAACTCGACCGAAACAAAGTATAGGTTTTCATTATGTGAATAACTTGGAAATCTTAGCTCAAACAGCTGCAAAACCTGTTTGCCCAGCACGGGAACCTTGAGTTCTATAAGATAAAGCCATAAACATGTGTATCCGAGTCTTCTATCAAAAGTTACAACTATTCATATGAAGTTGTACAAAATAGCTTTCTTTCACCAAGACAGTGCGTTTCTCACTGTTACATGCATTTGAATGGGGAACTCGACCGAAACAAAGTATAAGTTTTCATTATGTGAATAACTTGGAAATCTTAGCTCAAACAGCTGCAAAACCTGTTTTCCCAGCACGGGAACCTTGAGTTCTATAAGATGAAGCCATAAACATGTGTATCCGAGTCTTCTATCAAAAGTTACAGCTATTTATATGAAGTTGTACAAAAACGCTTTCTTTCGCCAAGACAGTGCGTTTTTCACTGTTAAATGCATTTGAATGGGGAACTCGACCGAAACAAAGTATACGTTTTCATTATGTGAATAACTTGGAAATCTTAGCTCAAACAGCTGCAAAACCTGTTTGCCCAGCACGGGAACCTTGAGTTCTATAAGATAAAGCCATAAACATGTGTATCCGAGTCTTCTATCAAAAGTTACAGCTATTTATATGAAGTTGTACAAAAACGCTTTCTTTCGCCAAGACAGTGCGTTTCTCACTGTTACATGCATTTGAATGGGGAACTCGACCGAAACAAAGTATAGGTTTTCATTATGTGAATAACTTGGAAATCTTAGCTCAAACAGCTGCAAAACCTGTTTTCCCAGCACGGGAACCTTGAGTTCTATAAGATAAAGCCATAAACATGTGTATCCGAGTCTTCTATCAAAAGTTACAGCTATTTATATGAAGTTGTACAAAAACGCTTTCTTTCGCCAAGACAGTGCGTTTCTCACTGTTACATGCATTTGAATGGGGAACTCGACCGAAACAAAGTATAGGTTTTCATTATGTGAATAACTTGGAAATCTTAGCTCAAACAGCTGCAAAACCTGTTTGCCCAGCACGGGAACCTTGAGTTCTATAAGATAAAGCCATAAACATGTGTATCCGAGTCTTCTATCAAAAGTTACAACTATTCATATGAAGTTGTACAAAATAGCTTTCTTTCACCAAGACAGTGCGTTTCTCACTGTTACATGCATTTGAATGGGGAACTCGACCGAAACAAAGTATAGGTTTTCATTATGTGAATAACTTGGAAATCTTAGCTCAAACAGCTGCAAAACCTGTTTGCCCAGCACGGGAACCTTGAGTTCTATAAGATAAAGCCATAAACATGTGTATCCGAGTCTTCTATCAAAAGTTACAACTATTCATATGAAGTTGTACAAAATAGCTTTCTTTCACCAAGACAGTGCGTTTCTCACTGTTACATGCATTTGAATGGGGAACTCGACCGAAACAAAGTATAAGTTTTCATTATGTGAATAACTTGGAAATCTTAGCTCAAACAGCTGCAAAACCTGTTTTCCCAGCACGGAGACCTTGAGTTCTATAAGATAAAGCCATAAACATGTTTGTCTGAGTCTTCTATCAAAAGTTACAGCTATTTATATGAAGTTGTACAAAAACGCTTTCTTTCGCCAAGACAGTGCGTTTCTCACTGTTACATGCATTTGAATGGGGAACTCGACCGAAACAAAGTATAAGTTTTCATTATGTGAATAACTTGGAAATCTTAGCTCAAACAGCTGCAAAACCTCTTTTCCCAGCACGGGAACCTTGAGTTCTATAAGATAAAGCCATAAACATGTGTATCCGAGTCTTCTATCAAAAGTTACAGCTATTTATATGAAGTTGTACAAAAACGCTTTCTTTCGCCAAGACAGTGCGTTTCTCACTGTTACATGCATTTGAATGGGGAACTCGACCGAAACAAAGTATAGGTTTTCATTATGTGAATAACTTGGAAATCTTAGCTCAAACAGCTGCAAAACCTGTTTGCCCAGCACGGGAACCTTGAGTTCTATAAGATAAAGCCATAAACATGTGTATCCGAGTCTTCTATCAAAAGTTACAACTATTCATATGAAGTTGTACAAAATAGCTTTCTTTCACCAAGACAGTGCGTTTCTCACTGTTACATGCATTTGAATGGGGAACTCGACCGAAACAAAGTATAGGTTTTCATTATGTGAATAACTTGGAAATCTTAGCTCAAACAGCTGCAAAACCTGTTTTCCCAGCACGGAGACCTTGAGTTCTATAAGATAAAGCCATAAACATGTTTGTCTGAGTCTTCTATCAAAAGTTACAGCTATTTATATGAAGTTGTACAAAAACGCTTTCTTTCGCCAAGACAGTGCGTTTCTCACTGTTACATGCATTTGAATGGGGAACTCGACCGAAACAAAGTATAAGTTTTCATTATGTGAATAACTTGGAAATCTTAGCTCAAACAGCTGCAAAACCTGTTTTCCCAGCACGGGAACCTTGAGTTCTATAAGATAAAGCCATAAACATGTGTATCCGAGTCTTCTATCAAAAGTTACAGCTATTTATATGAAGTTGTACAAAAACGCTTTCTTTCGCCAAGACAGTGCGTTTCTCACTGTTACATGCATTTGAATGGGGAACTCGACCGAAACAAAGTATACGTTTTCATTATGTGAATAACTTGGAAATCTTAGCTCAAACAGCTGCAAAACCTGTTTGCCCAGCACGGGAACCTTGAGTTCTATAAGATAAAGCCATAAACATGTGTATCCGAGTCTTCTATCAAAAGTTACAGCTATTTATATGAAGTTGTACAAAAACGCTTTCTTTCGCCAAGACAGTGCGTTTCTCACTGTTACATGCATTTTGAATGGGGAACTCGACCGAAACAAAGTATACGTTTTCATTATGTGAATAACTTGGAAATCTTAGCTCAAACAGCTGCAAAACCTGTTTTCCCAGCACGGGAACCTTGAGTTCTATAAGATAAAGCCATAAACATGTGTATCCGAGTCTTCTATCAAAAGTTACAGCTATTTATATGAAGTTGTACAAAAACGCTTTCTTTCGCCAAGACAGTGCGTTTCTCACTGTTACATGCATTTGAATGGGGAACTCGACCGAAACAAAGTATAGGTTTTCATTATGTGAATAACTTGGAAATCTTAGCTCAAACAGCTGCAAAACCTGTTTGCCCAGCACGGGAACCTTGAGTTCTATAAGATAAAGCCATAAACATGTGTATCCGAGTCTTCTATCAAAAGTTACAACTATTCATATGAAGTTGTACAAAATAGCTTTCTTTCACCAAGACAGTGCGTTTCTCACTGTTACATGCATTTGAATGGGGAACTCGACCGAAACAAAGTATAGGTTTTCATTATGTGAATAACTTGGAAATCTTAGCTCAAACAGCTGCAAAACCTGTTTTCCCAGCACGGAGACCTTGAGTTCTATAAGATAAAGCCATAAACATGTTTGTCTGAGTCTTCTATCAAAAGTTACAGCTATTTATATGAAGTTGTACAAAAACGCTTTCTTTCGCCAAGACAGTGCGTTTCTCACTGTTACATGCATTTGAATGGGGAACTCGACCGAAACAAAGTATACGTTTTCATTATGTGAATAACTTGGAAATCTTAGCTCAAACAGCTGCAAAACCTGTTTTCCCAGCACGGAGACCTTGAGTTCTATAAGATAAAGCCATAAACATGTTTGTCTGAGTCTTCTATCAAAAGTTACAGCTATTTATATGAAGTTGTACAAAAACGCTTTCTTTCGCCAAGACAGTGCGTTTCTCACTGTTACATGCATTTGAATGGGGAACTCGACCGAAACAAAGTATAAGTTTTCATTATGTGAATAACTTGGAAATCTTAGCTCAAACAGCTGCAAAACCTCTTTTCCCAGCACGGGAACCTTGAGTTCTATAAGATAAAGCCATAAACATGTGTATCCGAGTCTTCTATCAAAAGTTACAGCTATTTATATGAAGTTGTACAAAAACGCTTTCTTTCGCCAAGACAGTGCGTTTCTCACTGTTACATGCATTTGAATGGGGAACTCGACCGAAACAAAGTATAGGTTTTCATTATGTGAATAACTTGGAAATCTTAGCTCAAACAGCTGCAAAACCTGTTTGCCCAGCACGGGAACCTTGAGTTCTATAAGATAAAGCCATAAACATGTGTATCCGAGTCTTCTATCAAAAGTTACAACTATTCATATGAAGTTGTACAAAATAGCTTTCTTTCACCAAGACAGTGCGTTTCTCACTGTTACATGCATTTGAATGGGGAACTCGACCGAAACAAAGTATAGGTTTTCATTATGTGAATAACTTGGAAATCTTAGCTCAAACAGCTGCAAAACCTGTTTTCCCAGCACGGAGACCTTGAGTTCTATAAGATAAAGCCATAAACATGTTTGTCTGAGTCTTCTATCAAAAGTTACAGCTATTTATATGAAGTTGTACAAAAACGCTTTCTTTCGCCAAGACAGTGCGTTTCTCACTGTTACATGCATTTGAATGGGGAACTCGACCGAAACAAAGTATAAGTTTTCATTATGTGAATAACTTGGAAATCTTAGCTCAAACAGCTGCAAAACCTGTTTTCCCAGCACGGGAACCTTGAGTTCTATAAGATAAAGCCATAAACATGTGTATCCGAGTCTTCTATCAAAAGTTACAGCTATTTATATGAAGTTGTACAAAAACGCTTTCTTTCGCCAAGACAGTGCGTTTCTCACTGTTACATGCATTTGAATGGGGAACTCGACCGAAACAAAGTATACGTTTTCATTATGTGAATAACTTGGAAATCTTAGCTCAAACAGCTGCAAAACCTGTTTGCCCAGCACGGGAACCTTGAGTTCTATAAGATAAAGCCATAAACATGTGTATCCGAGTCTTCTATCAAAAGTTACAGCTATTTATATGAAGTTGTACAAAAACGCTTTCTTTCGCCAAGACAGTGCGTTTCTCACTGTTACATGCATTTTGAATGGGGAACTCGACCGAAACAAAGTATACGTTTTCATTATGTGAATAACTTGGAAATCTTAGCTCAAACAGCTGCAAAACCTGTTTTCCCAGCACGGGAACCTTGAGTTCTATAAGATAAAGCCATAAACATGTGTATCCGAGTCTTCTATCAAAAGTTACAGCTATTTATATGAAGTTGTACAAAAACGCTTTCTTTCGCCAAGACAGTGCGTTTCTCACTGTTACATGCATTTGAATGGGGAACTCGACCGAAACAAAGTATAGGTTTTCATTATGTGAATAACTTGGAAATCTTAGCTCAAACAGCTGCAAAACCTGTTTGCCCAGCACGGGAACCTTGAGTTCTATAAGATAAAGCCATAAACATGTGTATCCGAGTCTTCTATCAAAAGTTACAACTATTCATATGAAGTTGTACAAAATAGCTTTCTTTCACCAAGACAGTGCGTTTCTCACTGTTACATGCATTTGAATGGGGAACTCGACCGAAACAAAGTATAGGTTTTCATTATGTGAATAACTTGGAAATCTTAGCTCAAACAGCTGCAAAACCTGTTTTCCCAGCACGGAGACCTTGAGTTCTATAAGATAAAGCCATAAACATGTTTGTCTGAGTCTTCTATCAAAAGTTACAGCTATTTATATGAAGTTGTACAAAAACGCTTTCTTTCGCCAAGACAGTGCGTTTCTCACTGTTACATGCATTTGAATGGGGAACTCGACCGAAACAAAGTATACGTTTTCATTATGTGAATAACTTGGAAATCTTAGCTCAAACAGCTGCAAAACCTGTTTGCCCAGCACGGGAACCTTGAGTTCTATAAGATAAAGCCATAAACATGTGTATCCGAGTCTTCTATCAAAAGTTACAGCTATTTATATGAAGTTGTACAAAAACGCTTTCTTTCGCCAAGACAGTGCGTTTCTCACTGTTACATGCATTTGAATGGGGAACTCGACCGAAACAAAGTATAAGTTTTCATTATGTGAATAACTTGGAAATCTTAGCTCAAACAGCTGCAAAACCTGTTTTCCCAGCACGGGAACCTTGAGTTCTATAAGATAAAGCCATAAACATGTGTATCCGAGTCTTCTATCAAAAGTTACAGCTATTTATATGAAGTTGTACAAAAACGCTTTCTTTCGCCAAGACAGTGCGTTTCTCACTGTTACATGCATTTGAATGGGGAACTCGACCGAAACAAAGTATAGGTTTTCATTATGTGAATAACTTGGAAATCTTAGCTCAAACAGCTGCAAAACCTGTTTTCCCAGCACGGGAACCTTGAGTTCTATAAGATAAAGCCATAAACATGTGTATCCGAGACTTCTATCAAAAGTTACAGCTATTTATATGAAGTTGTACAAAAACGCTTTCTTTCGCCAAGACAGTGCGTTTCTCACTGTTACATGCATTTTGAATGGGGAACTCGACCGAAACAAAGTATAAGTTTTCATTATGTGAATAACTTGGAAATCTTAGCTCAAACAGCTGCAAAACCTGTTTTCCCAGCACGGGAACCTTGAGTTCTATAAGATAAAGCCATAAACATGTGTATCCGAGTCGTCTATCAAAAGTTACAGCTATTTATATGAAGTTGTACAAAAACGCTTTCTTTCGCCAAGACAGTGCGTTTCTCACTGTTACATGCATTTGAATGGGGAACTCGACCGAAACAAAGTATAGGTTTTCATTATGTGAATAACTTGGAAATCTTAGCTCAAACAGCTGCAAAACCTGTTTGCCCAGCACGGGAACCTTGAGTTCTATAAGATAAAGCCATAAACATGTGTATCCGAGACTTCTATCAAAAGTTACAGCTATTTATATGAAGTTGTACAAAAACGCTTTCTTTCGCCAAGACAGTGCGTTTCTCACTGTTACATGCATTTGAATGGGGAACTCGACCGAAACAAAGTATAAGTTTTCATTATGTGAATAACTTGGAAATCTTAGCTCAAACAGCTGCAAAACCTCTTTTCCCAGCACGGGAACCTTGAGTTCTATAAGATAAAGCCATAAACATGTGTATCCGAGTCTTCTATCAAAAGTTACAGCTATTTATATGAAGTTGTACAAAAACGCTTTCTTTCGCCAAGACAGTGCGTTTCTCACTGTTACATGCATTTGAATGGGGAACTCGACCGAAACAAAGTATAGGTTTTCATTATGTGAATAACTTGGAAATCTTAGCTCAAACAGCTGCAAAACCTGTTTGCCCAGCACGGGAACCTTGAGTTCTATAAGATAAAGCCATAAACATGTGTATCCGAGTCTTCTATCAAAAGTTACAACTATTCATATGAAGTTGTACAAAATAGCTTTCTTTCACCAAGACAGTGCGTTTCTCACTGTTACATGCATTTGAATGGGGAACTCGACCGAAACAAAGTATAGGTTTTCATTATGTGAATAACTTGGAAATCTTAGCTCAAACAGCTGCAAAACCTGTTTTCCCAGCACGGAGACCTTGAGTTCTATAAGATAAAGCCATAAACATGTTTGTCTGAGTCTTCTATCAAAAGTTACAGCTATTTATATGAAGTTGTACAAAAACGCTTTCTTTCGCCAAGACAGTGCGTTTCTCACTGTTACATGCATTTGAATGGGGAACTCGACCGAAACAAAGTATAAGTTTTCATTATGTGAATAACTTGGAAATCTTAGCTCAAACAGCTGCAAAACCTGTTTTCCCAGCACGGGAACCTTGAGTTCTATAAGATAAAGCCATAAACATGTGTATCCGAGTCTTCTATCAAAAGTTACAGCTATTTATATGAAGTTGTACAAAAACGCTTTCTTTCGCCAAGACAGTGCGTTTCTCACTGTTACATGCATTTGAATGGGGAACTCGACCGAAACAAAGTATAGGTTTTCATTATGTGAATAACTTGGAAATCTTAGCTCAAACAGCTGCAAAACCTGTTTTCCCAGCACGGAGACCTTGAGTTCTATAAGATAAAGCCATAAACATGTTTGTCTGAGTCTTCTATCAAAAGTTACAGCTATTTATATGAAGTTGTACAAAAACGCTTTCTTTCGCCAAGACAGTGCGTTTCTCACTGTTACATGCATTTGAATGGGGAACTCGACCGAAACAAAGTATACGTTTTCATTATGTGAATAACTTGGAAATCTTAGCTCAAACAGCTGCAAAACCTGTTTGCCCAGCACGGGAACCTTGAGTTCTATAAGATAAAGCCATAAACATGTGTATCCGAGTCTTCTATCAAAAGTTACAGCTATTTATATGAAGTTGTACAAAAACGCTTTCTTTCGCCAAGACAGTGCGTTTCTCACTGTTACATGCATTTGAATGGGGAACTCGACCGAAACAAAGTATAAGTTTTCATTATGTGAATAACTTGGAAATCTTAGCTCAAACAGCTGCAAAACCTGTTTTCCCAGCACGGGAACCTTGAGTTCTATAAGATAAAGCCATAAACATGTGTATCCGAGTCTTCTATCAAAAGTTACAGCTATTTATATGAAGTTGTACAAAAACGCTTTCTTTCGCCAAGACAGTGCGTTTCTCACTGTTACATGCATTTGAATGGGGAACTCGACCGAAACAAAGTATAGGTTTTCATTATGTGAATAACTTGGAAATCTTAGCTCAAACAGCTGCAAAACCTGTTTTCCCAGCACGGGAACCTTGAGTTCTATAAGATAAAGCCATAAACATGTGTATCCGAGACTTCTATCAAAAGTTACAGCTATTTATATGAAGTTGTACAAAAACGCTTTCTTTCGCCAAGACAGTGCGTTTCTCACTGTTACATGCATTTTGAATGGGGAACTCGACCGAAACAAAGTATAAGTTTTCATTATGTGAATAACTTGGAAATCTTAGCTCAAACAGCTGCAAAACCTGTTTTTCCAGCACGGGAACCTTGAGTTCTATAAGATAAAGCCATAAACATGTGTATCCGAGTCGTCTATCAAAAGTTACAGCTATTTATATGAAGTTGTACAAAAACGCTTTCTTTCGCCAAGACAGTGCGTTTCTCACTGTTACATGCATTTGAATGGGGAACTCGACCGAAACAAAGTATAGGTTTTCATTATGTGAATAACTTGGAAATCTTAGCTCAAACAGCTGCAAAACCTGTTTGCCCAGCACGGGAACCTTGAGTTCTATAAGATAAAGCCATAAACATGTGTATCCGAGTCTTCTATCAAAAGTTACAACTATTCATATGAAGTTGTACAAAATAGCTTTCTTTCACCAAGACAGTGCGTTTCTCACTGTTACATGCATTTGAATGGGGAACTCGACCGAAACAAAGTATAAGTTTTCATTATGTGAATAACTTGGAAATCTTAGCTCAAACAGCTGCAAAACCTGTTTTCCCAGCACGGAGACCTTGAGTTCTATAAGATAAAGCCATAAACATGTTTGTCTGAGTCTTCTATCAAAAGTTACAGCTATTTATATGAAGTTGTACAAAAACGCTTTCTTTCGCCAAGACAGTGCGTTTCTCACTGTTACATGCATTTGAATGGGGAACTCGACCGAAACAAAGTATACGTTTTCATTATGTGAATAACTTGGAAATCTTAGCTCAAACAGCTGCAAAACCTGTTTTCCCAGCACGGGAACCTTGAGTTCTATAAGATAAAGCCATAAACATGTGTATCCGAGTCTTCTATCAAAAGTTACAGCTATTTATATGAAGTTGTACAAAAACGCTTTCTTTCGCCAAGACAGTGCGTTTCTCACTGTTACATGCATTTTGAATGGGGAACTCGACCGAAACAAAGTATAAGTTTTCATTATGTGAATAACTTGGAAATCTTAGCTCAAACAGCTGCAAAACCTGTTTTCCCAGCACGGGAACCTTGAGTTCTATAAGATAAAGCCATAAACATGTGTATCCGAGTCTTCTATCAAAAGTTACAGCTATTTATATGAAGTTGTACAAAAACGCTTTCTTTCGCCAAGACAGTGCGTTTCTCACTTTTACATGCATTTTGAATGGGGAACTCGACCGAAACAAAGTATAAGTTTTCATTATGTGAATAACTTGGAAATCTTAGCTCAAACAGCTGCAAAACCTGTTTTCCCAGCACGGGAACCTTGAGTTCTATAAGATAAAGCCATAAACATGTGTATCCGAGTCTTCTATCAAAAGTTACAGCTATTTATATGAAGTTGTACAAAAACGCTTTCTTTCGCCAAGACAGTGCGTTTCTCACTGTTACATGCATTTGAATGGGGAACTCGACCGAAACAAAGTATAGGTTTTCATTATGTGAATAACTTGGAAATCTTAGCTCAAACAGCTGCAAAACCTGTTTGCCCAGCACGGGAACCTTGAGTTCTATAAGATAAAGCCATAAACATGTGTATCCGAGTCTTCTATCAAAAGTTACAGCTATTTATATGAAGTTGTACAAAAACGCTTTCTTTCGCCAAGACAGTGCGTTTCTCACTGTTACATGCATTTGAATGGGGAACTCGACCGAAACAAAGTATAGGTTTTCATTATGTGAATAACTTGGAAATCTTAGCTCAAATAGCTGCAAAACCTGTTTGCCCAGCACGGGAACCTTGAGTTCTATAAGATAAAGCCATAAACATGTGTATCCGAGTCTTCTATCAAAAGTTACAGCTATTTATATGAAGTTGTACAAAAACGCTTTCTTTCGCCAAGACAGTGCGTTTCTCACTGTTACATGCATTTGAATGGGGAACTCGACCGAAACAAAGTATACGTTTTCATTATGTGAATAACTTGGAAATCTTAGCTCAAACAGCTGCAAAACCTGTTTTCCCAGCACGGGAACCTTGAGTTCTATAAGATAAAGCCATAAACATGTGTATCCGAGTCTTCTATCAAAAGTTACAGCTATTTATATGAAGTTGTACAAAAACGCTTTCTTTCGCCAAGACAGTGCGTTTCTCACTGTTACATGCATTTGAATGGGGAACTCGACCGAAACAAAGTATAGGTTTTCATTATGTGAATAACTTGGAAATCTTAGCTCAAACAGCTGCAAAACCTGTTTGCCCAGCACGGGAACCTTGAGTTCTATAAGATAAAGCCATAAACATGTGTATCCGAGTCTTCTATCAAAAGTTACAACTATTCATATGAAGTTGTACAAAATAGCTTTCTTTCACCAAGACAGTGCGTTTCTCACTGTTACATGCATTTGAATGGGGAACTCGACCGAAACAAAGTTTAAGTTTTCATTATGTGAATAACTTGGAAATCTTAGCTCAAACAGCTGCAAAACCTGTTTTCCCAGCACGGAGACCTTGAGTTCTATAAGATAAAGCCATAAACATGTTTGTCTGAGTCTTCTATCAAAAGTTACAGCTATTTATATGAAGTTGTACAAAAACGCTTTCTTTCGCCAAGACAGTGCGTTTCTCACTGTTACATGCATTTGAATGGGGAACTCGACCGAAACAAAGTATAAGTTTTCATTATGTGAATAACTTGGAAATCTTAGCTCAAACAGCTGCAAAACCTGTTTTCCCAGCACGGGAACCTTGAGTTCTATAAGATAAAGCCATAAACATGTGTATCCGAGTCTTCTATCAAAAGTTACAGCTATTTATATGAAGTTGTACAAAAACGCTTTCTTTCGCCAAGACAGTGCGTTTCTCACTGTTACATGCATTTGAATGGGGAACTCGACCGAAACAAAGTATAGGTTTTCATTATGTGAATAACTTGGAAATCTTAGCTCAAACAGCTGCAAAACCTGTTTGCCCAGCACGGGAACCTTGAGTTCTATAAGATAAAGCCATAAACATGTGTATCCGAGACTTCTATCAAAAGTTACAGCTATTTATATGAAGTTGTACAAAAACGCTTTCTTTCGCCAAGACAGTGCGTTTCTCACTGTTACATGCATTTTGAATGGGGAACTCGACCGAAACAAAGTATAGGTTTTCATTATGTGAATAACTTGGAAATCTTAGCTCAAACAGCTGCAAAACCTGTTTGCCCAGCACGGGAACCTTGAGTTCTATAAGATAAAGCCATAAACATGTGTATCCGAGTCTTCTATCAAAAGTTACAACTATTCATATGAAGTTGTACAAAATAGCTTTCTTTCACCAAGACAGTGCGTTTCTCACTGTTACATGCATTTGAAAGGGGAACTCGACCGAAACAAAGTATAAGTTTTCATTATGTGAATAACTTGGAAATCTTAGCTCAAACAGCTGCAAAACCTGTTTTCCCAGCACGGAGACCTTGAGTTCTATAAGATAAAGCCATAAACATGTTTGTCTGAGTCTTCTATCAAAAGTTACAGCTATTTATATGAAGTTGTACAAAAACGCTTTCTTTCGCCAAGACAGTGCGTTTCTCACTGTTACATGCATTTGAATGGGGAACTCGACCGAAACAAAGTATAAGTTTTCATTATGTGAATAACTTGGAAATCTTAGCTCAAACAGCTGCAAAACCTGTTTTCCCAGCACGGGAACCTTGAGTTCTATAAGATAAAGCCATAAACATGTGTATCCGAGTCTTCTATCAAAAGTTACAGCTATTTATATGAAGTTGTACAAAAACGCTTTCTTTCGCCAAGACAGTGCGTTTCTCACTGTTACATGCATTTGAATGGGGAACTCGACCGAAACAAAGTATAGGTTTTCATTATGTGAATAACTTGGAAATCTTAGCTCAAACAGCTGCAAAACCTGTTTGCCCAGCACGGGAACCTTGAGTTCTATAAGATAAAGCCATAAACATGTGTATCCGAGTCTTCTATCAAAAGTTACAACTATTCATATGAAGTTGTACAAAATAGCTTTCTTTCACCAAGACAGTGCGTTTCTCACTGTTACATGCATTTGAATGGGGAACTCGACCGAAACAAAGTATAAGTTTTCATTATGTGAATAACTTGGAAATCTTAGCTCAAACAGCTGCAAAACCTGTTTTCCCAGCACGGAGACCTTGAGTTCTATAAGATAAAGCCATAAACATGTTTGTCTGAGTCTTCTATCAAAAGTTACAGCTATTTATATGAAGTTGTACAAAAACGCTTTCTTTCGCCAAGACAGTGCGTTTCTCACTGTTACATGCATTTGAATGGGGAACTCGACCGAAACAAAGTATAAGTTTTCATTATGTGAATAACTTGGAAATCTTAGCTCAAACAGCTGCAAAACCTGTTTTCCCAGCACGGGAACCTTGAGTTCTATAAGATAAAGCCATAAACATGTGTATCCGAGTCTTCTATCAAAAGTTACAGCTATTTATATGAAGTTGTACAAAAACGCTTTCTTTCGCCAAGACAGTGCGTTTCTCACTGTTACATGCATTTGAATGGGGAACTCGACCGAAACAAAGTATAAGTTTTCATTATGTGAATAACTTGGAAATCTTAGCTCAAACAGCTGCAAAACCTGTTTTCCCAGCACGGAGACCTTGAGTTCTATAAGATAAAGCCATAAACATGTGTATCCGAGTCTTCTATCAAAAGTTACAGCTATTTATATGAAGTTGTACAAAAACGCTTTCTTTCGCCAAGACAGTGCGTTTTTCACTGTTAAATGCATTTGAATGGGGAACTCGACCGAAACAAAGTATACGTTTTCATTATGTGAATAACTTGGAAATCTTAGCTCAAACAGCTGCAAAACCTGTTTGCCCAGCACGGGAACCTTGAGTTCTATAAGATAAAGCCATAAACATGTGTATCCGAGTCTTCTATCAAAAGTTACAGCTATTTATATGAAGTTGTACAAAAACGCTTTCTTTCGCCAAGACAGTGCGTTTCTCACTGTTACATGCATTTTGAATGGGGAACTCGACCGAAACAAAGTATACGTTTTCATTATGTGAATAACTTGGAAATCTTAGCTCAAACAGCTGCAAAACCTGTTTTCCCAGCACGGGAACCTTGAGTTCTATAAGATAAAGCCATAAACATGTGTATCCGAGTCTTCTATCAAAAGTTACAGCTATTTATATGAAGTTGTACAAAAACGCTTTCTTTCGCCAAGACAGTGCGTTTCTCACTGTTACATGCATTTGAATGGGGAACTCGACCGAAACAAAGTATAGGTTTTCATTATGTGAATAACTTGGAAATCTTAGCTCAAACAGCTGCAAAACCTGTTTGCCCAGCACGGGAACCTTGAGTTCTATAAGATAAAGCCATAAACATGTGTATCCGAGTCTTCTATCAAAAGTTACAACTATTCATATGAAGTTGTACAAAATAGCTTTCTTTCACCAAGACAGTGCGTTTCTCACTGTTACATGCATTTGAATGGGGAACTCGACCGAAACAAAGTATAGGTTTTCATTATGTGAATAACTTGGAAATCTTAGCTCAAACAGCTGCAAAACCTGTTTGCCCAGCACGGGAACCTTGAGTTCTATAAGATAAAGCCATAAACATGTGTATCCGAGTCTTCTATCAAAAGTTACAACTATTCATATGAAGTTGTACAAAATAGCTTTCTTTCACCAAGACAGTGCGTTTCTCACTGTTACATGCATTTGAATGGGGAACTCGACCGAAACAAAGTATAAGTTTTCATTATGTGAATAACTTGGAAATCTTAGCTCAAACAGCTGCAAAACCTGTTTTCCCAGCACGGAGACCTTGAGTTCTATAAGATAAAGCCATAAACATGTTTGTCTGAGTCTTCTATCAAAAGTTACAGCTATTTATATGAAGTTGTACAAAAACGCTTTCTTTCGCCAAGACAGTGCGTTTCTCACTGTTACATGCATTTGAATGGGGAACTCGACCGAAACAAAGTATAAGTTTTCATTATGTGAATAACTTGGAAATCTTAGCTCAAACAGCTGCAAAACCTCTTTTCCCAGCACGGGAACCTTGAGTTCTATAAGATAAAGCCATAAACATGTGTATCCGAGTCTTCTATCAAAAGTTACAGCTATTTATATGAAGTTGTACAAAAACGCTTTCTTTCGCCAAGACAGTGCGTTTCTCACTGTTACATGCATTTGAATGGGGAACTCGACCGAAACAAAGTATAGGTTTTCATTATGTGAATAACTTGGAAATCTTAGCTCAAACAGCTGCAAAACCTGTTTGCCCAGCACGGGAACCTTGAGTTCTATAAGATAAAGCCATAAACATGTGTATCCGAGTCTTCTATCAAAAGTTACAACTATTCATATGAAGTTGTACAAAATAGCTTTCTTTCACCAAGACAGTGCGTTTCTCACTGTTACATGCATTTGAATGGGGAACTCGACCGAAACAAAGTATAGGTTTTCATTATGTGAATAACTTGGAAATCTTAGCTCAAACAGCTGCAAAACCTGTTTTCCCAGCACGGAGACCTTGAGTTCTATAAGATAAAGCCATAAACATGTTTGTCTGAGTCTTCTATCAAAAGTTACAGCTATTTATATGAAGTTGTACAAAAACGCTTTCTTTCGCCAAGACAGTGCGTTTCTCACTGTTACATGCATTTGAATGGGGAACTCGACCGAAACAAAGTATAAGTTTTCATTATGTGAATAACTTGGAAATCTTAGCTCAAACAGCTGCAAAACCTGTTTTCCCAGCACGGGAACCTTGAGTTCTATAAGATAAAGCCATAAACATGTGTATCCGAGTCTTCTATCAAAAGTTACAGCTATTTATATGAAGTTGTACAAAAACGCTTTCTTTCGCCAAGACAGTGCGTTTCTCACTGTTACATGCATTTGAATGGGGAACTCGACCGAAACAAAGTATACGTTTTCATTATGTGAATAACTTGGAAATCTTAGCTCAAACAGCTGCAAAACCTGTTTGCCCAGCACGGGAACCTTGAGTTCTATAAGATAAAGCCATAAACATGTGTATCCGAGTCTTCTATCAAAAGTTACAGCTATTTATATGAAGTTGTACAAAAACGCTTTCTTTCGCCAAGACAGTGCGTTTCTCACTGTTACATGCATTTTGAATGGGGAACTCGACCGAAACAAAGTATACGTTTTCATTATGTGAATAACTTGGAAATCTTAGCTCAAACAGCTGCAAAACCTGTTTTCCCAGCACGGGAACCTTGAGTTCTATAAGATAAAGCCATAAACATGTGTATCCGAGTCTTCTATCAAAAGTTACAGCTATTTATATGAAGTTGTACAAAAACGCTTTCTTTCGCCAAGACAGTGCGTTTCTCACTGTTACATGCATTTGAATGGGGAACTCGACCGAAACAAAGTATAGGTTTTCATTATGTGAATAACTTGGAAATCTTAGCTCAAACAGCTGCAAAACCTGTTTGCCCAGCACGGGAACCTTGAGTTCTATAAGATAAAGCCATAAACATGTGTATCCGAGTCTTCTATCAAAAGTTACAACTATTCATATGAAGTTGTACAAAATAGCTTTCTTTCACCAAGACAGTGCGTTTCTCACTGTTACATGCATTTGAATGGGGAACTCGACCGAAACAAAGTATAGGTTTTCATTATGTGAATAACTTGGAAATCTTAGCTCAAACAGCTGCAAAACCTGTTTTCCCAGCACGGAGACCTTGAGTTCTATAAGATAAAGCCATAAACATGTTTGTCTGAGTCTTCTATCAAAAGTTACAGCTATTTATATGAAGTTGTACAAAAACGCTTTCTTTCGCCAAGACAGTGCGTTTCTCACTGTTACATGCATTTGAATGGGGAACTCGACCGAAACAAAGTATACGTTTTCATTATGTGAATAACTTGGAAATCTTAGCTCAAACAGCTGCAAAACCTGTTTGCCCAGCACGGGAACCTTGAGTTCTATAAGATAAAGCCATAAACATGTGTATCCGAGTCTTCTATCAAAAGTTACAGCTATTTATATGAAGTTGTACAAAAACGCTTTCTTTCGCCAAGACAGTGCGTTTCTCACTGTTACATGCATTTGAATGGGGAACTCGACCGAAACAAAGTATAAGTTTTCATTATGTGAATAACTTGGAAATCTTAGCTCAAACAGCTGCAAAACCTGTTTTCCCAGCACGGGAACCTTGAGTTCTATAAGATAAAGCCATAAACATGTGTATCCGAGTCTTCTATCAAAAGTTACAACTATTCATATGAAGTTGTACAAAATAGCTTTCTTTCACCAAGACAGTGCGTTTCTCACTGTTACATGCATTTGAATGGGGAACTCGACCGAAACAAAGTATAGGTTTTCATTATGTGAATAACTTGGAAATCTTAGCTCAAACAGCTGCAAAACCTGTTTTCCCAGCACGGAGACCTTGAGTTCTATAAGATAAAGCCATAAACATGTTTGTCTGAGTCTTCTATCAAAAGTTACAGCTATTTATATGAAGTTGTACAAAAACGCTTTCTTTCGCCAAGACAGTGCGTTTCTCACTGTTACATGCATTTGAATGGGGAACTCGACCGAAACAAAGTATAAGTTTTCATTATGTGAATAACTTGGAAATCTTAGCTCAAACAGCTGCAAAACCTGTTTTCCCAGCACGGGAACCTTGAGTTCTATAAGATAAAGCCATAAACATGTGTATCCGAGTCTTCTATCAAAAGTTACAGCTATTTATATGAAGTTGTACAAAAACGCTTTCTTTCGCCAAGACAGTGCGTTTCTCACTGTTACATGCATTTGAATGGGGAACTCGACCGAAACAAAGTATACGTTTTCATTATGTGAATAACTTGGAAATCTTAGCTCAAACAGCTGCAAAACCTGTTTGCCCAGCACGGGAACCTTGAGTTCTATAAGATAAAGCCATAAACATGTGTATCCGAGTCTTCTATCAAAAGTTACAGCTATTTATATGAAGTTGTACAAAAACGCTTTCTTTCGCCAAGACAGTGCGTTTCTCACTGTTACATGCATTTTGAATGGGGAACTCGACCGAAACAAAGTATACGTTTTCATTATGTGAATAACTTGGAAATCTTAGCTCAAACAGCTGCAAAACCTGTTTTCCCAGCACGGGAACCTTGAGTTCTATAAGATAAAGCCATAAACATGTGTATCCGAGTCTTCTATCAAAAGTTACAGCTATTTATATGAAGTTGTACAAAAACGCTTTCTTTCGCCAAGACAGTGCGTTTCTCACTGTTACATGCATTTGAATGGGGAACTCGACCGAAACAAAGTATAGGTTTTCATTATGTGAATAACTTGGAAATCTTAGCTCAAACAGCTGCAAAACCTGTTTGCCCAGCACGGGAACCTTGAGTTCTATAAGATAAAGCCATAAACATGTGTATCCGAGTCTTCTATCAAAAGTTACAACTATTCATATGAAGTTGTACAAAATAGCTTTCTTTCACCAAGACAGTGCGTTTCTCACTGTTACATGCATTTGAATGGGGAACTCGACCGAAACAAAGTATAGGTTTTCATTATGTGAATAACTTGGAAATCTTAGCTCAAACAGCTGCAAAACCTGTTTGCCCAGCACGGGAACCTTGAGTTCTATAAGATAAAGCCATAAACATGTGTATCCGAGTCTTCTATCAAAAGTTACAACTATTCATATGAAGTTGTACAAAATAGCTTTCTTTCACCAAGACAGTGCGTTTCTCACTGTTACATGCATTTGAATGGGGAACTCGACCGAAACAAAGTATAAGTTTTCATTATGTGAATAACTTGGAAATCTTAGCTCAAACAGCTGCAAAACCTGTTTTCCCAGCACGGAGACCTTGAGTTCTATAAGATAAAGCCATAAACATGTTTGTCTGAGTCTTCTATCAAAAGTTACAGCTATTTATATGAAGTTGTACAAAAACGCTTTCTTTCGCCAAGACAGTGCGTTTCTCACTGTTACATGCATTTGAATGGGGAACTCGACCGAAACAAAGTATAAGTTTTCATTATGTGAATAACTTGGAAATCTTAGCTCAAACAGCTGCAAAACCTCTTTTCCCAGCACGGGAACCTTGAGTTCTATAAGATAAAGCCATAAACATGTGTATCCGAGTCTTCTATCAAAAGTTACAGCTATTTATATGAAGTTGTACAAAAACGCTTTCTTTCGCCAAGACAGTGCGTTTCTCACTGTTACATGCATTTGAATGGGGAACTCGACCGAAACAAAGTATAGGTTTTCATTATGTGAATAACTTGGAAATCTTAGCTCAAACAGCTGCAAAACCTGTTTGCCCAGCACGGGAACCTTGAGTTCTATAAGATAAAGCCATAAACATGTGTATCCGAGTCTTCTATCAAAAGTTACAACTATTCATATGAAGTTGTACAAAATAGCTTTCTTTCACCAAGACAGTGCGTTTCTCACTGTTACATGCATTTGAATGGGGAACTCGACCGAAACAAAGTATAGGTTTTCATTATGTGAATAACTTGGAAATCTTAGCTCAAACAGCTGCAAAACCTGTTTTCCCAGCACGGAGACCTTGAGTTCTATAAGATAAAGCCATAAACATGTTTGTCTGAGTCTTCTATCAAAAGTTACAGCTATTTATATGAAGTTGTACAAAAACGCTTTCTTTCGCCAAGACAGTGCGTTTCTCACTGTTACATGCATTTGAATGGGGAACTCGACCGAAACAAAGTATAAGTTTTCATTATGTGAATAACTTGGAAATCTTAGCTCAAACAGCTGCAAAACCTGTTTTCCCAGCACGGGAACCTTGAGTTCTATAAGATAAAGCCATAAACATGTGTATCCGAGTCTTCTATCAAAAGTTACAGCTATTTATATGAAGTTGTACAAAAACGCTTTCTTTCGCCAAGACAGTGCGTTTCTCACTGTTACATGCATTTGAATGGGGAACTCGACCGAAACAAAGTATACGTTTTCATTATGTGAATAACTTGGAAATCTTAGCTCAAACAGCTGCAAAACCTGTTTGCCCAGCACGGGAACCTTGAGTTCTATAAGATAAAGCCATAAACATGTGTATCCGAGTCTTCTATCAAAAGTTACAGCTATTTATATGAAGTTGTACAAAAACGCTTTCTTTCGCCAAGACAGTGCGTTTCTCACTGTTACATGCATTTTGAATGGGGAACTCGACCGAAACAAAGTATACGTTTTCATTATGTGAATAACTTGGAAATCTTAGCTCAAACAGCTGCAAAACCTGTTTTCCCAGCACGGGAACCTTGAGTTCTATAAGATAAAGCCATAAACATGTGTATCCGAGTCTTCTATCAAAAGTTACAGCTATTTATATGAAGTTGTACAAAAACGCTTTCTTTCGCCAAGACAGTGCGTTTCTCACTGTTACATGCATTTGAATGGGGAACTCGACCGAAACAAAGTATAGGTTTTCATTATGTGAATAACTTGGAAATCTTAGCTCAAACAGCTGCAAAACCTGTTTGCCCAGCACGGGAACCTTGAGTTCTATAAGATAAAGCCATAAACATGTGTATCCGAGTCTTCTATCAAAAGTTACAACTATTCATATGAAGTTGTACAAAATAGCTTTCTTTCACCAAGACAGTGCGTTTCTCACTGTTACATGCATTTGAATGGGGAACTCGACCGAAACAAAGTATAGGTTTTCATTATGTGAATAACTTGGAAATCTTAGCTCAAACAGCTGCAAAACCTGTTTTCCCAGCACGGAGACCTTGAGTTCTATAAGATAAAGCCATAAACATGTTTGTCTGAGTCTTCTATCAAAAGTTACAGCTATTTATATGAAGTTGTACAAAAACGCTTTCTTTCGCCAAGACAGTGCGTTTCTCACTGTTACATGCATTTGAATGGGGAACTCGACCGAAACAAAGTATACGTTTTCATTATGTGAATAACTTGGAAATCTTAGCTCAAACAGCTGCAAAACCTGTTTGCCCAGCACGGGAACCTTGAGTTCTATAAGATAAAGCCATAAACATGTGTATCCGAGTCTTCTATCAAAAGTTACAGCTATTTATATGAAGTTGTACAAAAACGCTTTCTTTCGCCAAGACAGTGCGTTTCTCACTGTTACATGCATTTGAATGGGGAACTCGACCGAAACAAAGTATAAGTTTTCATTATGTGAATAACTTGGAAATCTTAGCTCAAACAGCTGCAAAACCTGTTTTCCCAGCACGGGAACCTTGAGTTCTATAAGATAAAGCCATAAACATGTGTATCCGAGTCTTCTATCAAAAGTTACAGCTATTTATATGAAGTTGTACAAAAACGCTTTCTTTCGCCAAGACAGTGCGTTTCTCACTGTTACATGCATTTGAATGGGGAACTCGACCGAAACAAAGTATAGGTTTTCATTATGTGAATAACTTGGAAATCTTAGCTCAAACAGCTGCAAAACCTGTTTTCCCAGCACGGGAACCTTGAGTTCTATAAGATAAAGCCATAAACATGTGTATCCGAGACTTCTATCAAAAGTTACAGCTATTTATATGAAGTTGTACAAAAACGCTTTCTTTCGCCAAGACAGTGCGTTTCTCACTGTTACATGCATTTTGAATGGGGAACTCGACCGAAACAAAGTATAAGTTTTCATTATGTGAATAACTTGGAAATCTTAGCTCAAACAGCTGCAAAACCTGTTTTCCCAGCACGGGAACCTTGAGTTCTATAAGATAAAGCCATAAACATGTGTATCCGAGTCGTCTATCAAAAGTTACAGCTATTTATATGAAGTTGTACAAAAACGCTTTCTTTCGCCAAGACAGTGCGTTTCTCACTGTTACATGCATTTGAATGGGGAACTCGACCGAAACAAAGTATAGGTTTTCATTATGTGAATAACTTGGAAATCTTAGCTCAAACAGCTGCAAAACCTGTTTGCCCAGCACGGGAACCTTGAGTTCTATAAGATAAAGCCATAAACATGTGTATCCGAGTCTTCTATCAAAAGTTACAGCTATTTATATGAAGTTGTACAAAAACGCTTTCTTTCGCCAAGACAGTGCGTTTCTCACTGTTACATGCATTTGAATGGGGAACTCGACCGAAACAAAGTATACGTTTTCATTATGTGAATAACTTGGAAATCTTAGCTCAAACAGCTGCAAAACCTGTTTTCCCAGCACGGGAACCTTGAGTTCTATAAGATAAAGCCATAAACATGTGTATCCGAGTCTTCTATCAAAAGTTACAGCTATTTATATGAAGTTGTACAAAAACGCTTTCTTTCGCCAAGACAGTGCGTTTCTCACTGTTACATGCATTTGAATGGGGAACTCGACCGAAACAAAGTATAGGTTTTCATTATGTGAATAACTTGGAAATCTTAGCTCAAACAGCTGCAAAACCTGTTTGCCCAGCACGGGAACCTTGAGTTCTATAAGATAAAGCCATAAACATGTGTATCCGAGTCTTCTATCAAAAGTTACAGCTATTTATATGAAGTTGTACAAAAACGCTTTCTTTCGCCAAGACAGTGCGTTTCTCACTGTTACATGCATTTGAATGGGGAACTCGACCGAAACAAAGTATAGGTTTTCATTATGTGAATAACTTGGAAATCTTAGCTCAAATAGCTGCAAAACCTGTTTGCCCAGCACGGGAACCTTGAGTTCTATAAGATAAAGCCATAAACATGTGTATCCGAGTCTTCTATCAAAAGTTACAGCTATTCATATGAAGTTGTACAAAATAGCTTTCTTTCAACAAGACAGTGCGTTTCTCACTGTTACATGCATTTGAATGGGGAACTCGACCGAAACAAAGTATAGGTTTTCATTATGTGAATAACTTGGAAATCTTAGCTCAAACAGCTGCAAAACCTGTTTTCCCAGCACGGGAACCTTGAGTTCTATAAGATAAAGCCATAAACATGTGTATCCGAGTCTTCTATCAAAAGTTACAGCTATTTATATGAAGTTGTACAAAAACGCTTTCTTTCGCCAAGACAGTGCGTTTCTCACTGTTACATGCATTTTGAATGGGGAACTCGACCGAAACAAAGTATAAGTTTTCATTATGTGAATAACTTGGAAATCTTAGCTCAAACAGCTGCAAAACCTGTTTTCCCAGCACGGGAACCTTGAGTTCTATAAGATAAAGCCATAAACATGTGTATCCGAGTCTTCTATCAAAAGTTACAGCTATTTATATGAAGTTGTACAAAAACGCTTTCTTTCGCCAAGACAGTGCGTTTCTCACTGTTACATGCATTTTGAATGGGGAACTCGACCGAAACAAAGTATAAGTTTTCATTATGTGAATAACTTGGAAATCTTAGCTCAAACAGCTGCAAAACCTGTTTTCCCAGCACGGGAACCTTGAGTTCTATAAGATAAAGCCATAAACATGTGTATCCGAGTCTTCTATCAAAAGTTACAGCTATTTATATGAAGTTGTACAAAAACGCTTTCTTTCGCCAAGACAGTGCGTTTCTCACTGTTACATGCATTTGAATGGGGAACTCGACCGAAACAAAGTATAGGTTTTCATTATGTGAATAACTTGGAAATCTTAGCTCAAACAGCTGCAAAACCTGTTTTCCCAGCACGGGAACCTTGAGTTCTATAAGATAAAGCCATAAACATGTGTATCCGAGACTTCTATCAAAAGTTACAGCTATTTATATGAAGTTGTACAAAAACGCTTTCTTTCGCCAAGACAGTGCGTTTCTCACTGTTACATGCATTTTGAATGGGGAACTCGACCGAAACAAAGTATAGGTTTTCATTATGTGAATAACTTGGAAATCTTAGCTCAAACAGCTGCAAAACCTGTTTGCCCAGCACGGGAACCTTGAGTTCTATAAGATAAAGCCATAAACATGTGTATCCGAGTCTTCTATCAAAAGTTACAACTATTCATATGAAGTTGTACAAAATAGCTTTCTTTCACCAAGACAGTGCGTTTCTCACTGTTACATGCATTTGAATGGGGAACTCGACCGAAACAAAGTATAAGTTTTCATTATGTGAATAACTTGGAAATCTTAGCTCAAACAGCTGCAAAACCTGTTTTCCCAGCACGGGAACCTTGAGTTCTATAAGATAAAGCCATAAACATGTGTATCCGAGTCTTCTATCAAAAGTTACAGCTATTTATATGAAGTTGTACAAAAACGCTTTCTTTCGCCAAGACAGTGCGTTTCTCACTGTTACATGCATTTGAATGGGGAACTCGACCGAAACAAAGTATACGTTTTCATTATGTGAATAACTTGGAAATCTTAGCTCAAACAGCTGCAAAACCTGTTTGCCCAGCACGGGAACCTTGAGTTCTATAAGATAAAGCCATAAACATGTGTATCCGAGTCTTCTATCAAAAGTTACAGCTATTTATATGAAGTTGTACAAAAACGCTTTCTTTCGCCAAGACAGTGCGTTTCTCACTGTTACATGCATTTGAATGGGGAACTCGACCGAAACAAAGTATAGGTTTTCATTATGTGAATAACTTGGAAATCTTAGCTCAAACAGCTGCAAAACCTGTTTTCCCAGCACGGGAACCTTGAGTTCTATAAGATAAAGCCATAAACATGTGTATCCGAGTCTTCTATCAAAAGTTACAGCTATTTATATGAAGTTGTACAAAAACGCTTTCTTTCGCCAAGACAGTGCGTTTCTCACTGTTACATGCATTTTGAATGGGGAACTCGACCGAAACAAAGTATAAGTTTTCATTATGTGAATAACTTGGAAATCTTAGCTCAAACAGCTGCAAAACCTCTTTTCCCAGCACGGGAACCTTGAGTTCTATAAGATAAAGCCATAAACATGTGTATCCGAGTCTTCTATCAAAAGTTACAGCTATTTATATGAAGTTGTACAAAAACGCTTTCTTTCGCCAAGACAGTGCGTTTCTCACTGTTACATGCATTTGAATGGGGAACTCGACCGAAACAAAGTATAAGTTTTCATTATGTGAATAACTTGGAAATCTTAGCTCAAACAGCTGCAAAACCTGTTTTCCCAGCACGGGAACCTTGAGTTCTATAAGATAAAGCCATAAACATGTGTATCCGAGTCTTCTATCAAAAGTTACAGCTATTTATATGAAGTTGTACAAAAACGCTTTCTTTCGCCAAGACAGTGCGTTTCTCACTGTTACATGCATTTTGAATGGGGAACTCGACCGAAACAAAGTATAAGTTTTCATTATGTGAATAACTTGGAAATCTTAGCTCAAACAGCTGCAAAACCTGTTTTCCCAGCACGGGAACCTTGAGTTCTATAAGATAAAGCCATAAACATGTGTATCCGAGTCTTCTATCAAAAGTTACAGCTATTTATATGAAGTTGTACAAAAACGCTTTCTTTCGCCAAGACAGTGCGTTTCTCACTGTTACATGCATTTGAATGGGGAACTCGACCGAAACAAAGTATAGGTTTTCATTATGTGAATAACTTGGAAATCTTAGCTCAAACAGCTGCAAAACCTGTTTTCCCAGCACGGGAACCTTGAGTTCTATAAGATAAAGCCATAAACATGTGTATCCGAGACTTCTATCAAAAGTTACAGCTATTTATATGAAGTTGTACAAAAACGCTTTCTTTCGCCAAGACAGTGCGTTTCTCACTGTTACATGCATTTTGAATGGGGAACTCGACCGAAACAAAGTATAGGTTTTCATTATGTGAATAACTTGGAAATCTTAGCTCAAACAGCTGCAAAACCTGTTTGCCCAGCACGGGAACCTTGAGTTCTATAAGATAAAGCCATAAACATGTGTATCCGAGTCTTCTATCAAAAGTTACAACTATTCATATGAAGTTGTACAAAATAGCTTTCTTTCACCAAGACAGTGCGTTTCTCACTGTTACATGCATTTGAATGGGGAACTCGACCGAAACAAAGTATAGGTTTTCATTATGTGAATAACTTGGAAATCTTAGCTCAAACAGCTGCAAAACCAGTTTGCCCAGCACGGGAACCTTGAGTTCTATAAGATAAAGCCATAAACATGTGTATCCGAGTCTTCTATCAAAAGTTACAACTATTCACATGAAGTTGTACAAAATAGCTTTCTTTCACCAAGACAGTGCGTTTCTCACTGTTACATGCATTTGAATGGGGAACTCGACCGAAACAAAGTATAAGTTTTCATTATGTGAATAACTTGGAAATCTTAGCTCAAACAGCTGCAAAACCTGTTTTCCCAGCACGGAGACCTTGAGTTCTATAAGATAAAGCCATAAACATGTTTGTCTGAGTCTTCTATCAAAAGTTACAGCTATTTATATGAAGTTGTACAAAAACGCTTTCTTTCGCCAAGACAGTGCGTTTCTCACTGTTACATGCATTTGAATGGGGAACTCGACCGAAACAAAGTATAAGTTTTCATTATGTGAATAACTTGGAAATCTTAGCTCAAACAGCTGCAAAACCTGTTTTCCCAGCACGGAGACCTTGAGTTCTATAAGATAAAGCCATAAACATGTTTGTCTGAGTCTTCTATCAAAAGTTACAGCTATTTATATGAAGTTGTACAAAAACGCTTTCTTTCGCCAAGACAGTGCGTTTCTCACTGTTACATGCATTTGAATGGGGAACTCGACCGAAACAAAGTATAAGTTTTCATTATGTGAATAACTTGGAAATCTTAGCTCAAACAGCTGCAAAACCTCTTTTCCCAGCACGGGAACCTTGAGTTCTATAAGATAAAGCCATAAACATGTGTATCCGAGTCTTCTATCAAAAGTTACAGCTATTTATATGAAGTTGTACAAAAACGCTTTCTTTCGCCAAGACAGTGCGTTTCTCACTGTTACATGCATTTGAATGGGGAACTCGACCGAAACAAAGTATAGGTTTTCATTATGTGAATAACTTGGAAATCTTAGCTCAAATAGCTGCAAAACCTGTTTGCCCAGCACGGGAACCTTGAGTTCTATAAGATAAAGCCATAAACATGTGTATCCGAGTCTTCTATCAAAAGTTACAGCTATTCATATGAAGTTGTACAAAATAGCTTTCTTTCACCAAGACAGTGCGTTTCTCACTGTTACATGCATTTGAATGGGGAACTCGACCGAAACAAAGTATAGGTTTTCATTATGTGAATAACTTGGAAATCTTAGCTCAAACAGCTGCAAAACCTGTTTTCCCAGCACGGGAACCTTGAGTTCTATAAGATAAAGCCATAAACATGTATATCCGAGTCTTCTATCAAAAGTTACAGCTATTTATATGAAGTTGTACAAAAACGCTTTCTTTCGCCAAGACAGTGCGTTTCTCACTGTTACATGCATTTTGAATGGGGAACTCGACCGAAACAAAGTATAAGTTTTCATTATGTGAATAACTTGGAAATCTTAGCTCAAACAGCTGCAAAACCTGTTTTCCCAGCACGGGAACCTTGAGTTCTATAAGATAAAGCCATAAACATGTGTATCCGAGTCTTCTATCAAAAGTTACAGCTATTTATATGAAGTTGTACAAAAACGCTTTCTTTCGCCAAGACAGTGCGTTTCTCACTGTTACATGCATTTTGAATGGGGAACTCGACCGAAACAAAGTATAAGTTTTCATTATGTGAATAACTTGGAAATCTTAGCTCAAACAGCTGCAAAACCTGTTTTCCCAGCACGGGAACCTTGAGTTCTATAAGATAAAGCCATAAACATGTGTATCCGAGTCTTCTATCAAAAGTTACAGCTATTTATATGAAGTTGTACAAAAACGCTTTCTTTCGCCAAGACAGTGCGTTTCTCACTGTTACATGCATTTGAATGGGGAACTCGACCGAAACAAAGTATAAGTTTTCATTATGTGAATAACTTGGAAATCTTAGCTCAAACAGCTGCAAAACCTGTTTTCCCAGCACGGAGACCTTGAGTTCTATAAGATAAAGCCATAAACATGTTTCTCTGAGTCTTCTATCAAAAGTTACAGCTATTTATATGAAGTTGTACAAAAACGCTTTCTTTCGCCAAGACAGTGCGTTTCTCACTGTTACATGCATTTGAATGGGGAACTCGACCGAAACAAAGTATAAGTTTTCATTATGTGAATAACTTGGAAATCTTAGCTCAAACAGCTGCAAAACCTGTTTTCCCAGCACGGGAACCTTGAGTTCTATAAGATAAAGCCATAAACATGTGTATCCGAGTCTTCTATCAAAAGTTACAGCTATTTATATGAAGTTGTACAAAAACGCTTTCTTTCGCCAAGACAGTGCGTTTCTCACTGTTACATGCATTTTGAATGGGGAACTCGACCGAAACAAAGTATAAGTTTTCATTATGTGAATAACTTGGAAATCTTAGCTCAAACAGCTGCAAAACCTGTTTGCCCAGCACGGGAACCTTGAGTTCTATAAGATAAAGCCATAAACATGTGTATCCGAGTCTTCTATCAAAAGTTACAGCTATTTCTATGAAGTTGTACAAAAACGCTTTCTTTCGCCAAGACAGTGCGTTTCTCACTGTTACATGCATTTGAATGGGGAACTCGACCGAAACAAAGTATAGGTTTTCATTATGTGAATAACTTGGAAATCTTAGCTCAAACAGCTGCAAAACCTGTTTGCCCAGCACGGGAACCTTGAGTTCTATAAGATAAAGCCATAAACATGTGTATCCGAGTCTTCTATCAAAAGTTACAGCTATTTATATGAAGTTGTACAAAAACGCTTTCTTTCGCCAAGACAGTGCGTTTCTCACTGTTACATGCATTTGAATGGGGAACTCGACCGAAACAAAGTATAAGTTTTCATTATGTGAATAACTTGGAAATCTTAGCTCAAACAGCTGCAAAACCTGTTTTCCCAGCACGGGAACCTTGAGTTCTATAAGATAAAGCCATAAACATGTGTATCTGAGTCTTCTATCAAAAGTTACAACTATTTATATGAAGTTGTACAAAAACACTTTCTTTCGCCAAGACAGTGCGTTTCTCACTGTTACATGCATTTGAATGGGGAACTCGACCGAAACAAAGTATAGGTTTTCATTATGTGAATAACTTGGAAATCTTAGCTCAAACAGCTGCAAAACCTGTTTGCCCAGCACGGGAACCTTGAGTTCTATAAGATAAAGCCATAAACATGTGTATCCGAGTCTTCTATCAAAAGTTACAACTATTCATATGAAGTTGTACAAAATAGCTTTCTTTCACCAAGACAGTGCGTTTCTCACTGTTACATGCATTTGAATGGGGAACTCGACCGAAACAAAGTATAAGTTTTCATTATGTGAATAACTTGGAAATCTTAGCTCAAACAGCTGCAAAACCTGTTTTCCCAGCACGGAGACCTTGAGTTCTATAAGATAAAGCCATAAACATGTTTGTCTGAGTCTTCTATCAAAAGTTACAGCTATTTATATGAAGTTGTACAAAAACGCTTTCTTTCGCCAAGACAGTGCGTTTCTCACTGTTACATGCATTTGAATGGGGAACTCGACCGAAACAAAGTATAGGTTTTCATTATGTGAATAACTTGGAAATCTTAGCTCAAACAGCTGCAAAACCTGTTTTCCCAGCACGGGAACCTTGAGTTCTATAAGATAAAGCCATAAACATGTGTATCCGAGTCTTCTATCAAAAGTTACAGCTATTTATATGAAGTTGTACAAAAACGCTTTCTTTCGCCAAGACAGTGCGTTTCTCACTGTTACATGCATTTGAATGGGGAACTCGACCGAAACAAAGTATAGGTTTTCATTATGTGAATAACTTGGAAATCTTAGCTCAAACAGCTGCAAAACCTGTTTGCCCAGCACGGGAACCTTGAGTTCTATAAGATAAAGCCATAAACATGTGTATCCGAGTCTTCTATCAAAAGTTACAGCTATTTATATGAAGTTGTACAAAAACGCTTTCTTTCGCCAAGACAGTGCGTTTCTCACTGTTACATGCATTTGAATGGGGAACTCGACCGAAACAAAGTATAGGTTTTCATTATGTGAATAACTTGGAAATCTTAGCTCAAACAGCTGCAAAACCTGTTTTCCCAGCACGGGAACCTTGAGTTCTATAAGATAAAGCCATAAACATGTGTATCCGAGTCTTCTATCAAAAGTTACAGCTATTTATATGAAGTTGTACAAAAACGCTTTCTTTCGCCAAGACAGTGCGTTTCTCACTGTTACATGCATTTGAATGGGGAACTCGACCGAAACAAAGTATAAGTTTTCATTATGTGAATAACTTGGAAATCTTAGCTCAAACAGCTGCAAAACCTGTTTTCCCAGCACGGGAACCTTGAGTTCTATAAGATAAAGCCATAAACATGTGTATCCGAGTCTTCTATCAAAAGTTACAGCTATTTATATGAAGTTGTACAAAAACGCTTTCTTTCGCCAAGACAGTGCGTTTCTCACTGTTACATGCATTTGAATGGGGAACTCGACCGAAACAAAGTATAATTTTTCATTATGTGAATAACTTGGAAATCTTAGCTCAAACAGCTGCAAAACCTGTTTTCCCAGCACGGAGACCTTGAGTTCTATAAGATAAAGCCATAAACATGTTTCTCTGAGTCTTCTATCAAAAGTTACAGCTATTTATATGAAGTTGTACAAAAACGCTTTCTTTCGCCAAGACAGTGCGTTTCTCACTGTTACATGCATTTGAATGGGGAACTCGACCGAAACAAAGTATAAGTTTTCATTATGTGAATAACTTGGAAATCTTAGCTCAAACAGCTGCAAAACCTGTTTTCCCAGCACGGGAACCTTGAGTTCTATAAGATAAAGCCATAAACATGTGTATCCGAGTCTTCTATCAAAAGTTACAGCTATTTATATGAAGTTGTACAAAAACGCTTTCTTTCGCCAAGACAGTGCGTTTCTCACTGTTACATGCATTTTGAATGGGGAACTCGACCGAAACAAAGTATAAGTTTTCATTATGTGAATAACTTGGAAATCTTAGCTCAAACAGCTGCAAAACCTGTTTGCCCAGCACGGGAACCTTGAGTTCTATAAGATAAAGCCATAAACATGTGTATCCGAGTCTTCTATCAAAAGTTACAGCTATTTCTATGAAGTTGTACAAAAACGCTTTCTTTCGCCAAGACAGTGCGTTTCTCACTGTTACATGCATTTGAATGGGGAACTCGACCGAAACAAAGTATAGGTTTTCATTATGTGAATAACTTGGAAATCTTAGCTCAAACAGCTGCAAAACCTGTTTGCCCAGCACGGGAACCTTGAGTTCTATAAGATAAAGCCATAAACATGTGTATCCGAGTCTTCTATCAAAAGTTACAGCTATTTATATGAAGTTGTACAAAAACGCTTTCTTTCGCCAAGACAGTGCGTTTCTCACTGTTACATGCATTTGAATGGGGAACTCGACCGAAACAAAGTATAAGTTTTCATTATGTGAATAACTTGGAAATCTTAGCTCAAACAGCTGCAAAACCTGTTTTCCCAGCACGGGAACCTTGAGTTCTATAAGATAAAGCCATAAACATGTGTATCTGAGTCTTCTATCAAAAGTTACAACTATTTATATGAAGTTGTACAAAAACACTTTCTTTCGCCAAGACAGTGCGTTTCTCACTGTTACATGCATTTGAATGGGGAACTCGACCGAAACAAAGTATAGGTTTTCATTATGTGAATAACTTGGAAATCTTAGCTCAAACAGCTGCAAAACCTGTTTGCCCAGCACGGGAACCTTGAGTTCTATAAGATAAAGCCATAAACATGTGTATCCGAGTCTTCTATCAAAAGTTACAACTATTCATATGAAGTTGTACAAAATAGCTTTCTTTCACCAAGACAGTGCGTTTCTCACTGTTACATGCATTTGAATGGGGAACTCGACCGAAACAAAGTATAAGTTTTCATTATGTGAATAACTTGGAAATCTTAGCTCAAACAGCTGCAAAACCTGTTTTCCCAGCACGGAGACCTTGAGTTCTATAAGATAAAGCCATAAACATGTTTGTCTGAGTCTTCTATCAAAAGTTACAGCTATTTATATGAAGTTGTACAAAAACGCTTTCTTTCGCCAAGACAGTGCGTTTCTCACTGTTACATGCATTTGAATGGGGAACTCGACCGAAACAAAGTATAGGTTTTCATTATGTGAATAACTTGGAAATCTTAGCTCAAACAGCTGCAAAACCTGTTTTCCCAGCACGGGAACCTTGAGTTCTATAAGATAAAGCCATAAACATGTGTATCCGAGTCTTCTATCAAAAGTTACAGCTATTTATATGAAGTTGTACAAAAACGCTTTCTTTCGCCAAGACAGTGCGTTTCTCACTGTTACATGCATTTGAATGGGGAACTCGACCGAAACAAAGTATAGGTTTTCATTATGTGAATAACTTGGAAATCTTAGCTCAAACAGCTGCAAAACCTGTTTGCCCAGCACGGGAACCTTGAGTTCTATAAGATAAAGCCATAAACATGTGTATCCGAGTCTTCTATCAAAAGTTACAGCTATTTATATGAAGTTGTACAAAAACGCTTTCTTTCGCCAAGACAGTGCGTTTCTCACTGTTACATGCATTTGAATGGGGAACTCGACCGAAACAAAGTATAGGTTTTCATTATGTGAATAACTTGGAAATCTTAGCTCAAACAGCTGCAAAACCTGTTTTCCCAGCACGGGAACCTTGAGTTCTATAAGATAAAGCCATAAACATGTGTATCCGAGTCTTCTATCAAAAGTTACAGCTATTTATATGAAGTTGTACAAAAACGCTTTCTTTCGCCAAGACAGTGCGTTTCTCACTGTTACATGCATTTGAATGGGGAACTCGACCGAAACAAAGTATAAGTTTTCATTATGTGAATAACTTGGAAATCTTAGCTCAAACAGCTGCAAAACCTGTTTTCCCAGCACGGGAACCTTGAGTTCTATAAGATAAAGCCATAAACATGTGTATCCGAGTCTTCTATCAAAAGTTACAGCTATTTATATGAAGTTGTACAAAAACGCTTTCTTTCGCCAAGACAGTGCGTTTCTCACTGTTACATGCATTTGAATGGGGAACTCGACCGAAACAAAGTATAATTTTTCATTATGTGAATAACTTGGAAATCTTAGCTCAAACAGCTGCAAAACCTGTTTTCCCAGCACGGAGACCTTGAGTTCTATAAGATAAAGCCATAAACATGTTTCTCTGAGTCTTCTATCAAAAGTTACAGCTATTTATATGAAGTTGTACAAAAACGCTTTCTTTCGCCAAGACAGTGCGTTTCTCACTGTTACATGCATTTGAATGGGGAACTCGACCGAAACAAAGTATAAGTTTTCATTATGTGAATAACTTGGAAATCTTAGCTCAAACAGCTGCAAAACCTGTTTTCCCAGCACGGGAACCTTGAGTTCTATAAGATAAAGCCATAAACATGTGTATCCGAGTCTTCTATCAAAAGTTACAGCTATTTATATGAAGTTGTACAAAAACGCTTTCTTTCGCCAAGACAGTGCGTTTCTCACTGTTACATGCATTTTGAATGGGGAACTCGACCGAAACAAAGTATAAGTTTTCATTATGTGAATAACTTGGAAATCTTAGCTCAAACAGCTGCAAAACCTGTTTGCCCAGCACGGGAACCTTGAGTTCTATAAGATAAAGCCATAAACATGTGTATCCGAGTCTTCTATCAAAAGTTACAGCTATTTCTATGAAGTTGTACAAAAACGCTTTCTTTCGCCAAGACAGTGCGTTTCTCACTGTTACATGCATTTGAATGGGGAACTCGACCGAAACAAAGTATAGGTTTTCATTATGTGAATAACTTGGAAATCTTAGCTCAAACAGCTGCAAAACCTGTTTTCCCAGCACGGAGACCTTGAGTTCTATAAGATAAAGCCATAAACATGTTTGTCTGAGTCTTCTATCAAAAGTTACAGCTATTTATATGAAGTTGTACAAAAACGCTTTCTTTCGCCAAGACAGTGCGTTTCTCACTGTTACATGCATTTGAATGGGGAACTCGACCGAAACAAAGTATAGGTTTTCATTATGTGAATAACTTGGAAATCTTAGCTCAAACAGCTGCAAAACCTGTTTTCCCAGCACGGGAACCTTGAGTTCTATAAGATAAAGCCATAAACATGTGTATCCGAGTCTTCTATCAAAAGTTACAGCTATTCATATGAAGTTGTACAAAATAGCTTTCTTTCACCAAGACAGTGCGTTTCTCACTGTTACATGCATTTGAATGGGGAACTCGACCGAAACAAAGTATAGGTTTTCATTATGTGAATAACTTGGAAATCTTAGCTCAAACAGCTGCAAAACCTGTTTTCCCAGCACGGGAACCTTGAGTTCTATAAGATAAAGCCATAAACATGTATATCCGAGTCTTCTATCAAAAGTTACAGCTATTTATATGAAGTTGTACAAAAACGCTTTCTTTCGCCAAGACAGTGCGTTTCTCACTGTTACATGCATTTTGAATGGGGAACTCGACCGAAACAAAGTATAAGTTTTCATTATGTGAATAACTTGGAAATCTTAGCTCAAACAGCTGCAAAACCTGTTTTCCCAGCACGGGAACCTTGAGTTCTATAAGATAAAGCCATAAACATGTGTATCCGAGTCTTCTATCAAAAGTTACAGCTATTTATATGAAGTTGTACAAAAACGCTTTCTTTCGCCAAGACAGTGCGTTTCTCACTGTTACATGCATTTGAATGGGGAACTCGACCGAAACAAAGTATAGGTTTTCATTATGTGAATAACTTGGAAATCTTAGCTCAAACAGCTGCAAAACCTGTTTGCCCAGCACGGGAACCTTGAGTTCTATAAGATAAAGCCATAAACATGTGTATCCGAGTCTTCTATCAAAAGTTACAGCTATTCATATGAAGTTGTACAAAATAGCTTTCTTTCACCAAGACAGTGCGTTTCTCACTGTTACATGCATTTGAATGGGGAACTCGACCGAAACAAAGTATAGGTTTTCATTATGTGAATAACTTGGAAATCTTAGCTCAAACAGCTGCAAAACCTGTTTTCCCAGCACGGGAACCTTGAGTTCTATAAGATAAAGCCATAAACATGTATATCCGAGTCTTCTATCAAAAGTTACAGCTATTTATATGAAGTTGTACAAAAACGCTTTCTTTCGCCAAGACAGTGCGTTTCTCACTGTTACATGCATTTTGAATGGGGAACTCGACCGAAACAAAGTATAAGTTTTCATTATGTGAATAACTTGGAAATCTTAGCTCAAACAGCTGCAAAACCTGTTTTCCCAGCACGGGAACCTTGAGTTCTATAAGATAAAGCCATAAACATGTGTATCCGAGTCTTCTATCAAAAGTTACAGCTATTTATATGAAGTTGTACAAAAACGCTTTCTTTCGCCAAGACAGTGCGTTTCTCACTGTTACATGCATTTTGAATGGGGAACTCGACCGAAACAAAGTATAAGTTTTCATTATGTGAATAACTTGGAAATCTTAGCTCAAACAGCTGCAAAACCTGTTTTCCCAGCACGGGAACCTTGAGTTCTATAAGATAAAGCCATAAACATGTGTATCCGAGTCTTCTATCAAAAGTTACAGCTATTTATATGAAGTTGTACAAAAACGCTTTCTTTCGCCAAGACAGTGCGTTTCTCACTGTTACATGCATTTTGAATGGGGAACTCGACCGCAACAAAGTATAGGTTTTCATTATGTGAATAACTTGGAAATCTTAGCTCAAACAGCTGCAAAACCTGTTTGCCCAGCACGGGAACCTTGAGTTCTATAAGATAAAGCCATAAACATGTGTATCCGAGTCTTCTATCAAAAGTTACAGCTATTTATATGAAGTTGTACAAAAACGCTTTCTTTCGCCAAGACAGTGCGTTTCTCACTGTTACATGCATTTTGAATGGGGAACTCGACCGAAACAAAGTATAAGTTTTCATTATGTGAATAACTTGGAAATCTTAGCTCAAACAGCTGCAAAACCTGTTTTCCCAGCACGGGAACCTTGAGTTCTATAAGATAAAGCCATAAACATGTGTATCCGAGTCTTCTATCAAAAGTTACAGCTATTTATATGAAGTTGTACAAAAACGCTTTCTTTCGCCAAGACAGTGCGTTTCTCACTGTTACATGCATTTTGAATGGGGAACTCGACCGAAACAAAGTATAGGTTTTCATTATGTGAATAACTTGGAAATCTTAGCTCAAACAGCTGCAAAACCTGTTTGCCCAGCACGGGAACCTTGAGTTCTATAAGATAAAGCCATAAACATGTGTATCCGAGTCTTCTATCAAAAGTTACAACTATTCATATGAAGTTGTACAAAAACGCTTTCTTTCGCCAAGACAGTGCGTTTCTCACTGTTACATGCATTTGAATGGGGAACTCGACCGAAACAAAGTATAAGTTTTCATTATGTGAATAACTTGGAAATCTTAGCTCAAACAGCTGCAAAACCTGTTTTCCCAGCACGGGAACCTTGAGTTCTATAAGATAAAGCCATAAACATGTGTATCCGAGTCTTCTATCAAAAGTTACAGCTATTTATATGAAGTTGTACAAAAACGCTTTCTTTCGCCAAGACAGTGCGTTTCTCACTGTTACATGCATTTTGAATGGGGAACTCGACCGAAACAAAGTATAGGTTTTCATTATGTGAATAACTTGGAAATCTTAGCTCAAACAGCTGCAAAACCTGTTTGCCCAGCACGGGAACCTTGAGTTCTATAAGATAAAGCCATAAACATGTGTATCCGAGTCTTCTATCAAAAGTTACAACTATTCATATGAAGTTGTACAAAAACGCTTTCTTTCGCCAAGACAGTGCGTTTCTCACTGTTACATGCATTTGAATGGGGAACTCGACCGAAACAAAGTATAAGTTTTCATTATGTGAATAACTTGGAAATCTTAGCTCAAACAGCTGCAAAACCTGTTTTCCCAGCACGGGAACCTTGAGTTCTATAAGATAAAGCCATAAACATGTGTATCCGAGTCTTCTATCAAAAGTTACAGCTATTTATATGAAGTTGTACAAAAACGCTTTCTTTTGCCAAGACAGTGCGTTTCTCACTGTTACATGCATTTGAATGGGGAACTCGACCGAAACAAAGTATAGGTTTTCATTATGTGAATAACTTGGAAATCTTAGCTCAAATAGCTGCAAAACCTTTTTGCCCAGCACGGGAACCTTGAGTTCTATAAGATAAAGCCATAAACATGTGTATCCGAGTCTTCTATCAAAAGTTACAGCTATTCATATGAAGTTGTACAAAATAGCTTTCTTTCACCAAGACAGTGTGTTTCTCACTGTTACATGCATTTGAATGGGGAACTCGACCGAAACAAAGTATAGGTTTTCATTATGTGAATAACTTGGAAATCTTAGCTCAAACAGCTGCAAAACCTGTTTTCCCAGCACGGGAACCTTGAGTTCTATAAGATAAAGCCATAAACATGTATATCCGAGTCTTCTATCAAAAGTTACAGCTATTTATATGAAGTTGTACAAAAACGCTTTCTTTCGCCAAGACAGTGCGTTTCTCACTGTTACATGCATTTTGAATGGGGAACTCGACCGAAACAAAGTATAAGTTTTCATTATGTGAATAACTTGGAAATCTTAGCTCAAACAGCTGCAAAACCTGTTTTCCCAGCACGGGAACCTTGAGTTCTATAAGATAAAGCCATAAACATGTGTATCCGAGTCTTCTATCAAAAGTTACAGCTATTTATATGAAGTTGTACAAAAACGCTTTCTTTCGCCAAGACAGTGCGTTTCTCACTGTTACATGCATTTTGAATGGGGAACTCGACCGAAACAAAGTATAGGTTTTCATTATGTGAATAACTTGGAAATCTTAGCTCAAACAGCTGCAAAACCTGTTTGCCCAGCACGGGAACCTTGAGTTCTATAAGATAAAGCCATAAACATGTGTATCCGAGTCTTCTATCAAAAGTTACAACTATTCATATGAAGTTGTACAAAAACGCTTTCTTTCGCCAAGACAGTGCGTTTCTCACTGTTACATGCATTTGAATGGGGAACTCGACCGAAACAAAGTATAAGTTTTCATTATGTGAATAACTTGGAAATCTTAGCTCAAACAGCTGCAAAACCTGTTTTCCCAGCACGGGAACCTTGAGTTCTATAAGATAAAGCCATAAACATGTGTATCCGAGTCTTCTATCAAAAGTTACAGCTATTTATATGAAGTTGTACAAAAACGCTTTCTTTTGCCAAGACAGTGCGTTTCTCACTGTTACATGCATTTGAATGGGGAACTCGACCGAAACAAAGTATAGGTTTTCATTATGTGAATAACTTGGAAATCTTAGCTCAAATAGCTGCAAAACCTTTTTGCCCAGCACGGGAACCTTGAGTTCTATAAGATAAAGCCATAAACATGTGTATCCGAGTCTTCTATCAAAAGTTACAGCTATTCATATGAAGTTGTACAAAATAGCTTTCTTTCACCAAGACAGTGCGTTTCTCACTGTTACATGCATTTGAATGGGGAACTCGACCGAAACAAAGTATAGGTTTTCATTATGTGAATAACTTGGAAATCTTAGCTCAAACAGCTGCAAAACCTGTTTTCCCAGCACGGGAACCTTGAGTTCTATAAGATAAAGCCATAAACATGTATATCCGAGTCTTCTATCAAAAGTTACAGCTATTTATATGAAGTTGTACAAAAACGCTTTCTTTCGCCAAGACAGTGCGTTTCTCACTGTTACATGCATTTTGAATGGGGAACTCGACCGAAACAAAGTATAAGTTTTCATTATGTGAATAACTTGGAAATCTTAGCTCAAACAGCTGCAAAACCTGTTTTCCCAGCACGGGAACCTTGAGTTCTATAAGATAAAGCCATAAACATGTGTATCCGAGTCTTCTATCAAAAGTTACAGCTATTTATATGAAGTTGTACAAAAACGCTTTCTTTCGCCAAGACAGTGCGTTTCTCACTGTTACATGCATTTTGAATGGGGAACTCGACCGAAACAAAGTATAGGTTTTCATTATGTGAATAACTTGGAAATCTTAGCTCAAACAGCTGCAAAACCTGTTTGCCCAGCACGGGAACCTTGAGTTCTATAAGATAAAGCCATAAACATGTGTATCCGAGTCTTCTATCAAAAGTTACAGCTATTTATATGAAGTTGTACAAAAACGCTTTCTTTCGCCAAGACAGTGCGTTTCTCACTGTTACATGCATTTTGAATGGGGAACTCGACCGAAACAAAGTATAAGTTTTCATTATGTGAATAACTTGGAAATCTTAGCTCAAACAGCTGCAAAACCTGTTTTCCCAGCACGGGAACCTTGAGTTCTATAAGATAAAGCCATAAACATGTGTATCCGAGTCTTCTATCAAAAGTTACAGCTATTTATATGAAGTTGTACAAAAACGCTTTCTTTCGCCAAGACAGTGCGTTTCTCACTGTTACATGCATTTTGAATGGGGAACTCGACCGAAACAAAGTATAGGTTTTCATTATGTGAATAACTTGGAAATCTTAGCTCAAACAGCTGCAAAACCTGTTTGCCCAGCACGGGAACCTTGAGTTCTATAAGATAAAGCCATAAACATGTGTATCCGAGTCTTCTATCAAAAGTTACAACTATTCATATGAAGTTGTACAAAAACGCTTTCTTTCGCCAAGACAGTGCGTTTCTCACTGTTACATGCATTTGAATGGGGAACTCGACCGAAACAAAGTATAAGTTTTCATTATGTGAATAACTTGGAAATCTTAGCTCAAACAGCTGCAAAACCTGTTTTCCCAGCACGGGAACCTTGAGTTCTATAAGATAAAGCCATAAACATGTGTATCCGAGTCTTCTATCAAAAGTTACAGCTATTTATATGAAGTTGTACAAAAACGCTTTCTTTTGCCAAGACAGTGCGTTTCTCACTGTTACATGCATTTGAATGGGGAACTCGACCGAAACAAAGTATAGGTTTTCATTATGTGAATAACTTGGAAATCTTAGCTCAAATAGCTGCAAAACCTTTTTGCCCAGCACGGGAACCTTGAGTTCTATAAGATAAAGCCATAAACATGTGTATCCGAGTCTTCTATCAAAAGTTACAGCTATTCATATGAAGTTGTACAAAATAGCTTTCTTTCACCAAGACAGTGCGTTTCTCACTGTTACATGCATTTGAATGGGGAACTCGACCGAAACAAAGTATAGGTTTTCATTATGTGAATAACTTGGAAATCTTAGCTCAAACAGCTGCAAAACCTGTTTTCCCAGCACGGGAACCTTGAGTTCTATAAGATAAAGCCATAAACATGTATATCCGAGTCTTCTATCAAAAGTTACAGCTATTTATATGAAGTTGTACAAAAACGCTTTCTTTCGCCAAGACAGTGCGTTTCTCACTGTTACATGCATTTTGAATGGGGAACTCGACCGAAACAAAGTATAGGTTTTCATTATGTGAATAACTTGGAAATCTTAGCTCAAACAGCTGCAAAACCTGTTTTCCCAGCACGGGAACCTTGAGTTCTATAAGATAAAGCCATAAACATGTGTATCCGAGTCTTCTATCAAAAGTTACAGCTATTTATATGAAGTTGTACAAAAACGCTTTCTTTCGCCAAGACAGTGCGTTTCTCACTGTTACATGCATTTTGAATGGGGAACTCGACCGAAACAAAGTATAGGTTTTCATTATGTGAATAACTTGGAAATCTTAGCTCAAACAGCTGCAAAACCTGTTTGCCCAGCACGGGAACCTTGAGTTCTATAAGATAAAGCCATAAACATGTGTATCCGAGTCTTCTATCAAAAGTTACAGCTATTTATATGAAGTTGTACAAAAACGCTTTCTTTCGCCAAGACAGTGCGTTTCTCACTGTTACATGCATTTTGAATGGGGAACTCGACCGAAACAAAGTATAGGTTTTCATTATGTGAATAACTTGGAAATCTTAGCTCAAACAGCTGCAAAACCTGTTTGCCCAGCACGGGAACCTTGAGTTCTATAAGATAAAGCCATAAACATGTGTATCCGAGTCTTCTATCAAAAGTTACAGCTATTTATATGAAGTTGTACAAAAACGCTTTCTTTCGCCAAGACAGTGCGTTTCTCACTGTTACATGCATTTGAATGGGGAACTCGACCGAAACAAAGTATAGGTTTTCATTATGTGAATAACTTGGAAATCTTAGCTCAAACAGCTGCAAAACCTGTTTGCCCAGCACGGGAACCTTGAGTTCTATAAGATAAAGCCATAAACATGTGTATCCGAGTCTTCTATCAAAAGTTACAACTATTCATATGAAGTTGTACAAAATAGCTTTCTTTCACCAAGACAGTGCGTTTCTCACTGTTACATGCATTTGAATGGGGAACTCGACCGAAACAAAGTATAAGTTTTCATTATGTGAATAACTTGGAAATCTTAGCTCAAACAGCTGCAAAACCTGTTTTCCCAGCACGGAGACCTTGAGTTCTATAAGATAAAGCCATAAACATGTTTGTCTGAGTCTTCTATCAAAAGTTACAACTATTCATATGAAGTTGTACAAAAACGCTTTCTTTCGCCAAGACAGTGCGTTTCTCACTGTTACATGCATTTGAATGGGGAACTCGACCGAAACAAAGTATAGGTTTTCATTATGTGAATAACTTGGAAATCTTAGCTCAAACAGCTGCAAAACCTGTTTTCCCAGCACGGAGACCTTGAGTTCTATAAGATAAAGCCATAAACATGTTTGTCTGAGTCTTCTATCAAAAGTTACAGCTATTTATATGAAGTTGTACAAAAACGCTTTCTTTCGCCAAGACAGTGCGTTTCTCACTGTTACATGCATTTGAATGGGGAACTCGACCGAAACAAAGTATAGGTTTTCATTATGTGAATAACTTGGAAATCTTAGCTCAAACAGCTGCAAAACCTGTTTTCCCAGCACGGGAACCTTGAGTTCTATAAGATAAAGCCATAAACATGTGTATCCGAGTCTTCTATCAAAAGTTACAGCTATTTATATGAAGTTGTACAAAAACGCTTTCTTTCGCCAAGACAGTGCGTTTCTCACTGTTACATGCATTTGAATGGGGAACTCGACCGAAACAAAGTATAGGTTTTCATTATGTGAATAACTTGGAAATCTTAGCTCAAACAGCTGCAAAACCTGTTTGCCCAGCACGGGAACCTTGAGTTCTATAAGATAAAGCCATAAACATGTGTATCCGAGTCTTCTATCAAAAGTTACAGCTATTCATATGAAGTTGTACAAAATAGCTTTCTTTCACCAAGACAGTGCGTTTCTCACTGTTACATGCATTTGAATGGGGAACTCGACCGAAACAAAGTATAGGTTTTCATTATGTGAATAACTTGGAAATCTTAGCTCAAACAGCTGCAAAACCTGTTTTCCCAGCACGGGAACCTTGAGTTCTACAAGATAAAGCCATAAACATGTATATCCGAGTCTTCTATCAAAAGTTACAGCTATTTATATGAAGTTGTACAAAAACGCTTTCTTTCGCCAAGACAGTGCGTTTCTCACTGTTACATGCATTTTGAATGGGGAACTCGACCGAAACAAAGTATAAGTTTTCATTATGTGAATAACTTGGAAATCTTAGCTCAAACAGCTGCAAAACCTGTTTTCCCAGCACGGGAACCTTGAGTTCTATAAGATAAAGCCATAAACATGTGTATCCGAGTCTTCTATCAAAAGTTACAGCTATTTATATGAAGTTGTACAAAAACGCTTTCTTTCGCCAAGACAGTGCGTTTCTCACTGTTACATGCATTTTGAATGGGGAACTCGACCGAAACAAAGTATAAGTTTTCATTATGTGAATAACTTGGAAATCTTAGCTCAAACAGCTGCAAAACCTGTTTTCCCAGCACGGGAACCTTGAGTTCTATAAGATAAAGCCATAAACATGTGTATCCGAGTCTTCTATCAAAAGTTACAGCTATTTATATGAAGTTGTACAAAAACGCTTTCTTTCGCCAAGACAGTGCGTTTCTCACTGTTACATGCATTTTGAATGGGGAACTCGACCGCAACAAAGTATAGGTTTTCATTATGTGAATAACTTGGAAATCTTAGCTCAAACAGCTGCAAAACCTGTTTGCCCAGCACGGGAACCTTGAGTTCTATAAGATAAAGCCATAAACATGTGTATCCGAGTCTTCTATCAAAAGTTACAACTATTCATATGAAGTTGTACAAAAACGCTTTCTTTCGCCAAGACAGTGCGTTTCTCACTGTTACATGCATTTGAATGGGGAACTCGACCGAAACAAAGTATAGGTTTTCATTATGTGAATAACTTGGAAATCTTAGCTCAAACAGCTGCAAAACCTGTTTGCCCAGCACGGGAACCTTGAGTTCTATAAGATAAAGCCATAAACATGTGTATCTGAGTCTTCTATCAAAAGTTACAACTATTCATATGAAGTTGTACAAAATAGCTTTCTTTCACCAAGACAGTGCGTTTCTCACTGTTACATGCATTTGAATGGGGAACTCGACCGAAACAAAGTATAAGTTTTCATTATGTGAATAACTTGGAAATCTTAGCTCAAACAGCTGCAAAACCTGTTTTCCCAGCACGGAGACCTTGAGTTCTATAAGATAAAGCCATAAACATGTTTGTCTGAGTCTTCTATCAAAAGTTACAACTATTTATATGAAGTTGTACAAAAACGCTTTCTTTCGCCAAGACAGTGCGTTTCTCACTGTTACATGCATTTGAATGGGGAACTCGACCGAAACAAAGTATAAGTTTTCATTATGTGAATAACTTGGAAATCTTAGCTCAAACAGCTGCAAAACCTGTTTTCCCAGCACGGGAACCTTGAGTTCTATAAGATAAAGCCATAAACATGTGTATCCGAGTCTTCTATCAAAAGTTACAGCTATTTATATGAAGTTGTACAAAAACGCTTTCTTTCGCCAAGACAGTGCGTTTCTCACTGTTACATGCATTTTGAATGGGGAACTCGACCGAAACAAAGTATAAGTTTTCATTATGTGAATAACTTGGAAATCTTAGCTCAAACAGCTGCAAAACCTGTTTTCCCAGCACGGGAACCTTGAGTTCTATAAGATAAAGCCATAAACATGTGTATCCGAGTCTTCTATCAAAAGTTACAGCTATTTATATGAAGTTGTACAAAAACGCTTTCTTTCGCCAAGACAGTGCGTTTCTCACTGTTACATGCATTTTGAATGGGGAACTCGACCGAAACAAAGTATAAGTTTTCATTATGTGAATAACTTGGAAATCTTAGCTCAAACAGCTGCAAAACCTGTTTTCCCAGCACGGGAACCTTGAGTTCTATAAGATAAAGCCATAAACATGTGTATCCGAGTCTTCTATCAAAAGTTACAGCTATTTATATGAAGTTGTACAAAAACGCTTTCTTTCGCCAAGACAGTGCGTTTCTCACTGTTACATGCATTTTGAATGGGGAACTCGACCGAAACAAAGTATAAGTTTTCATTATGTGAATAACTTGGAAATCTTAGCTCAAACAGCTGCAAAACCTGTTTGCCCAGCACGGGAACCTTGAGTTCTATAAGATAAAGCCATAAACATGTGTATCCGAGTCTTCTATCAAAAGTTACAACTATTCATATGAAGTTGTACAAAAACGCTTTCTTTCGCCAAGACAGTGCGTTTCTCACTGTTACATGCATTTGAATGGGGAACTCGACCGAAACAAAGTATAAGTTTTCATTATGTGAATAACTTGGAAATCTTAGCTCAAACAGCTGCAAAACCTGTTTTCCCAGCACGGGAACCTTGAGTTCTATAAGATAAAGCCATAAACATGTGTATCCGAGTCTTCTATCAAAAGTTACAGCTATTTATATGAAGTTGTACAAAAACGCTTTCTTTTGCCAAGACAGTGCGTTTCTCACTGTTACATGCATTTGAATGGGGAACTCGACCGAAACAAAGTATAGGTTTTCATTATGTGAATAACTTGGAAATCTTAGCTCAAATAGCTGCAAAACCTTTTTGCCCAGCACGGGAACCTTGAGTTCTATAAGATAAAGCCATAAACATGTGTATCCGAGTCTTCTATCAAAAGTTACAGCTATTCATATGAAGTTGTACAAAATAGCTTTCTTTCACCAAGACAGTGCGTTTCTCACTGTTACATGCATTTGAATGGGGAACTCGACCGAAACAAAGTATAGGTTTTCATTATGTGAATAACTTGGAAATCTTAGCTCAAACAGCTGCAAAACCTGTTTTCCCAGCACGGGAACCTTGAGTTCTATAAGATAAAGCCATAAACATGTATATCCGAGTCTTCTATCAAAAGTTACAGCTATTTATATGAAGTTGTACAAAAACGCTTTCTTTCGCCAAGACAGTGCGTTTCTCACTGTTACATGCATTTTGAATGGGGAACTCGACCGAAACAAAGTATAAGTTTTCATTATGTGAATAACTTGGAAATCTTAGCTCAAACAGCTGCAAAACCTGTTTTCCCAGCACGGGAACCTTGAGTTCTATAAGATAAAGCCATAAACATGTGTATCCGAGTCTTCTATCAAAAGTTACAGCTATTTATATGAAGTTGTACAAAAACGCTTTCTTTCGCCAAGACAGTGCGTTTCTCACTGTTACATGCATTTTGAATGGGGAACTCGACCGAAACAAAGTATAGGTTTTCATTATGTGAATAACTTGGAAATCTTAGCTCAAACAGCTGCAAAACCTGTTTGCCCAGCACGGGAACCTTGAGTTCTATAAGATAAAGCCATAAACATGTGTATCCGAGTCTTCTATCAAAAGTTACAGCTATTTATATGAAGTTGTACAAAAACGCTTTCTTTCGCCAAGACAGTGCGTTTCTCACTGTTACATGCATTTTGAATGGGGAACTCGACCGAAACAAAGTATAAGTTTTCATTATGTGAATAACTTGGAAATCTTAGCTCAAACAGCTGCAAAACCTGTTTTCCCAGCACGGGAACCTTGAGTTCTATAAGATAAAGCCATAAACATGTGTATCCGAGTCTTCTATCAAAAGTTACAGCTATTTATATGAAGTTGTACAAAAACGCTTTCTTTCGCCAAGACAGTGCGTTTCTCACTGTTACATGCATTTTGAATGGGGAACTCGACCGAAACAAAGTATAGGTTTTCATTATGTGAATAACTTGGAAATCTTAGCTCAAACAGCTGCAAAACCTGTTTGCCCAGCACGGGAACCTTGAGTTCTATAAGATAAAGCCATAAACATGTGTATCCGAGTCTTCTATCAAAAGTTACAGCTATTTATATGAAGTTGTACAAAAACGCTTTCTTTCGCCAAGACAGTGCGTTTCTCACTGTTACATGCATTTTGAATGGGGAACTCGACCGAAACAAAGTATAGGTTTTCATTATGTGAATAACTTGGAAATCTTAGCTCAAACAGCTGCAAAACCTGTTTGCCCAGCACGGGAACCTTGAGTTCTATAAGATAAAGCCATAAACATGTGTATCCGAGTCTTCTATCAAAAGTTACAGCTATTTATATGAAGTTGTACAAAAACGCTTTCTTTCGCCAAGACAGTGCGTTTCTCACTGTTACATGCATTTGAATGGGGAACTCGACCGAAACAAAGTATAGGTTTTCATTATGTGAATAACTTGGAAATCTTAGCTCAAACAGCTGCAAAACCTGTTTGCCCAGCACGGGAACCTTGAGTTCTATAAGATAAAGCCATAAACATGTGTATCCGAGTCTTCTATCAAAAGTTACAACTATTCATATGAAGTTGTACAAAATAGCTTTCTTTCACCAAGACAGTGCGTTTCTCACTGTTACATGCATTTGAATGGGGAACTCGACCGAAACAAAGTATAAGTTTTCATTATGTGAATAACTTGGAAATCTTAGCTCAAACAGCTGCAAAACCTGTTTTCCCAGCACGGAGACCTTGAGTTCTATAAGATAAAGCCATAAACATGTTTGTCTGAGTCTTCTATCAAAAGTTACAACTATTCATATGAAGTTGTACAAAAACGCTTTCTTTCGCCAAGACAGTGCGTTTCTCACTGTTACATGCATTTGAATGGGGAACTCGACCGAAACAAAGTATAGGTTTTCATTATGTGAATAACTTGGAAATCTTAGCTCAAACAGCTGCAAAACCTGTTTTCCCAGCACGGAGACCTTGAGTTCTATAAGATAAAGCCATAAACATGTTTGTCTGAGTCTTCTATCAAAAGTTACAGCTATTTATATGAAGTTGTACAAAAACCCTTTCTTTCGCCAAGACAGTGCGTTTCTCACTGTTACATGCATTTGAATGGGGAACTCGACCGAAACAAAGTATAGGTTTTCATTATGTGAATAACTTGGAAATCTTAGCTCAAACAGCTGCAAAACCTGTTTTCCCAGCACGGGAACCTTGAGTTCTATAAGATAAAGCCATAAACATGTGTATCCGAGTCTTCTATCAAAAGTTACAGCTATTTATATGAAGTTGTACAAAAACGCTTTCTTTCGCCAAGACAGTGCGTTTCTCACTGTTACATGCATTTGAATGGGGAACTCGACCGAAACAAAGTATAGGTTTTCATTATGTGAATAACTTGGAAATCTTAGCTCAAACAGCTGCAAAACCTGTTTGCCCAGCACGGGAACCTTGAGTTCTATAAGATAAAGCCATAAACATGTGTATCCGAGTCTTCTATCAAAAGTTACAGCTATTCATATGAAGTTGTACAAAATAGCTTTCTTTCACCAAGACAGTGCGTTTCTCACTGTTACATGCATTTGAATGGGGAACTCGACCGAAACAAAGTATAGGTTTTCATTATGTGAATAACTTGGAAATCTTAGCTCAAACAGCTGCAAAACCTGTTTTCCCAGCACGGGAACCTTGAGTTCTATAAGATAAAGCCATAAACATGTATATCCGAGTCTTCTATCAAAAGTTACAGCTATTTATATGAAGTTGTACAAAAACGCTTTCTTTCGCCAAGACAGTGCGTTTCTCACTGTTACATGCATTTTGAATGGGGAACTCGACCGAAACAAAGTATAAGTTTTCATTATGTGAATAACTTGGAAATCTTAGCTCAAACAGCTGCAAAACCTGTTTTCCCAGCACGGGAACCTTGAGTTCTATAAGATAAAGCCATAAACATGTGTATCCGAGTCTTCTATCAAAAGTTACAGCTATTTATATGAAGTTGTACAAAAACGCTTTCTTTCGCCAAGACAGTGCGTTTCTCACTGTTACATGCATTTTGAATGGGGAACTCGACCGAAACAAAGTATAAGTTTTCATTATGTGAATAACTTGGAAATCTTAGCTCAAACAGCTGCAAAACCTGTTTTCCCAGCACGGGAACCTTGAGTTCTATAAGATAAAGCCATAAACATGTGTATCCGAGTCTTCTATCAAAAGTTACAGCTATTTATATGAAGTTGTACAAAAACGCTTTCTTTCGCCAAGACAGTGCGTTTCTCACTGTTACATGCATTTTGAATGGGGAACTCGACCGCAACAAAGTATAGGTTTTCATTATGTGAATAACTTGGAAATCTTAGCTCAAACAGCTGCAAAACCTGTTTGCCCAGCACGGGAACCTTGAGTTCTATAAGATAAAGCCATAAACATGTGTATCCGAGTCTTCTATCAAAAGTTACAACTATTCATATGAAGTTGTACAAAAACGCTTTCTTTCGCCAAGACAGTGCGTTTCTCACTGTTACATGCATTTGAATGGGGAACTCGACCGAAACAAAGTATAGGTTTTCATTATGTGAATAACTTGGAAATCTTAGCTCAAACAGCTGCAAAACCTGTTTGCCCAGCACGGGAACCTTGAGTTCTATAAGATAAAGCCATAAACATGTGTATCTGAGTCTTCTATCAAAAGTTACAACTATTCATATGAAGTTGTACAAAATAGCTTTCTTTCACCAAGACAGTGCGTTTCTCACTGTTACATGCATTTGAATGGGGAACTCGACCGAAACAAAGTATAAGTTTTCATTATGTGAATAACTTGGAAATCTTAGCTCAAACAGCTGCAAAACCTGTTTTCCCAGCACGGAGACCTTGAGTTCTATAAGATAAAGCCATAAACATGTTTGTCTGAGTCTTCTATCAAAAGTTACAACTATTTATATGAAGTTGTACAAAAACGCTTTCTTTCACCAAGACAGTGCGTTTCTCACTGTTACATGCATTTGAATGGGGAACTCGACCGAAACAAAGTATAGGTTTTCATTATGTGAATAACTTGGAAATCTTAGCTCAAACAGCTGCAAAACCTGTTTTCCCAGCACGGGAACCTTGAGTTCTATAAGATAAAGCCATAAACATGTATATCCGAGTCTTCTATCAAAAGTTACAGCTATTTATATGAAGTTGTACAAAAACGCTTTCTTTCGCCAAGACAGTGCGTTTCTCACTGTTACATGCATTTTGAATGGGGAACTCGACCGAAACAAAGTATAAGTTTTCATTATGTGAATAACTTGGAAATCTTAGCTCAAACAGCTGCAAAACCTGTTTTCCCAGCACGGGAACCTTGAGTTCTATAAGATAAAGCCATAAACATGTGTATCCGAGTCTTCTATCAAAAGTTACAGCTATTTATATGAAGTTGTACAAAAACGCTTTCTTTCGCCAAGACAGTGCGTTTCTCACTGTTACATGCATTTTGAATGGGGAACTCGACCGAAACAAAGTATAAGTTTTCATTATGTGAATAACTTGGAAATCTTAGCTCAAACAGCTGCAAAACCTGTTTTCCCAGCACGGGAACCTTGAGTTCTATAAGATAAAGCCATAAACATGTGTATCCGAGTCTTCTATCAAAAGTTACAGCTATTTATATGAAGTTGTACAAAAACGCTTTCTTTCGCCAAGACAGTGCGTTTCTCACTGTTACATGCATTTTGAATGGGGAACTCGACCGAAACAAAGTATAGGTTTTCATTATGTGAATAACTTGGAAATCTTAGCTCAAACAGCTGCAAAACCTGTTTGCCCAGCACGGGAACCTTGAGTTCTATAAGATAAAGCCATAAACATGTGTATCCGAGTCTTCTATCAAAAGTTACAACTATTCATATGAAGTTGTACAAAAACGCTTTCTTTCGGGCAAGACAGTGCGTTTCTCACTGTTACATGCATTTGAATGGGGAACTCGACCGAAACAAAGTATAAGTTTTCATTATGTGAATAACTTGGAAATCTTAGCTCAAACAGCTGCAAAACCTGTTTTCCCAGCACGGGAACCTTGAGTTCTATAAGATAAAGCCATAAACATGTGTATCCGAGTCTTCTATCAAAAGTTACAGCTATTTATATGAAGTTGTACAAAAACGCTTTCTTTTGCCAAGACAGTGCGTTTCTCACTGTTACATGCATTTGAATGGGGAACTCGACCGAAACAAAGTATAGGTTTTCATTATGTGAATAACTTGGAAATCTTAGCTCAAATAGCTGCAAAACCTGTTTGCCCAGCACGGGAACCTTGAGTTCTATAAGATAAAGCCATAAACATGTGTATCCGAGTCTTCTATCAAAAGTTACAGCTATTCATATGAAGTTGTACAAAATAGCTTTCTTTCACCAAGACAGTGCGTTTCTCACTGTTACATGCATTTGAATGGGGAACTCGACCGAAACAAAGTATAGGTTTTCATTATGTGAATAACTTGGAAATCTTAGCTCAAATAGCTGCAAAACCTGTTTTCCCAGCACGGGAACCTTGAGTTCTATAAGATAAAGCCATAAACATGTGTATCCGAGTCTTCTATCAAAAGTTACAGCTATTCATATGAAGTTGTACAAAATAGCTTTCTTTCACCAAGACAGTGCGTTTCTCACTGTTACATGCATTTGAATGGGGAACTCGACCGAAACAAAGTATAGGTTTTCATTATGTGAATAACTTGGAAATCTTAGCTCAAACAGCTGCAAAACCTGTTTTCCCAGCACGGGAACCTTGAGTTCTATAAGATAAAGCCATAAACATGTATATCCGAGTCTTCTATCAAAAGTTACAGCTATTTATATGAAGTTGTACAAAAACGCTTTCTTTCGCCAAGACAGTGCGTTTCTCACTGTTACATGCATTTTGAATGGGGAACTCGACCGAAACAAAGTATAAGTTTTCATTATGTGAATAACTTGGAAATCTTAGCTCAAACAGCTGCAAAACCTGTTTTCCCAGCACGGGAACCTTGAGTTCTATAAGATAAAGCCATAAACATGTGTATCCGAGTCTTCTATCAAAAGTTACAGCTATTTATATGAAGTTGTACAAAAACGCTTTCTTTCGCCAAGACAGTGCGTTTCTCACTGTTACATGCATTTTGAATGGGGAACTCGACCGAAACAAAGTATAAGTTTTCATTATGTGAATAACTTGGAAATCTTAGCTCAAACAGCTGCAAAACCTGTTTTCCCAGCACGGGAACCTTGAGTTCTATAAGATAAAGCCATAAACATGTGTATCCGAGTCTTCTATCAAAAGTTACAGCTATTTATATGAAGTTGTACAAAAACGCTTTCTTTCGCCAAGACAGTGCGTTTCTCACTGTTACATGCATTTGAATGGGGAACTCGACCGAAACAAAGTATAGGTTTTCATTATGTGAATAACTTGGAAATCTTAGCTCAAATAGCTGCAAAACCTGTTTGCCCAGCACGGGAACCTTGAGTTCTATAAGATAAAGCCATAAACATGTGTATCCGAGTCTTCTATCAAAAGTTACAGCTATTCATATGAAGTTGTACAAAATAGCTTTCTTTCACCAAGACAGTGCGTTTCTCACTGTTACATGCATTTGAATGGGGAACTCGACCGAAACAAAGTATAGGTTTTCATTATGTGAATAACTTGGAAATCTTAGCTCAAACAGCTGCAAAACCTGTTTTCCCAGCACGGGAACCTTGAGTTCTATAAGATAAAGCCATAAACATGTATATCCGAGTCTTCTATCAAAAGTTACAGCTATTTATATGAAGTTGTACAAAAACGCTTTCTTTCGCCAAGACAGTGCGTTTCTCACTGTTACATGCATTTTGAATGGGGAACTCGACCGAAACAAAGTATAGGTTTTCATTATGTGAATAACTTGGAAATCTTAGCTCAAACAGCTGCAAAACCTGTTTTCCCAGCACGGGAACCTTGAGTTCTATAAGATAAAGCCATAAACATGTGTATCCGAGTCTTCTATCAAAAGTTACAGCTATTTATATGAAGTTGTACAAAAACGCTTTCTTTCGCCAAGACAGTGCGTTTCTCACTGTTACATGCATTTTGAATGGGGAACTCGACCGAAACAAAGTATAGGTTTTCATTATGTGAATAACTTGGAAATCTTAGCTCAAACAGCTGCAAAACCTGTTTGCCCAGCACGGGAACCTTGAGTTCTATAAGATAAAGCCATAAACATGTGTATCCGAGTCTTCTATCAAAAGTTACAGCTATTTATATGAAGTTGTACAAAAACGCTTTCTTTCGCCAAGACAGTGCGTTTCTCACTGTTACATGCATTTTGAATGGGGAACTCGACCGAAACAAAGTATAAGTTTTCATTATGTGAATAACTTGGAAATCTTAGCTCAAACAGCTGCAAAACCTGTTTTCCCAGCACGGGAACCTTGAGTTCTATAAGATAAAGCCATAAACATGTGTATCCGAGTCTTCTATCAAAAGTTACAGCTATTTATATGAAGTTGTACAAAAACGCTTTCTTTCGCCAAGACAGTGCGTTTCTCACTGTTACATGCATTTTGAATGGGGAACTCGACCGAAACAAAGTATAGGTTTTCATTATGTGAATAACTTGGAAATCTTAGCTCAAACAGCTGCAAAACCTGTTTGCCCAGCACGGGAACCTTGAGTTCTATAAGATAAAGCCATAAACATGTGTATCCGAGTCTTCTATCAAAAGTTACAACTATTCATATGAAGTTGTACAAAAACGCTTTCTTTCGCCAAGACAGTGCGTTTCTCACTGTTACATGCATTTGAATGGGGAACTCGACCGAAACAAAGTATAGGTTTTCATTATGTGAATAACTTGGAAATCTTAGCTCAAACAGCTGCAAAACCTGTTTTCCCAGCACGGGAACCTTGAGTTCTATAAGATAAAGCCATAAACATGTATATCCGAGTCTTCTATCAAAAGTTACAGCTATTTATATGAAGTTGTACAAAAACGCTTTCTTTCGCCAAGACAGTGCGTTTCTCACTGTTACATGCATTTTGAATGGGGAACTCGACCGAAACAAAGTATAAGTTTTCATTATGTGAATAACTTGGAAATCTTAGCTCAAACAGCTGCAAAACCTGTTTTCCCAGCACGGGAACCTTGAGTTCTATAAGATAAAGCCATAAACATGTGTATCCGAGTCTTCTATCAAAAGTTACAGCTATTTATATGAAGTTGTACAAAAACGCTTTCTTTCGCCAAGACAGTGCGTTTCTCACTGTTACATGCATTTTGAATGGGGAACTCGACCGAAACAAAGTATAAGTTTTCATTATGTGAATAACTTGGAAATCTTAGCTCAAACAGCTGCAAAACCTGTTTTCCCAGCACGGGAACCTTGAGTTCTATAAGATAAAGCCATAAACATGTGTATCCGAGTCTTCTATCAAAAGTTACAGCTATTTATATGAAGTTGTACAAAAACGCTTTCTTTCGCCAAGACAGTGCGTTTCTCACTGTTACATGCATTTTGAATGGGGAACTCGACCGCAACAAAGTATAGGTTTTCATTATGTGAATAACTTGGAAATCTTAGCTCAAACAGCTGCAAAACCTGTTTGCCCAGCACGGGAACCTTGAGTTCTATAAGATAAAGCCATAAACATGTGTATCCGAGTCTTCTATCAAAAGTTACAACTATTCATATGAAGTTGTACAAAAACGCTTTCTTTCGCCAAGACAGTGCGTTTCTCACTGTTACATGCATTTGAATGGGGAACTCGACCGAAACAAAGTATAGGTTTTCATTATGTGAATAACTTGGAAATCTTAGCTCAAACAGCTGCAAAACCTGTTTGCCCAGCACGGGAACCTTGAGTTCTATAAGATAAAGCCATAAACATGTGTATCTGAGTCTTCTATCAAAAGTTACAACTATTCATATGAAGTTGTACAAAATAGCTTTCTTTCACCAAGACAGTGCGTTTCTCACTGTTACATGCATTTGAATGGGGAACTCGACCGAAACAAAGTATAAGTTTTCATTATGTGAATAACTTGGAAATCTTAGCTCAAACAGCTGCAAAACCTGTTTTCCCAGCACGGAGACCTTGAGTTCTATAAGATAAAGCCATAAACATGTTTGTCTGAGTCTTCTATCAAAAGTTACAACTATTTATATGAAGTTGTACAAAAACGCTTTCTTTCACCAAGACAGTGCGTTTCTCACTGTTACATGCATTTGAATGGGGAACTCGACCGAAACAAAGTATAGGTTTTCATTATGTGAATAACTTGGAAATCTTAGCTCAAACAGCTGCAAAACCTGTTTTCCCAGCACGGGAACCTTGAGTTCTATAAGATAAAGCCATAAACATGTATATCCGAGTCTTCTATCAAAAGTTACAGCTATTTATATGAAGTTGTACAAAAACGCTTTCTTTCGCCAAGACAGTGCGTTTCTCACTGTTACATGCATTTTGAATGGGGAACTCGACCGAAACAAAGTATAAGTTTTCATTATGTGAATAACTTGGAAATCTTAGCTCAAACAGCTGCAAAACCTGTTTTCCCAGCACGGGAACCTTGAGTTCTATAAGATAAAGCCATAAACATGTGTATCCGAGTCTTCTATCAAAAGTTACAGCTATTTATATGAAGTTGTACAAAAACGCTTTCTTTCGCCAAGACAGTGCGTTTCTCACTGTTACATGCATTTTGAATGGGGAACTCGACCGAAACAAAGTATAAGTTTTCATTATGTGAATAACTTGGAAATCTTAGCTCAAACAGCTGCAAAACCTGTTTTCCCAGCACGGGAACCTTGAGTTCTATAAGATAAAGCCATAAACATGTGTATCCGAGTCTTCTATCAAAAGTTACAGCTATTTATATGAAGTTGTACAAAAACGCTTTCTTTCGCCAAGACAGTGCGTTTCTCACTGTTACATGCATTTTGAATGGGGAACTCGACCGAAACAAAGTATAGGTTTTCATTATGTGAATAACTTGGAAATCTTAGCTCAAACAGCTGCAAAACCTGTTTGCCCAGCACGGGAACCTTGAGTTCTATAAGATAAAGCCATAAACATGTGTATCCGAGTCTTCTATCAAAAGTTACAACTATTCATATGAAGTTGTACAAAAACGCTTTCTTTCGGGCAAGACAGTGCGTTTCTCACTGTTACATGCATTTGAATGGGGAACTCGACCGAAACAAAGTATAAGTTTTCATTATGTGAATAACTTGGAAATCTTAGCTCAAACAGCTGCAAAACCTGTTTTCCCAGCACGGGAACCTTGAGTTCTATAAGATAAAGCCATAAACATGTGTATCCGAGTCTTCTATCAAAAGTTACAGCTATTTATATGAAGTTGTACAAAAACGCTTTCTTTTGCCAAGACAGTGCGTTTCTCACTGTTACATGCATTTGAATGGGGAACTCGACCGAAACAAAGTATAGGTTTTCATTATGTGAATAACTTGGAAATCTTAGCTCAAATAGCTGCAAAACCTGTTTGCCCAGCACGGGAACCTTGAGTTCTATAAGATAAAGCCATAAACATGTGTATCCGAGTCTTCTATCAAAAGTTACAGCTATTCATATGAAGTTGTACAAAATAGCTTTCTTTCACCAAGACAGTGCGTTTCTCACTGTTACATGCATTTGAATGGGGAACTCGACCGAAACAAAGTATAGGTTTTCATTATGTGAATAACTTGGAAATCTTAGCTCAAATAGCTGCAAAACCTGTTTTCCCAGCACGGGAACCTTGAGTTCTATAAGATAAAGCCATAAACATGTATATCCGAGTCTTCTATCAAAAGTTACAGCTATTTATATGAAGTTGTACAAAAACGCTTTCTTTCGCCAAGACAGTGCGTTTCTCACTGTTACATGCATTTTGAATGGGGAACTCGACCGAAACAAAGTATAGGTTTTCATTATGTGAATAACTTGGAAATCTTAGCTCAAACAGCTGCAAAACCTGTTTTCCCAGCACGGGAACCTTGAGTTCTATAAGATAAAGCCATAAACATGTGTATCCGAGTCTTCTATCAAAAGTTACAGCTATTTATATGAAGTTGTACAAAAACGCTTTCTTTCACCAAGACAGTGCGTTTCTCACTGTTACATGCATTTGAATGGGGAACTCGACCGAAACAAAGTATAGGTTTTCATTATGTGAATAACTTGGAAATCTTAGCTCAAATAGCTGCAAAACCTGTTTGCCCAGCACGGGAACCTTGAGTTCTATAAGATAAAGCCATAAACATGTGTATCCGAGTCTTCTATCAAAAGTTACAGCTATTCATATGAAGTTGTACAAAATAGCTTTCTTTCACCAAGACAGTGCGTTTCTCACTGTTACATGCATTTGAATGGGGAACTCGACCGAAACAAAGTATAGGTTTTCATTATGTGAATAACTTGGAAATCTTAGCTCAAACAGCTGCAAAACCTGTTTTCCCAGCACGGGAACCTTGAGTTCTATAAGATAAAGCCATAAACATGTATATCCGAGTCTTCTATCAAAAGTTACAGCTATTTATATGAAGTTGTACAAAAACGCTTTCTTTCGCCAAGACAGTGCGTTTCTCACTGTTACATGCATTTTGAATGGGGAACTCGACCGAAACAAAGTATAAGTTTTCATTATGTGAATAACTTGGAAATCTTAGCTCAAACAGCTGCAAAACCTGTTTTCCCAGCACGGGAACCTTGAGTTCTATAAGATAAAGCCATAAACATGTGTATCCGAGTCTTCTATCAAAAGTTACAGCTATTTATATGAAGTTGTACAAAAACGCTTTCTTTCGCCAAGACAGTGCGTTTCTCACTGTTACATGCATTTTGAATGGGGAACTCGACCGAAACAAAGTATAAGTTTTCATTATGTGAATAACTTGGAAATCTTAGCTCAAACAGCTGCAAAACCTGTTTTCCCAGCACGGGAACCTTGAGTTCTATAAGATAAAGCCATAAACATGTGTATCCGAGTCTTCTATCAAAAGTTACAGCTATTTATATGAAGTTGTACAAAAACGCTTTCTTTCGCCAAGACAGTGCGTTTCTCACTGTTACATGCATTTGAATGGGGAACTCGACCGAAACAAAGTATAGGTTTTCATTATGTGAATAACTTGGAAATCTTAGCTCAAATAGCTGCAAAACCTGTTTGCCCAGCACGGGAACCTTGAGTTCTATAAGATAAAGCCATAAACATGTGTATCCGAGTCTTCTATCAAAAGTTACAGCTATTCATATGAAGTTGTACAAAATAGCTTTCTTTCACCAAGACAGTGCGTTTCTCACTGTTACATGCATTTGAATGGGGAACTCGACCGAAACAAAGTATAGGTTTTCATTATGTGAATAACTTGGAAATCTTAGCTCAAACAGCTGCAAAACCTGTTTTCCCAGCACGGGAACCTTGAGTTCTATAAGATAAAGCCATAAACATGTATATCCGAGTCTTCTATCAAAAGTTACAGCTATTTATATGAAGTTGTACAAAAACGCTTTCTTTCGCCAAGACAGTGCGTTTCTCACTGTTACATGCATTTTGAATGGGGAACTCGACCGAAACAAAGTATAGGTTTTCATTATGTGAATAACTTGGAAATCTTAGCTCAAACAGCTGCAAAACCTGTTTTCCCAGCACGGGAACCTTGAGTTCTATAAGATAAAGCCATAAACATGTGTATCCGAGTCTTCTATCAAAAGTTACAGCTATTTATATGAAGTTGTACAAAAACGCTTTCTTTCGCCAAGACAGTGCGTTTCTCACTGTTACATGCATTTTGAATGGGGAACTCGACCGAAACAAAGTATAGGTTTTCATTATGTGAATAACTTGGAAATCTTAGCTCAAACAGCTGCAAAACCTGTTTGCCCAGCACGGGAACCTTGAGTTCTATAAGATAAAGCCATAAACATGTGTATCCGAGTCTTCTATCAAAAGTTACAGCTATTTATATGAAGTTGTACAAAAACGCTTTCTTTCGCCAAGACAGTGCGTTTCTCACTGTTACATGCATTTTGAATGGGGAACTCGACCGAAACAAAGTATAAGTTTTCATTATGTGAATAACTTGGAAATCTTAGCTCAAACAGCTGCAAAACCTGTTTTCCCAGCACGGGAACCTTGAGTTCTATAAGATAAAGCCATAAACATGTGTATCCGAGTCTTCTATCAAAAGTTACAGCTATTTATATGAAGTTGTACAAAAACGCTTTCTTTCGCCAAGACAGTGCGTTTCTCACTGTTACATGCATTTTGAATGGGGAACTCGACCGAAACAAAGTATAGGTTTTCATTATGTGAATAACTTGGAAATCTTAGCTCAAACAGCTGCAAAACCTGTTTGCCCAGCACGGGAACCTTGAGTTCTATAAGATAAAGCCATAAACATGTGTATCCGAGTCTTCTATCAAAAGTTACAACTATTCATATGAAGTTGTACAAAAACGCTTTCTTTCGCCAAGACAGTGCGTTTCTCACTGTTACATGCATTTGAATGGGGAACTCGACCGAAACAAAGTATAGGTTTTCATTATGTGAATAACTTGGAAATCTTAGCTCAAACAGCTGCAAAACCTGTTTGCCCAGCACGGGAACCTTGAGTTCTATAAGATAAAGCCATAAACATGTGTATCCGAGTCTTCTATCAAAAGTTACAACTATTCATATGAAGTTGTACAAAATAGCTTTCTTTCACCAAGACAGTGCGTTTCTCACTGTTACATGCATTTGAATGGGGAACTCGACCGAAACAAAGTATAAGTTTTCATTATGTGAATAACTTGGAAATCTTAGCTCAAACAGCTGCAAAACCTGTTTTCCCAGCACGGAGACCTTGAGTTCTATAAGATAAAGCCATAAACATGTTTGTCTGAGTCTTCTATCAAAAGTTACAGCTATTTATATGAAGTTGTACAAAAACGCTTTCTTTCGCCAAGACAGTGCGTTTCTCACTGTTACATGCATTTGAATGGGGAACTCGACCGAAACAAAGTATAAGTTTTCATTATGTGAATAACTTGGAAATCTTAGCTCAAACAGCTGCAAAACCTGTTTTCCCAGCACGGGAACCTTGAGTTCTATAAGATAAAGCCATAAACATGTGTATCCGAGTCTTCTATCAAAAGTTACAGCTATTTATATGAAGTTGTACAAAAACGCTTTCTTTCGCCAAGACAGTGCGTTTCTCACTGTTACATGCATTTGAATGGGGAACTCGACCGAAACAAAGTATAGGTTTTCATTATGTGAATAACTTGGAAATCTTAGCTCAAATAGCTGCAAAACCTGTTTGCCCAGCACGGGAACCTTGAGTTCTATAAGATAAAGCCATAAACATGTGTATCCGAGTCTTCTATCAAAAGTTACAGCTATTCATATGAAGTTGTACAAAATAGCTTTCTTTCACCAAGACAGTGCGTTTCTCACTGTTACATGCATTTGAATGGGGAACTCGACCGAAACAAAGTATAGGTTTTCATTATGTGAATAACTTGGAAATCTTAGCTCAAACAGCTGCAAAACCTGTTTTCCCAGCACGGGAACCTTGAGTTCTATAAGATAAAGCCATAAACATGTATATCCGAGTCTTCTATCAAAAGTTACAGCTATTTATATGAAGTTGTACAAAAACGCTTTCTTTCGCCAAGACAGTGCGTTTCTCACTGTTACATGCATTTGAATGGGGAACTCGACCGAAACAAAGTATAAGTTTTCATTATGTGAATAACTTGGAAATCTTAGCTCAAACAGCTGCAAAACCTGTTTTCCCAGCACGGGAACCTTGAGTTCTATAAGATAAAGCCATAAACATGTGTATCCGAGTCTTCTATCAAAAGTTACAGCTATTTATATGAAGTTGTACAAAAACGCTTTCTTTCGCCAAGACAGTGCGTTTCTCACTGTTACATGCATTTTGAATGGGGAACTCGACCGAAACAAAGTATAAGTTTTCATTATGTGAATAACTTGGAAATCTTAGCTCAAACAGCTGCAAAACCTGTTTTCCCAGCACGGGAACCTTGAGTTCTATAAGATAAAGCCATAAACATGTGTATCCGAGTCTTCTATCAAAAGTTACAGCTATTTATATGAAGTTGTACAAAAACGCTTTCTTTCGCCAAGACAGTGCGTTTCTCACTGTTACATGCATTTTGAATGGGGAACTCGACCGAAACAAAGTATAGGTTTTCATTATGTGAATAACTTGGAAATCTTAGCTCAAACAGCTGCAAAACCTGTTTGCCCAGCACGGGAACCTTGAGTTCTATAAGATAAAGCCATAAACATGTGTATCCGAGTCTTCTATCAAAAGTTACAACTATTCATATGAAGTTGTACAAAAACGCTTTCTTTCGCCAAGACAGTGCGTTTCTCACTGTTACATGCATTTGAATGGGGAACTCGACCGAAACAAAGTATAAGTTTTCATTATGTGAATAACTTGGAAATCTTAGCTCAAACAGCTGCAAAACCTGTTTTCCCAGCACGGGAACCTTGAGTTCTATAAGATAAAGCCATAAACATGTGTATCCGAGTCTTCTATCAAAAGTTACAGCTATTTATATGAAGTTGTACAAAAATGCTTTCTTTCGCCAAGACAGTGCGTTTCTCACTGTTACATGCATTTTGAATGGGGAACTCGACCGAAACAAAGTATAAGTTTTCATTATGTGAATAACTTGGAAATCTTAGCTCAAACAGCTGCAAAACCTGTTTTCCCAGCACGGGAACCTTGAGTTCTATAAGATAAAGCCATAAACATGTGTATCCGAGTCTTCTATCAAAAGTTACAGCTATTTATATGAAGTTGTACAAAAACGCTTTCTTTCGCCAAGACAGTGCGTTTCTCACTGTTACATGCATTTTGAATGGGGAACTCGACCGAAACAAAGTATAAGTTTTCATTATGTGAATAACTTGGAAATCTTAGCTCAAACAGCTGCAAAACCTGTTTTCCCAGCACGGGAACCTTGAGTTCTATAAGATAAAGCCATAAACATGTGTATCCGAGTCTTCTATCAAAAGTTACAGCTATTTATATGAAGTTGTACAAAAACGCTTTCTTTCGCCAAGACAGTGCGTTTCTCACTGTTACATGCATTTGAATGGGGAACTCGACCGAAACAAAGTATAGGTTTTCATTATGTGAATAACTTGGAAATCTTAGCTCAAATAGCTGCAAAACCTGTTTGCCCAGCACGGGAACCTTGAGTTCTATAAGATAAAGCCATAAACATGTGTATCCGAGTCTTCTATCAAAAGTTACAGCTATTCATATGAAGTTGTACAAAATAGCTTTCTTTCACCAAGACAGTGCGTTTCTCACTGTTACATGCATTTGAATGGGGAACTCGACCGAAACAAAGTATAGGTTTTCATTATGTGAATAACTTGGAAATCTTAGCTCAAACAGCTGCAAAACCTGTTTTCCCAGCACGGGAACCTTGAGTTCTATAAGATAAAGCCATAAACATGTATATCCGAGTCTTCTATCAAAAGTTACAGCTATTTATATGAAGTTGTACAAAAACGCTTTCTTTCGCCAAGACAGTGCGTTTCTCACTGTTACATGCATTTTGAATGGGGAACTCGACCGAAACAAAGTATAGGTTTTCATTATGTGAATAACTTGGAAATCTTAGCTCAAACAGCTGCAAAACCTGTTTTCCCAGCACGGGAACCTTGAGTTCTATAAGATAAAGCCATAAACATGTGTATCCGAGTCTTCTATCAAAAGTTACAGCTATTTATATGAAGTTGTACAAAAACGCTTTCTTTCGCCAAGACAGTGCGTTTCTCACTGTTACATGCATTTTGAATGGGGAACTCGACCGAAACAAAGTATAGGTTTTCATTATGTGAATAACTTGGAAATCTTAGCTCAAACAGCTGCAAAACCTGTTTGCCCAGCACGGGAACCTTGAGTTCTATAAGATAAAGCCATAAACATGTGTATCCGAGTCTTCTATCAAAAGTTACAGCTATTTATATGAAGTTGTACAAAAACGCTTTCTTTCGCCAAGACAGTGCGTTTCTCACTGTTACATGCATTTTGAATGGGGAACTCGACCGAAACAAAGTATAAGTTTTCATTATGTGAATAACTTGGAAATCTTAGCTCAAACAGCTGCAAAACCTGTTTTCCCAGCACGGAGACCTTGAGTTCTATAAGATAAAGCCATAAACATGTTTGTCTGAGTCTTCTATCAAAAGTTACAGCTATTTATATGAAGTTGTACAAAAACGCTTTCTTTCGCCAAGACAGTGCGTTTCTCACTGTTACATGCATTTGAATGGGGAACTCGACCGAAACAAAGTATAAGTTTTCATTATGTGAATAACTTGGAAATCTTAGCTCAAACAGCTGCAAAACCTGTTTTCCCAGCACGGGAACCTTGAGTTCTATAAGATAAAGCCATAAACATGTGTATCCGAGTCTTCTATCAAAAGTTACAGCTATTTATATGAAGTTGTACAAAAACGCTTTCTTTCGCCAAGACAGTGCGTTTCTCACTGTTACATGCATTTGAATGGGGAACTCGACCGAAACAAAGTATAGGTTTTCATTATGTGAATAACTTGGAAATCTTAGCTCAAATAGCTGCAAAACCTGTTTGCCCAGCACGGGAACCTTGAGTTCTATAAGATAAAGCCATAAACATGTGTATCCGAGTCTTCTATCAAAAGTTACAGCTATTCATATGAAGTTGTACAAAATAGCTTTCTTTCACCAAGACAGTGCGTTTCTCACTGTTACATGCATTTGAATGGGGAACTCGACCGAAACAAAGTATAGGTTTTCATTATGTGAATAACTTGGAAATCTTAGCTCAAACAGCTGCAAAACCTGTTTTCCCAGCACGGGAACCTTGAGTTCTATAAGATAAAGCCATAAACATGTATATCCGAGTCTTCTATCAAAAGTTACAGCTATTTATATGAAGTTGTACAAAAACGCTTTCTTTCGCCAAGACAGTGCGTTTCTCACTGTTACATGCATTTGAATGGGGAACTCGACCGAAACAAAGTATAAGTTTTCATTATGTGAATAACTTGGAAATCTTAGCTCAAACAGCTGCAAAACCTGTTTTCCCAGCACGGGAACCTTGAGTTCTATAAGATAAAGCCATAAACATGTGTATCCGAGTCTTCTATCAAAAGTTACAGCTATTTATATGAAGTTGTACAAAAACGCTTTCTTTCGCCAAGACAGTGCGTTTCTCACTGTTACATGCATTTTGAATGGGGAACTCGACCGAAACAAAGTATAAGTTTTCATTATGTGAATAACTTGGAAATCTTAGCTCAAACAGCTGCAAAACCTGTTTTCCCAGCACGGGAACCTTGAGTTCTATAAGATAAAGCCATAAACATGTGTATCCGAGTCTTCTATCAAAAGTTACAGCTATTTATATGAAGTTGTACAAAAACGCTTTCTTTCGCCAAGACAGTGCGTTTCTCACTGTTACATGCATTTTGAATGGGGAACTCGACCGAAACAAAGTATAGGTTTTCATTATGTGAATAACTTGGAAATCTTAGCTCAAACAGCTGCAAAACCTGTTTGCCCAGCACGGGAACCTTGAGTTCTATAAGATAAAGCCATAAACATGTGTATCCGAGTCTTCTATCAAAAGTTACAACTATTCATATGAAGTTGTACAAAAACGCTTTCTTTCGCCAAGACAGTGCGTTTCTCACTGTTACATGCATTTGAATGGGGAACTCGACCGAAACAAAGTATAAGTTTTCATTATGTGAATAACTTGGAAATCTTAGCTCAAACAGCTGCAAAACCTGTTTTCCCAGCACGGGAACCTTGAGTTCTATAAGATAAAGCCATAAACATGTGTATCCGAGTCTTCTATCAAAAGTTACAGCTATTTATATGAAGTTGTACAAAAACGCTTTCTTTCGCCAAGACAGTGCGTTTCTCACTGTTACATGCATTTGAATGGGGAACTCGACCGAAACAAAGTATAGGTTTTCATTATGTGAATAACTTGGAAATCTTAGCTCAAATAGCTGCAAAACCTGTTTGCCCAGCACGGGAACCTTGAGTTCTATAAGATAAAGCCATAAACATGTGTATCCGAGTCTTCTATCAAAAGTTACAGCTATTCATATGAAGTTGTACAAAATAGCTTTCTTTCACCAAGACAGTGCGTTTCTCACTGTTACATGCATTTGAATGGGGAACTCGACCGAAACAAAGTATAGGTTTTCATTATGTGAATAACTTGGAAATCTTAGCTCAAACAGCTGCAAAACCTGTTTTCCCAGCACGGGAACCTTGAGTTCTATAAGATAAAGCCATAAACATGTATATCCGAGTCTTCTATCAAAAGTTACAGCTATTTATATGAAGTTGTACAAAAACGCTTTCTTTCGCCAAGACAGTGCGTTTCTCACTGTTACATGCATTTTGAATGGGGAACTCGACCGAAACAAAGTATAAGTTTTCATTATGTGAATAACTTGGAAATCTTAGCTCAAACAGCTGCAAAACCTGTTTTCCCAGCACGGGAACCTTGAGTTCTATAAGATAAAGCCATAAACATGTGTATCCGAGTCTTCTATCAAAAGTTACAGCTATTTATATGAAGTTGTACAAAAACGCTTTCTTTCGCCAAGACAGTGCGTTTCTCACTGTTACATGCATTTTGAATGGGGAACTCGACCGAAACAAAGTATAGGTTTTCATTATGTGAATAACTTGGAAATCTTAGCTCAAACAGCTGCAAAACCTGTTTGCCCAGCACGGGAACCTTGAGTTCTATAAGATAAAGCCATAAACATGTGTATCCGAGTCTTCTATCAAAAGTTACAACTATTCATATGAAGTTGTACAAAATAGCTTTCTTTCACCAAGACAGTGCGTTTCTCACTGTTACATGCATTTGAATGGGGAACTCGACCGAAACAAAGTATAAGTTTTCATTATGTGAATAACTCTGAAATCTTAGCTCAAACAGCTGCAAAACCTGTTTTCCCAGCACGGAGACCTTGAGTTCTATAAGATAAAGCCATAAACATGTTTGTCTGAGTCTTCTATCAAAAGTTACAGCTATTTATATGAAGTTGTACAAAAACGCTTTCTTTCGCCAAGACAGTGCGTTTCTCACTGTTACATGCATTTGAATGGGGAACTCGACCGAAACAAAGTATAAGTTTTCATTATGTGAATAACTTGGAAATCTTAGCTCAAACAGCTGCAAAACCTGTTTTCCCAGCACGGGAACCTTGAGTTCTATAAGATAAAGCCATAAACATGTGTATCCGAGTCTTCTATCAAAAGTTACAGCTATTCATATGAAGTTGTACAAAATAGCTTTCTTTCACCAAGACAGTGCGTTTCTCACTGTTACATGCATTTGAATGGGGAACTCGACCGAAACAAAGTATAAGTTTTCATTATGTGAATAACTTGGAAATCTTAGCTCAAACAGCTGCAAAACCTGTTTTCCCAGCACGGAGACCTTGAGTTCTATAAGATAAAGCCATAAACATGTTTGTCTGAGTCTTCTATCAAAAGTTACAGCTATTTATATGAAGTTGTACAAAAACGCTTTCTTTCGCCAAGACAGTGCGTTTCTCACTGTTACATGCATTTTGAATGGGGAACTCGACCGAAACAAAGTATAAGTTTTCATTATGTGAATAACTTGGAAATCTTAGCTCAAACAGCTGCAAAACCTGTTTTCCCAGCACGGGAACCTTGAGTTCTATAAGATAAAGCCATAAACATGTGTATCCGAGTCTTCTATCAAAAGTTACAGCTATTTATATGAAGTTGTACAAAAACGCTTTCTTTCGCCAAGACAGTGCGTTTCTCACTGTTACATGCATTTGAATGGGGAACTCGACCGAAACAAAGTATAGGTTTTCATTATGTGAATAACTTAGAAATCTTAGCTCAAACAGCTGCAAAACCTGTTTGCCCAGCACGGGAACCTTGAGTTCTATAAGATAAAGCCATAAACATGTGTATCCGAGTCTTCTATCAAAAGTTACAACTATTCATATGAAGTTGTACAAAATAGCTTTCTTTCACCAAGACAGTGCGTTTCTCACTGTTACATGCATTTGAATGGGGAACTCGACCGAAACAAAGTATAAGTTTTCATTATGTGAATAACTTGGAAATCTTAGCTCAAACAGCTGCAAAACCTGTTTTCCCAGCACGGAGACCTTGAGTTCTATAAGATAAAGCCATAAACATGTTTGTCTGAGTCTTCTATCAAAAGTTACAGCTATTTATATGAAGTTGTACAAAAACGCTTTCTTTCGCCAAGACAGTGCGTTTCTCACTGTTACATGCATTTGAATGGGGAACTCGACCGAAACAAAGTATAAGTTTTCCTTATGTGAATAACTTGGAAATCTTAGCTCAAACAGCTGCAAAACCTGTTTTCCCAGCACGGGAACCTTGAGTTCTATAAGATAAAGCCATAAACATGTGTATCCGAGTCTTCTATCAAAAGTTACAGCTATTCATATGAAGTTGTACAAAATAGCTTTCTTTCACCAAGACAGTGCGTTTCTCACTGTTACATGCATTTGAATGGGGAACTCGACCGAAACAAAGTATAGGTTTTCATTATGTGAATAACTTGGAAATCTTAGCTCAAACAGCTGCAAAACCTGTTTTCCCAGCACGGGAACCTTGAGTTCTATAAGATAAAGCCATAAACATGTGTATCCGAGACTTCTATCAAAAGTTACAGCTATTTATATGAAGTTGTACAAAAACGCTTTCTTTCGCCAAGACAGTGCGTTTCTCACTGTTACATGCATTTTGAATGGGGAACTCGACCGAAACAAAGTATAAGTTTTCATTATGTGAATAACTTGGAAATCTTAGCTCAAACAGCTGCAAAACCTGTTTTCCCAGCACGGGAACCTTGAGTTCTATAAGATAAAGCCATAAACATGTGTATCCGAGTCTTCTATCAAAAGTTACAGCTATTTATATGAAGTTGTACAAAAACGCTTTCTTTCGCCAAGACAGTGCGTTTCTCACTGTTACATGCATTTGAATGGGGAACTCGACCGAAACAAAGTATAGGTTTTCATTATGTGAATAACTTGGAAATCTTAGCTCAAACAGCTGCAAAACCTGTTTGCCCAGCACGGGAACCTTGAGTTCTATAAGATAAAGCCATAAACATGTGTATCCGAGTCTTCTATCAAAAGTTACAGCTATTTATATGAAGTTGTACAAAAACGCTTTCTTTCGCCAAGACAGTGCGTTTCTCACTGTTACATGCATTTGAATGGGGAACTCAACCGAAACAAAGTATAAGTTTTCATTATGTGAATAACTTGGAAATCTTAGCTCAAACAGCTGCAAAACCTGTTTTCCCAGCACGGGAACCTTGAGTTCTATAAGATAAAGCCATAAACATGTGTATCCGAGTCTTCTATCAAAAGTTACAGCTATTTATATGAAGTTGTACAAAAACGCTTTCTTTCGCCAAGACAGTGCGTTTCTCACTGTTACATGCATTTGAATGGGGAACTCGACCGAAACAAAGTATAGGTTTTCATTATGTGAATAACTTGGAAATCTTAGCTCAAACAGCTGCAAAACCTGTTTTCCCAGCACGGAGACCTTGAGTTCTATAAGATAAAGCCATAAACATGTTTGTCTGAGTCTTCTATCAAAAGTTATAGCTATTTATATGAAGTTGTACAAAAACGCTTTCTTTCGCCAAGACAGTGCGTTTCTCACTGTTACATGCATTTGAATGGGGAACTCGACCGAAACAAAGTATAAGTTTTCATTATGTGAATAACTTGGAAATCTTAGCTCAAACAGCTGCAAAACCTGTTTTCCCAGCACGGAGACCTTGAGTTCTATAAGATAAAGCCATAAACATGTTTGTCTGAGTCTTCTATCAAAAGTTATAGCTATTTATATGAAGTTGTACAAAAACGCTTTCTTTCGCCAAGACAGTGCGTTTCTCACTGTTACATGCATTTGAATGGGGAACTCGACCGAAACAAAGTATAAGTTTTCATTATGTGAATAACTTGGAAATCTTAGCTCAAACAGCTGCAAAACCTGTTTTCCCAGCACGGGAACCTTGAGTTCTATAAGATAAAGCCATAAACATGTGTATCCGAGTCTTCTATCAAAAGTTACAGCTATTTATATGAAGTTGTACAAAAACGCTTTCTTTCGCCAAGACAGTGCGTTTCTCACTGTTACATGCATTTGAATGGGGAACTCGACCGAAACAAAGTATAGGTTTTCATTATGTGAATAACTTGGAAATCTTAGCTCAAATAGCTGCAAAACCTGTTTGCCCAGCACGGGAACCTTGAGTTCTATAAGATAAAGCCATAAACATGTGTATCCGAGTCTTCTATCAAAAGTTACAGCTATTTATATGAAGTTGTACAAAAACGCTTTCTTTCGCCAAGACAGTGCGTTTCTCACTGTTACATGCATTTGAATGGGGAACTCGACCGAAACAAAGTATAGGTTTTCATTATGTGAATAACTTGGAAATCTTAGCTCAAACAGCTGCAAAACCTGTTTTCCCAGCACGGGAACCTTGAGTTCTATAAGATAAAGCCATAAACATGTGTATCCGAGTCTTCTATCAAAAGTTACAGCTATTTATATGAAGTTGTACAAAAACGCTTTCTTTCGCCAAGACAGTGCGTTTCTCACTGTTACATGCATTTTGAATGGGGAACTCGACCGAAACAAAGTATAAGTTTTCATTATGTGAATAACTTGGAAATCTTAGCTCAAACAGCTGCAAAACCTGTTTTCCCAGCACGGGAACCTTGAGTTCTATAAGATAAAGCCATAAACATGTGTATCCGAGTCTTCTATCAAAAGTTACAGCTATTTATATGAAGTTGTACAAAAACGCTTTCTTTCGCCAAGACAGTGCGTTTCTCACTGTTACATGCATTTGAATGGGGAACTCGACCGAAACAAAGTATAGGTTTTCATTATGTGAATAACTTGGAAATCTTAGCTCAAATAGCTGCAAAACCTGTTTGCCCAGCACGGGAACCTTGAGTTCTATAAGATAAAGCCATAAACATGTGTATCCGAGTCTTCTATCAAAAGTTACAGCTATTTATATGAAGTTGTACAAAAACGCTTTCTTTCGCCAAGACAGTGCGTTTCTCACTGTTACATGCATTTTGAATGGGGAACTCGACCGAAACAAAGTATAGGTTTTCATTATGTGAATAACTTGGAAATCTTAGCTCAAACAGCTGCAAAACCTGTTTGCCCAGCACGGGAACCTTGAGTTCTATAAGATAAAGCCATAAACATGTGTATCCGAGTCTTCTATCAAAAGTTACAACTATTCATATGAAGTTGTACAAAAACGCTTTCTTTCGCCAAGACAGTGCGTTTCTCACTGTTACATGCATTTGAATGGGGAACTCGACCGAAACAAAGTATAGGTTTTCATTATGTGAATAACTTGGAAATCTTAGCTCAAACAGCTGCAAAACCTGTTTGCCCAGCACGGGAACCTTGAGTTCTATAAGATAAAGCCATAAACATGTGTATCCGAGTCTTCTATCAAAAGTTACAACTATTCATATGAAGTTGTACAAAATAGCTTTCTTTCACCAAGACAGTGCGTTTCTCACTGTTACATGCATTTGAATGGGGAACTCGACCGAAACAAAGTATAAGTTTTCATTATGTGAATAACTTGGAAATCTTAGCTCAAACAGCTGCAAAACCTGTTTTCCCAGCACGGAGACCTTGAGTTCTATAAGATAAAGCCATAAACATGTTTGTCTGAGTCTTCTATCAAAAGTTACAGCTATTTATATGAAGTTGTACAAAAACGCTTTCTTTCGCCAAGACAGTGCGTTTCTCACTGTTACATGCATTTGAATGGGGAACTCGACCGAAACAAAGTATAAGTTTTCATTATGTGAATAACTTGGAAATCTTAGCTCAAACAGCTGCAAAACCTGTTTTCCCAGCACGGGAACCTTGAGTTCTATAAGATAAAGCCATAAACATGTGTATCCGAGTCTTCTATCAAAAGTTACAGCTATTTATATGAAGTTGTACAAAAACGCTTTCTTTCGCCAAGACAGTGCGTTTCTCACTGTTACATGCATTTGAATGGGGAACTCGACCGAAACAAAGTATAGGTTTTCATTATGTGAATAACTTGGAAATCTTAGCTCAAATAGCTGCAAAACCTGTTTGCCCAGCACGGGAACCTTGAGTTCTATAAGATAAAGCCATAAACATGTGTATCCGAGTCTTCTATCAAAAGTTACAGCTATTCATATGAAGTTGTACAAAATAGCTTTCTTTCACCAAGACAGTGCGTTTTTCACTGTTACATGCATTTGAATGGGGAACTCGACCGAAACAAAGTATAGGTTTTCATTATGTGAATAACTTGGAAATCTTAGCTCAAACAGCTGCAAAACCTGTTTTCCCAGCACGGGAACCTTGAGTTCTATAAGATAAAGCCATAAACATGTATATCCGAGTCTTCTATCAAAAGTTACAGCTATTTATATGAAGTTGTACAAAAACGCTTTCTTTCGCCAAGACAGTGCGTTTCTCACTGTTACATGCATTTTGAATGGGGAACTCGACCGTAACAAAGTATAAGTTTTCATTATGTGAATAACTTGGAAATCTTAGCTCAAACAGCTGCAAAACCTGTTTTCCCAGCACGGGAACCTTGAGTTCTATAAGATAAAGCCATAAACATGTGTATCCGAGTCTTCTATCAAAAGTTACAGCTATTTATATGAAGTTGTACAAAAACGCTTTCTTTCGCCAAGACAGTGCGTTTCTCACTGTTACATGCATTTTGAATGGGGAACTCGACCGAAACAAAGTATAAGTTTTCATTATGTGAATAACTTGGAAATCTTAGCTCAAACAGCTGCAAAACCTGTTTTCCCAGCACGGGAACCTTGAGTTCTATAAGATAAAGCCATAAACATGTGTATCCGAGTCTTCTATCAAAAGTTACAGCTATTTATATGAAGTTGTACAAAAACGCTTTCTTTCGCCAAGACAGTGCGTTTCTCACTGTTACATGCATTTTGAATGGGGAACTCGACCGAAACAAAGTATAGGTTTTCATTATGTGAATAACTTGGAAATCTTAGCTCAAACAGCTGCAAAACCTGTTTGCCCAGCACGGGAACCTTGAGTTCTATAAGATAAAGCCATAAACATGTGTATCCGAGTCTTCTATCAAAAGTTACAACTATTCATATGAAGTTGTACAAAAACGCTTTCTTTCGCCAAGACAGTGCGTTTCTCACTGTTACATGCATTTGAATGGGGAACTCGACCGAAACAAAGTATAAGTTTTCATTATGTGAATAACTTGGAAATCTTAGCTCAAACAGCTGCAAAACCTGTTTTCCCAGCACAGGAACCTTGAGTTCTATAAGATAAAGCCATAAACATGTGTATCCGAGTCTTCTATCAAAAGTTACAGCTATTTATATGAAGTTGTACAAAAACGCTTTCTTTCGCCAAGACAGTGCGTTTCTCACTGTTACATGCATTTGAATGGGGAACTCGACCGAAACAAAGTATAGGTTTTCATTATGTGAATAACTTGGAAATCTTAGCTCAAATAGCTGCAAAACCTGTTTGCCCAGCACGGGAACCTTGAGTTCTATAAGATAAAGCCATAAACATGTGTATCCGAGTCTTCTATCAAAAGTTACAGCTATTCATATGAAGTTGTACAAAATAGCTTTCTTTCACCAAGACAGTGCGTTTCTCACTGTTACATGCATTTGAATGGGGAACTCGACCGAAACAAAGTATAGGTTTTCATTATGTGAATAACTTGGAAATCTTAGCTCAAACAGCTGCAAAACCTGTTTTCCCAGCACGGGAACCTTGAGTTCTATAAGATAAAGCCATAAACATGTATATCCGAGTCTTCTATCAAAAGTTACAGCTATTTATATGAAGTTGTACAAAAACGCTTTCTTTCGCCAAGACAGTGCGTTTCTCACTGTTACATGCATTTTGAATGGGGAACTCGACCGAAACAAAGTATAAGTTTTCATTATGTGAATAACTTGGAAATCTTAGCTCAAACAGCTGCAAAACCTGTTTTCCCAGCACGGGAACCTTGAGTTCTATAAGATAAAGCCATAAACATGTGTATCCGAGTCTTCTATCAAAAGTTACAGCTATTTATATGAAGTTGTACAAAAACGCTTTCTTTCGCCAAGACAGTGCGTTTCTCACTGTTACATGCATTTTGAATGGGGAACTCGACCGAAACAAAGTATAGGTTTTCATTATGTGAATAACTTGGAAATCTTAGCTCAAACAGCTGCAAAACCTGTTTGCCCAGCACGGGAACCTTGAGTTCTATAAGATAAAGCCATAAACATGTGTATCCGAGTCTTCTATCAAAAGTTACAACTATTCATATGAAGTTGTACAAAATAGCTTTCTTTCACCAAGACAGTGCGTTTCTCACTGTTACATGCATTTGAATGGGGAACTCGACCGAAACAAAGTATAAGTTTTCATTATGTGAATAACTCTGAAATCTTAGCTCAAACAGCTGCAAAACCTGTTTTCCCAGCACGGAGACCTTGAGTTCTATAAGATAAAGCCATAAACATGTTTGTCTGAGTCTTCTATCAAAAGTTACAGCTATTTATATGAAGTTGTACAAAAACGCTTTCTTTCGCCAAGACAGTGCGTTTCTCACTGTTACATGCATTTGAATGGGGAACTCGACCGAAACAAAGTATAAGTTTTCATTATGTGAATAACTTGGAAATCTTAGCTCAAACAGCTGCAAAACCTCTTTTCCCAGCACGGGAACCTTGAGTTCTATAAGATAAAGCCATAAACATGTGTATCCGAGTCTTCTATCAAAAGTTACAGCTATTTATATGAAGTTGTACAAAAACGCTTTCTTTCGCCAAGACAGTGCGTTTCTCACTGTTACATGCATTTTGAATGGGGAACTCGACCGAAACAAAGTATAAGTTTTCATTATGTGAATAACTTGGAAATCTTAGCTCAAACAGCTGCAAAACCTGTTTGCCCAGCACGGGAACCTTGAGTTCTATAAGATAAAGCCATAAACATGTGTATCCGAGTCTTCTATCAAAAGTTACAGCTATTTATATGAAGTTGTACAAAAACGCTTTCTTTCGCCAAGACAGTGCGTTTCTCACTGTTACATGCATTTGAATGGGGAACTCCACCGAAACAAAGTATAGGTTTTCATTATGTGAATAACTTGGAAATCTTAGCTCAAACAGCTGCAAAACCTGTTTTCCCAGCACGGGAACCTTGAGTTCTATAAGATAAAGCCATAAACATGTGTATCCGAGTCTTCTATCAAAAGTTACAGCTATTTATATGAAGTTGTACAAAAACGCTTTCTTTCGCCAAGACAGTGCGTTTCTCACTGTTACATGCATTTGAATGGGGAACTTGACCGAAACAAAGTATAGGTTTTCATTATGTGAATAACTTGGAAATCTTAGCTCAAACAGCTGCAAAACCTGTTTGCCCAGCACGGGAACCTTGAGTTCTATAAGATAAAGCCATAAACATGTGTATCCGAGTCTTCTATCAAAAGTTACAGCTATTCATATGAAGTTGTACAAAATAGCTTTCTTTCACCAAGACAGTGCGTTTCTCACTGTTACATGCATTTGAATGGGGAACTCGACCGAAACAAAGTATAAGTTTTCATTATGTGAATAACTTGGAAATCTTAGCTCAAACAGCTGCAAAACCTGTTTTCCCAGCACGGAGACCTTGAGTTCTATAAGATAAAGCCATAAACATGTTTGTCTGAGTCTTCTATCAAAAGTTACAGCTATTTATATGAAGTTGTACAAAAACGCTTTCTTTCGCCAAGACAGTGCGTTTCTCACTGTTACATGCATTTTGAATGGGGAACTCGACCGAAACAAAGTATAAGTTTTCATTATGTGAATAACTTGGAAATCTTAGCTCAAACAGCTGCAAAACCTGTTTTCCCAGCACGGGAACCTTGAGTTCTATAAGATAAAGCCATAAACATGTGTATCCGAGTCTTCTATCAAAAGTTACAGCTATTTATATGAAGTTGTACAAAAACGCTTTCTTTCACCAAGACAGTGCGTTTCTCACTGTTACATGCATTTGAATGGGGAACTCGACCGAAACAAAGTATAGGTTTTCATTATGTGAATAACTTGGAAATCTTAGCTCAAATAGCTGCAAAACCTGTTTGCCCAGCACGGGAACCTTGAGTTCTATAAGATAAAGCCATAAACATGTGTATCCGAGTCTTCTATCAAAAGTTACAGCTATTCATATGAAGTTGTACAAAATAGCTTTCTTTCACCAAGACAGTGCGTTTCTCACTGTTACATGCATTTGAATGGGGAACTCGACCGAAACAAAGTATAGGTTTTCATTATGTGAATAACTTGGAAATCTTAGCTCAAACAGCTGCAAAACCTGTTTTCCCAGCACGGGAACCTTGAGTTCTATAAGATAAAGCCATAAACATGTATATCCGAGTCTTCTATCAAAAGTTACAGCTATTTATATGAAGTTGTACAAAAACGCTTTCTTTCGCCAAGACAGTGCGTTTCTCACTGTTACATGCATTTTGAATGGGGAACTCGACCGAAACAAAGTATAAGTTTTCATTATGTGAATAACTTGGAAATCTTAGCTCAAACAGCTGCAAAACCTGTTTTCCCAGCACGGGAACCTTGAGTTCTATAAGATAAAGCCATAAACATGTGTATCCGAGTCTTCTATCAAAAGTTACAGCTATTTATATGAAGTTGTACAAAAACGCTTTCTTTCGCCAAGACAGTGCGTTTCTCACTGTTACATGCATTTTGAATGGGGAACTCGACCGAAACAAAGTATAAGTTTTCATTATGTGAATAACTTGGAAATCTTAGCTCAAACAGCTGCAAAACCTGTTTTCCCAGCACGGGAACCTTGAGTTCTATAAGATAAAGCCATAAACATGTGTATCCGAGTCTTCTATCAAAAGTTACAGCTATTTATATGAAGTTGTACAAAAACGCTTTCTTTCGCCAAGACAGTGCGTTTCTCACTGTTACATGCATTTGAATGGGGAACTCGACCGAAACAAAGTATAGGTTTTCATTATGTGAATAACTTGGAAATCTTAGCTCAAATAGCTGCAAAACCTGTTTGCCCAGCACGGGAACCTTGAGTTCTATAAGATAAAGCCATAAACATGTGTATCCGAGTCTTCTATCAAAAGTTACAGCTATTCATATGAAGTTGTACAAAATAGCTTTCTTTCACCAAGACAGTGCGTTTCTCACTGTTACATGCATTTGAATGGGGAACTCGACCGAAACAAAGTATAGGTTTTCATTATGTGAATAACTTGGAAATCTTAGCTCAAACAGCTGCAAAACCTGTTTTCCCAGCACGGGAACCTTGAGTTCTATAAGATAAAGCCATAAACATGTATATCCGAGTCTTCTATCAAAAGTTACAGCTATTTATATGAAGTTGTACAAAAACGCTTTCTTTCGCCAAGACAGTGCGTTTCTCACTGTTACATGCATTTTGAATGGGGAACTCGACCGAAACAAAGTATAGGTTTTCATTATGTGAATAACTTGGAAATCTTAGCTCAAACAGCTGCAAAACCTGTTTGCCCAGCACGGGAACCTTGAGTTCTATAAGATAAAGCCATAAACATGTGTATCCGAGTCTTCTATCAAAAGTTACAGCTATTTATATGAAGTTGTACAAAAACGCTTTCTTTCGCCAAGACAGTGCGTTTCTCACTGTTACATGCATTTTGAATGGGGAACTCGACCGAAACAAAGTATAAGTTTTCATTATGTGAATAACTTGGAAATCTTAGCTCAAACAGCTGCAAAACCTGTTTTCCCAGCACGGGAACCTTGAGTTCTATAAGATAAAGCCATAAACATGTGTATCCGAGTCTTCTATCAAAAGTTACAGCTATTTATATGAAGTTGTACAAAAACGCTTTCTTTCGCCAAGACAGTGCGTTTCTCACTGTTACATGCATTTTGAATGGGGAACTCGACCGAAACAAAGTATAGGTTTTCATTATGTGAATAACTTGGAAATCTTAGCTCAAACAGCTGCAAAACCTGTTTGCCCAGCACGGGAACCTTGAGTTCTATAAGATAAAGCCATAAACATGTGTATCCGAGTCTTCTATCAAAAGTTACAACTATTCATATGAAGTTGTACAAAAACGCTTTCTTTCGCCAAGACAGTGCGTTTCTCACTGTTACATGCATTTGAATGGGGAACTCGACCGAAACAAAGTATAGGTTTTCATTATGTGAATAACTTGGAAATCTTAGCTCAAACAGCTGCAAAACCTGTTTGCCCAGCACGGGAACCTTGAGTTCTATAAGATAAAGCCATAAACATGTGTATCCGAGTCTTCTATCAAAAGTTACAACTATTCATATGAAGTTGTACAAAATAGCTTTCTTTCACCAAGACAGTGCGTTTCTCACTGTTACATGCATTTGAATGGGGAACTCGACCGAAACAAAGTATAAGTTTTCATTATGTGAATAACTTGGAAATCTTAGCTCAAACAGCTGCAAAACCTGTTTTCCCAGCACGGAGACCTTGAGTTCTATAAGATAAAGCCATAAACATGTTTGTCTGAGTCTTCTATCAAAAGTTACAGCTATTTATATGAAGTTGTACAAAAACGCTTTCTTTCGCCAAGACAGTGCGTTTCTCACTGTTACATGCATTTGAATGGGGAACTCGACCGAAACAAAGTATAAGTTTTCATTATGTGAATAACTTGGAAATCTTAGCTCAAACAGCTGCAAAACCTGTTTTCCCAGCACGGGAACCTTGAGTTCTATAAGATAAAGCCATAAACATGTGTATCCGAGTCTTCTATCAAAAGTTACAGCTATTTATATGAAGTTGTACAAAAACGCTTTCTTTCGCCAAGACAGTGCGTTTCTCACTGTTACATGCATTTGAATGGGGAACTCGACCGAAACAAAGTATAGGTTTTCATTATGTGAATAACTTGGAAATCTTAGCTCAAATAGCTGCAAAACCTGTTTGCCCAGCACGGGAACCTTGAGTTCTATAAGATAAAGCCATAAACATGTGTATCCGAGTCTTCTATCAAAAGTTACAGCTATTCATATGAAGTTGTACAAAATAGCTTTCTTTCACCAAGACAGTGCGTTTCTCACTGTTACATGCATTTGAATGGGGAACTCGACCGAAACAAAGTATAGGTTTTCATTATGTGAATAACTTGGAAATCTTAGCTCAAACAGCTGCAAAACCTGTTTTCCCAGCACGGGAACCTTGAGTTCTATAAGATAAAGCCATAAACATGTATATCCGAGTCTTCTATCAAAAGTTACAGCTATTTATATGAAGTTGTACAAAAACGCTTTCTTTCGCCAAGACAGTGCGTTTCTCACTGTTACATGCATTTGAATGGGGAACTCGACCGAAACAAAGTATAAGTTTTCATTATGTGAATAACTTGGAAATCTTAGCTCAAACAGCTGCAAAACCTGTTTTCCCAGCACGGGAACCTTGAGTTCTATAAGATAAAGCCATAAACATGTGTATCCGAGTCTTCTATCAAAAGTTACAGCTATTTATATGAAGTTGTACAAAAACGCTTTCTTTCGCCAAGACAGTGCGTTTCTCACTGTTACATGCATTTTGAATGGGGAACTCGACCGAAACAAAGTATAAGTTTTCATTATGTGAATAACTTGGAAATCTTAGCTCAAACAGCTGCAAAACCTGTTTTCCCAGCACGGGAACCTTGAGTTCTATAAGATAAAGCCATAAACATGTGTATCCGAGTCTTCTATCAAAAGTTACAGCTATTTATATGAAGTTGTACAAAAACGCTTTCTTTCGCCAAGACAGTGCGTTTCTCACTGTTACATGCATTTTGAATGGGGAACTCGACCGAAACAAAGTATAGGTTTTCATTATGTGAATAACTTGGAAATCTTAGCTCAAACAGCTGCAAAACCTGTTTGCCCAGCACGGGAACCTTGAGTTCTATAAGATAAAGCCATAAACATGTGTATCCGAGTCTTCTATCAAAAGTTACAACTATTCATATGAAGTTGTACAAAAACGCTTTCTTTCGCCAAGACAGTGCGTTTCTCACTGTTACATGCATTTGAATGGGGAACTCGACCGAAACAAAGTATAAGTTTTCATTATGTGAATAACTTGGAAATCTTAGCTCAAACAGCTGCAAAACCTGTTTTCCCAGCACGGGAACCTTGAGTTCTATAAGATAAAGCCATAAACATGTGTATCCGAGTCTTCTATCAAAAGTTACAGCTATTTATATGAAGTTGTACAAAAACGCTTTCTTTCGCCAAGACAGTGCGTTTCTCACTGTTACATGCATTTGAATGGGGAACTCGACCGAAACAAAGTATAGGTTTTCATTATGTGAATAACTTGGAAATCTTAGCTCAAATAGCTGCAAAACCTGTTTGCCCAGCACGGGAACCTTGAGTTCTATAAGATAAAGCCATAAACATGTGTATCCGAGTCTTCTATCAAAAGTTACAGCTATTCATATGAAGTTGTACAAAATAGCTTTCTTTCACCAAGACAGTGCGTTTCTCACTGTTACATGCATTTGAATGGGGAACTCGACCGAAACAAAGTATAGGTTTTCATTATGTGAATAACTTGGAAATCTTAGCTCAAACAGCTGCAAAACCTGTTTTCCCAGCACGGGAACCTTGAGTTCTATAAGATAAAGCCATAAACATGTATATCCGAGTCTTCTATCAAAAGTTACAGCTATTTATATGAAGTTGTACAAAAACGCTTTCTTTCGCCAAGACAGTGCGTTTCTCACTGTTACATGCATTTTGAATGGGGAACTCGACCGAAACAAAGTATAAGTTTTCATTATGTGAATAACTTGGAAATCTTAGCTCAAACAGCTGCAAAACCTGTTTTCCCAGCACGGGAACCTTGAGTTCTATAAGATAAAGCCATAAACATGTGTATCCGAGTCTTCTATCAAAAGTTACAGCTATTTATATGAAGTTGTACAAAAACGCTTTCTTTCGCCAAGACAGTGCGTTTCTCACTGTTACATGCATTTTGAATGGGGAACTCGACCGAAACAAAGTATAGGTTTTCATTATGTGAATAACTTGGAAATCTTAGCTCAAACAGCTGCAAAACCTGTTTGCCCAGCACGGGAACCTTGAGTTCTATAAGATAAAGCCATAAACATGTGTATCCGAGTCTTCTATCAAAAGTTACAACTATTCATATGAAGTTGTACAAAATAGCTTTCTTTCACCAAGACAGTGCGTTTCTCACTGTTACATGCATTTGAATGGGGAACTCGACCGAAACAAAGTATAAGTTTTCATTATGTGAATAACTCTGAAATCTTAGCTCAAACAGCTGCAAAACCTGTTTTCCCAGCACGGAGACCTTGAGTTCTATAAGATAAAGCCATAAACATGTTTGTCTGAGTCTTCTATCAAAAGTTACAGCTATTTATATGAAGTTGTACAAAAACGCTTTCTTTCGCCAAGACAGTGCGTTTCTCACTGTTACATGCATTTGAATGGGGAACTCGACCGAAACAAAGTATAAGTTTTCATTATGTGAATAACTTGGAAATCTTAGCTCAAACAGCTGCAAAACCTGTTTTCCCAGCACGGGAACCTTGAGTTCTATAAGATAAAGCCATAAACATGTGTATCCGAGTCTTCTATCAAAAGTTACAGCTATTCATATGAAGTTGTACAAAATAGCTTTCTTTCACCAAGACAGTGCGTTTCTCACTGTTACATGCATTTGAATGGGGAACTCGACCGAAACAAAGTATAAGTTTTCATTATGTGAATAACTTGGAAATCTTAGCTCAAACAGCTGCAAAACCTGTTTTCCCAGCACGGAGACCTTGAGTTCTATAAGATAAAGCCATAAACATGTTTGTCTGAGTCTTCTATCAAAAGTTACAGCTATTTATATGAAGTTGTACAAAAACGCTTTCTTTCGCCAAGACAGTGCGTTTCTCACTGTTACATGCATTTTGAATGGGGAACTCGACCGAAACAAAGTATAAGTTTTCATTATGTGAATAACTTGGAAATCTTAGCTCAAACAGCTGCAAAACCTGTTTTCCCAGCACGGGAACCTTGAGTTCTATAAGATAAAGCCATAAACATGTGTATCCGAGTCTTCTATCAAAAGTTACAGCTATTTATATGAAGTTGTACAAAAACGCTTTCTTTCGCCAAGACAGTGCGTTTCTCACTGTTACATGCATTTGAATGGGGAACTCGACCGAAACAAAGTATAGGTTTTCATTATGTGAATAACTTGGAAATCTTAGCTCAAACAGCTGCAAAACCTGTTTGCCCAGCACGGGAACCTTGAGTTCTATAAGATAAAGCCATAAACATGTGTATCCGAGTCTTCTATCAAAAGTTACAACTATTCATATGAAGTTGTACAAAATAGCTTTCTTTCACCAAGACAGTGCGTTTCTCACTGTTACATGCATTTGAATGGGGAACTCGACCGAAACAAAGTATAAGTTTTCATTATGTGAATAACTTGGAAATCTTAGCTCAAACAGCTGCAAAACCTGTTTTCCCAGCACGGAGACCTTGAGTTCTATAAGATAAAGCCATAAACATGTTTGTCTGAGTCTTCTATCAAAAGTTACAGCTATTTATATGAAGTTGTACAAAAACGCTTTCTTTCGCCAAGACAGTGCGTTTCTCACTGTTACATGCATTTGAATGGGGAACTCGACCGAAACAAAGTATAAGTTTTCCTTATGTGAATAACTTGGAAATCTTAGCTCAAACAGCTGCAAAACCTGTTTTCCCAGCACGGGAACCTTGAGTTCTATAAGATAAAGCCATAAACATGTGTATCCGAGTCTTCTATCAAAAGTTACAGCTATTCATATGAAGTTGTACAAAATAGCTTTCTTTCACCAAGACAGTGCGTTTCTCACTGTTACATGCATTTGAATGGGGAACTCGACCGAAACAAAGTATAGGTTTTCATTATGTGAATAACTTGGAAATCTTAGCTCAAACAGCTGCAAAACCTGTTTTCCCAGCACGGGAACCTTGAGTTCTATAAGATAAAGCCATAAACATGTGTATCCGAGACTTCTATCAAAAGTTACAGCTATTTATATGAAGTTGTACAAAAACGCTTTCTTTCGCCAAGACAGTGCGTTTCTCACTGTTACATGCATTTTGAATGGGGAACTCGACCGAAACAAAGTATAAGTTTTCATTATGTGAATAACTTGGAAATCTTAGCTCAAACAGCTGCAAAACCTGTTTTCCCAGCACGGGAACCTTGAGTTCTATAAGATAAAGCCATAAACATGTGTATCCGAGTCTTCTATCAAAAGTTACAGCTATTTATATGAAGTTGTACAAAAACGCTTTCTTTCGCCAAGACAGTGCGTTTCTCACTGTTACATGCATTTGAATGGGGAACTCGACCGAAACAAAGTATAGGTTTTCATTATGTGAATAACTTGGAAATCTTAGCTCAAACAGCTGCAAAACCTGTTTGCCCAGCACGGGAACCTTGAGTTCTATAAGATAAAGCCATAAACATGTGTATCCGAGTCTTCTATCAAAAGTTACAGCTATTTATATGAAGTTGTACAAAAACGCTTTCTTTCGCCAAGACAGTGCGTTTCTCACTGTTACATGCATTTGAATGGGGAACTCAACCGAAACAAAGTATAAGTTTTCATTATGTGAATAACTTGGAAATCTTAGCTCAAACAGCTGCAAAACCTGTTTTCCCAGCACGGGAACCTTGAGTTCTATAAGATAAAGCCATAAACATGTGTATCCGAGTCTTCTATCAAAAGTTACAGCTATTTATATGAAGTTGTACAAAAACGCTTTCTTTCGCCAAGACAGTGCGTTTCTCACTGTTACATGCATTTGAATGGGGAACTCGACCGAAACAAAGTATAGGTTTTCATTATGTGAATAACTTGGAAATCTTAGCTCAAACAGCTGCAAAACCTGTTTTCCCAGCACGGAGACCTTGAGTTCTATAAGATAAAGCCATAAACATGTTTGTCTGAGTCTTCTATCAAAAGTTATAGCTATTTATATGAAGTTGTACAAAAACGCTTTCTTTCGCCAAGACAGTGCGTTTCTCACTGTTACATGCATTTGAATGGGGAACTCGACCGAAACAAAGTATAAGTTTTCATTATGTGAATAACTTGGAAATCTTAGCTCAAACAGCTGCAAAACCTGTTTTCCCAGCACGGAGACCTTGAGTTCTATAAGATAAAGCCATAAACATGTTTGTCTGAGTCTTCTATCAAAAGTTATAGCTATTTATATGAAGTTGTACAAAAACGCTTTCTTTCGCCAAGACAGTGCGTTTCTCACTGTTACATGCATTTGAATGGGGAACTCGACCGAAACAAAGTATAAGTTTTCATTATGTGAATAACTTGGAAATCTTAGCTCAAACAGCTGCAAAACCTGTTTTCCCAGCACGGGAACCTTGAGTTCTATAAGATAAAGCCATAAACATGTGTATCCGAGTCTTCTATCAAAAGTTACAGCTATTTATATGAAGTTGTACAAAAACGCTTTCTTTCGCCAAGACAGTGCGTTTCTCACTGTTACATGCATTTGAATGGGGAACTCGACCGAAACAAAGTATAGGTTTTCATTATGTGAATAACTTGGAAATCTTAGCTCAAATAGCTGCAAAACCTGTTTGCCCAGCACGGGAACCTTGAGTTCTATAAGATAAAGCCATAAACATGTGTATCCGAGTCTTCTATCAAAAGTTACAGCTATTTATATGAAGTTGTACAAAAACGCTTTCTTTCGCCAAGACAGTGCGTTTCTCACTGTTACATGCATTTGAATGGGGAACTCGACCGAAACAAAGTATAGGTTTTCATTATGTGAATAACTTGGAAATCTTAGCTCAAATAGCTGCAAAACCTGTTTGCCCAGCACGGGAACCTTGAGTTCTATAAGATAAAGCCATAAACATGTGTATCCGAGTCTTCTATCAAAAGTTACAGCTATTCATATGAAGTTGTACAAAATAGCTTTCTTTCACCAAGACAGTGCGTTTCTCACTGTTACATGCATTTGAATGGGGAACTCGACCGAAACAAAGTATAGGTTTTCATTATGTGAATAACTTGGAAATCTTAGCTCAAACAGCTGCAAAACCTGTTTTCCCAGCACGGGAACCTTGAGTTCTATAAGATAAAGCCATAAACATGTATATCCGAGTCTTCTATCAAAAGTTACAGCTATTTATATGAAGTTGTACAAAAACGCTTTCTTTCGCCAAGACAGTGCGTTTCTCACTGTTACATGCATTTTGAATGGGGAACTCGACCGAAACAAAGTATAAGTTTTCATTATGTGAATAACTTGGAAATCTTAGCTCAAACAGCTGCAAAACCTGTTTTCCCAGCACGGGAACCTTGAGTTCTATAAGATAAAGCCATAAACATGTGTATCCGAGTCTTCTATCAAAAGTTACAGCTATTTATATGAAGTTGTACAAAAACGCTTTCTTTCGCCAAGACAGTGCGTTTCTCACTGTTACATGCATTTTGAATGGGGAACTCGACCGAAACAAAGTATAGGTTTTCATTATGTGAATAACTTGGAAATCTTAGCTCAAACAGCTGCAAAACCTGTTTGCCCAGCACGGGAACCTTGAGTTCTATAAGATAAAGCCATAAACATGTGTATCCGAGTCTTCTATCAAAAGTTACAACTATTCATATGAAGTTGTACAAAATAGCTTTCTTTCACCAAGACAGTGCGTTTCTCACTGTTACATGCATTTGAATGGGGAACTCGACCGAAACAAAGTATAAGTTTTCATTATGTGAATAACTCTGAAATCTTAGCTCAAACAGCTGCAAAACCTGTTTTCCCAGCACGGAGACCTTGAGTTCTATAAGATAAAGCCATAAACATGTTTGTCTGAGTCTTCTATCAAAAGTTACAGCTATTTATATGAAGTTGTACAAAAACGCTTTCTTTCGCCAAGACAGTGCGTTTCTCACTGTTACATGCATTTGAATGGGGAACTCGACCGAAACAAAGTATAAGTTTTCATTATGTGAATAACTTGGAAATCTTAGCTCAAACAGCTGCAAAACCTCTTTTCCCAGCACGGGAACCTTGAGTTCTATAAGATAAAGCCATAAACATGTGTATCCGAGTCTTCTATCAAAAGTTACAGCTATTTATATGAAGTTGTACAAAAACGCTTTCTTTCGCCAAGACAGTGCGTTTCTCACTGTTACATGCATTTTGAATGGGGAACTCGACCGAAACAAAGTATAAGTTTTCATTATGTGAATAACTTGGAAATCTTAGCTCAAACAGCTGCAAAACCTGTTTGCCCAGCACGGGAACCTTGAGTTCTATAAGATAAAGCCATAAACATGTGTATCCGAGTCTTCTATCAAAAGTTACAGCTATTTATATGAAGTTGTACAAAAACGCTTTCTTTCGCCAAGACAGTGCGTTTCTCACTGTTACATGCATTTGAATGGGGAACTCCACCGAAACAAAGTATAGGTTTTCATTATGTGAATAACTTGGAAATCTTAGCTCAAACAGCTGCAAAACCTGTTTTCCCAGCACGGGAACCTTGAGTTCTATAAGATAAAGCCATAAACATGTGTATCCGAGTCTTCTATCAAAAGTTACAGCTATTTATATGAAGTTGTACAAAAACGCTTTCTTTCGCCAAGACAGTGCGTTTCTCACTGTTACATGCATTTGAATGGGGAACTTGACCGAAACAAAGTATAGGTTTTCATTATGTGAATAACTTGGAAATCTTAGCTCAAACAGCTGCAAAACCTGTTTGCCCAGCACGGGAACCTTGAGTTCTATAAGATAAAGCCATAAACATGTGTATCCGAGTCTTCTATCAAAAGTTACAGCTATTCATATGAAGTTGTACAAAATAGCTTTCTTTCACCAAGACAGTGCGTTTCTCACTGTTACATGCATTTGAATGGGGAACTCGACCGAAACAAAGTATAAGTTTTCATTATGTGAATAACTTGGAAATCTTAGCTCAAACAGCTGCAAAACCTGTTTTCCCAGCACGGAGACCTTGAGTTCTATAAGATAAAGCCATAAACATGTTTGTCTGAGTCTTCTATCAAAAGTTACAGCTATTTATATGAAGTTGTACAAAAACGCTTTCTTTCGCCAAGACAGTGCGTTTCTCACTGTTACATGCATTTTGAATGGGGAACTCGACCGAAACAAAGTATAAGTTTTCATTATGTGAATAACTTGGAAATCTTAGCTCAAACAGCTGCAAAACCTGTTTTCCCAGCACGGGAACCTTGAGTTCTATAAGATAAAGCCATAAACATGTGTATCCGAGTCTTCTATCAAAAGTTACAGCTATTTATATGAAGTTGTACAAAAACGCTTTCTTTCGCCAAGACAGTGCGTTTCTCACTGTTACATGCATTTGAATGGGGAACTCGACCGAAACAAAGTATAGGTTTTCATTATGTGAATAACTTGGAAATCTTAGCTCAAACAGCTGCAAAACCTGTTTGCCCAGCACGGGAACCTTGAGTTCTATAAGATAAAGCCATAAACATGTGTATCCGAGTCTTCTATCAAAAGTTACAACTATTCATATGAAGTTGTACAAAATAGCTTTCTTTCACCAAGACAGTGCGTTTCTCACTGTTACATGCATTTGAATGGGGAACTCGACCGAAACAAAGTATAAGTTTTCATTATGTGAATAACTTGGAAATCTTAGCTCAAACAGCTGCAAAACCTGTTTTCCCAGCACGGAGACCTTGAGTTCTATAATATAAAGCCATAAACATGTTTGTCTGAGTCTTCTATCAAAAGTTACAGCTATTTATATGAAGTTGTACAAAAACGCTTTCTTTCGCCAAGACAGTGCGTTTCTCACTGTTACATGCATTTGAATGGGGAACTCGACCGAAACAAAGTATAAGTTTTCATTATGTGAATAACTTGGAAATCTTAGCTCAAACAGCTGCAAAACCTGTTTGCCCAGCACGGGAACCTTGAGTTCTATAAGATAAAGCCATAAACATGTGTATCCGAGTCTTCTATCAAAAGTTACAGCTATTTATATGAAGTTGTACAAAAACGCTTTCTTTCGCCAAGACAGTGCGTTTCTCACTGTTACATGCATTTGAATGGGGAACTCGACCGAAACAAAGTATAGGTTTTCATTATGTGAATAACTTGGAAATCTTAGCTCAAACAGCTGCAAAACCTGTTTGCCCAGCACGGGAACCTTGAGTTCTATAAGATAAAGCCATAAACATGTGTATCCGAGTCTTCTATCAAAAGTTACAGCTATTCATATGAAGTTGTACAAAATAGCTTTCTTTCACCAAGACAGTGCGTTTCTCACTGTTACATGCATTTGAATGGGGAACTCGACCGAAACAAAGTATAAGTTTTCATTATGTGAATAACTTGGAAATCTTAGCTCAAACAGCTGCAAAACCTGTTTTCCCAGCACGGAGACCTTGAGTTCTATAAGATAAAGCCATAAACATGTTTGTCTGAGTCTTCTATCAAAAGTTACAGCTATTTATATGAAGTTGTACAAAAACGCTTTCTTTCGCCAAGACAGTGCGTTTCTCACTGTTACATGCATTTTGAATGGGGAACTCGACCGAAACAAAGTATAAGTTTTCATTATGTGAATAACTTGGAAATCTTAGCTCAAACAGCTGCAAAACCTGTTTTCCCAGCACGGGAACCTTGAGTTCTATAAGATAAAGCCATAAACATGTGTATCCGAGTCTTCTATCAAAAGTTACAGCTATTTATATGAAGTTGTACAAAAACGCTTTCTTTCGCCAAGACAGTGCGTTTCTCACTGTTACATGCATTTGAATGGGGAACTCGACCGAAACAAAGTATAGGTTTTCATTATGTGAATAACTTGGAAATCTTAGCTCAAACAGCTGCAAAACCTGTTTGCCCAGCACGGGAACCTTGAGTTCTATAAGATAAAGCCATAAACATGTGTATCCGAGTCTTCTATCAAAAGTTACAACTATTCATATGAAGTTGTACAAAATAGCTTTCTTTCACCAAGACAGTGCGTTTCTCACTGTTACATGCATTTGAATGGGGAACTCGACCGAAACAAAGTATAAGTTTTCATTATGTGAATAACTTGGAAATCTTAGCTCAAACAGCTGCAAAACCTGTTTTCCCAGCACGGAGACCTTGAGTTCTATAAGATAAAGCCATAAACATGTTTGTCTGAGTCTTCTATCAAAAGTTACAGCTATTTATATGAAGTTGTACAAAAACGCTTTCTTTCGCCAAGACAGTGCGTTTCTCACTGTTACATGCATTTGAATGGGGAACTCGACCGAAACAAAGTATAAGTTTTCCTTATGTGAATAACTTGGAAATCTTAGCTCAAACAGCTGCAAAACCTGTTTTCCCAGCACGGGAACCTTGAGTTCTATAAGATAAAGCCATAAACATGTGTATCCGAGTCTTCTATCAAAAGTTACAGCTATTCATATGAAGTTGTACAAAATAGCTTTCTTTCACCAAGACAGTGCGTTTCTCACTGTTACATGCATTTGAATGGGGAACTCGACCGAAACAAAGTATAGGTTTTCATTATGTGAATAACTTGGAAATCTTAGCTCAAACAGCTGCAAAACCTGTTTTCCCAGCACGGGAACCTTGAGTTCTATAAGATAAAGCCATAAACATGTGTATCCGAGACTTCTATCAAAAGTTACAGCTATTTATATGAAGTTGTACAAAAACGCTTTCTTTCGCCAAGACAGTGCGTTTCTCACTGTTACATGCATTTTGAATGGGGAACTCGACCGAAACAAAGTATAAGTTTTCATTATGTGAATAACTTGGAAATCTTAGCTCAAACAGCTGCAAAACCTTTTTTTCCCAGCACGGGAACCTTGAGTTCTATAAGATAAAGCCATAAACATGTGTATCCGAGTCTTCTATCAAAAGTTACAGCTATTTATATGAAGTTGTACAAAAACGCTTTCTTTCGCCAAGACAGTGCGTTTCTCACTGTTACATGCATTTGAATGGGGAACTCGACCGAAACAAAGTATAGGTTTTCATTATGTGAATAACTTGGAAATCTTAGCTCAAACAGCTGCAAAACCTGTTTGCCCAGCACGGGAACCTTGAGTTCTATAAGATAAAGCCATAAACATGTGTATCCGAGTCTTCTATCAAAAGTTACAGCTATTTATATGAAGTTGTACAAAAACGCTTTCTTTCGCCAAGACAGTGCGTTTCTCACTGTTACATGCATTTGAATGGGGAACTCAACCGAAACAAAGTATAAGTTTTCATTATGTGAATAACTTGGAAATCTTAGCTCAAACAGCTGCAAAACCTGTTTTCCCAGCACGGGAACCTTGAGTTCTATAAGATAAAGCCATAAACATGTGTATCCGAGTCTTCTATCAAAAGTTACAGCTATTTATATGAAGTTGTACAAAAACGCTTTCTTTCGCCAAGACAGTGCGTTTCTCACTGTTACATGCATTTGAATGGGGAACTCGACCGAAACAAAGTATAGGTTTTCATTATGTGAATAACTTGGAAATCTTAGCTCAAACAGCTGCAAAACCTGTTTTCCCAGCACGGAGACCTTGAGTTCTATAAGATAAAGCCATAAACATGTTTGTCTGAGTCTTCTATCAAAAGTTATAGCTATTTATATGAAGTTGTACAAAAACGCTTTCTTTCGCCAAGACAGTGCGTTTCTCACTGTTACATGCATTTGAATGGGGAACTCGACCGAAACAAAGTATAAGTTTTCATTATGTGAATAACTTGGAAATCTTAGCTCAAACAGCTGCAAAACCTGTTTTCCCAGCACGGAGACCTTGAGTTCTATAAGATAAAGCCATAAACATGTTTGTCTGAGTCTTCTATCAAAAGTTATAGCTATTTATATGAAGTTGTACAAAAACGCTTTCTTTCGCCAAGACAGTGCGTTTCTCACTGTTACATGCATTTGAATGGGGAACTCGACCGAAACAAAGTATAAGTTTTCATTATGTGAATAACTTGGAAATCTTAGCTCAAACAGCTGCAAAACCTGTTTTCCCAGCACGGGAACCTTGAGTTCTATAAGATAAAGCCATAAACATGTGTATCCGAGTCTTCTATCAAAAGTTACAGCTATTTATATGAAGTTGTACAAAAACGCTTTCTTTCGCCAAGACAGTGCGTTTCTCACTGTTACATGCATTTGAATGGGGAACTCGACCGAAACAAAGTATAGGTTTTCATTATGTGAATAACTTGGAAATCTTAGCTCAAATAGCTGCAAAACCTGTTTGCCCAGCACGGGAACCTTGAGTTCTATAAGATAAAGCCATAAACATGTGTATCCGAGTCTTCTATCAAAAGTTACAGCTATTTATATGAAGTTGTACAAAAACGCTTTCTTTCGCCAAGACAGTGCGTTTCTCACTGTTACATGCATTTGAATGGGGAACTCGACCGAAACAAAGTATAGGTTTTCATTATGTGAATAACTTGGAAATCTTAGCTCAAACAGCTGCAAAACCTGTTTTCCCAGCACGGGAACCTTGAGTTCTATAAGATAAAGCCATAAACATGTGTATCCGAGTCTTCTATCAAAAGTTACAGCTATTTATATGAAGTTGTACAAAAACGCTTTCTTTCGCCAAGACAGTGCGTTTCTCACTGTTACATGCATTTTGAATGGGGAACTCGACCGAAACAAAGTATAAGTTTTCATTATGTGAATAACTTGGAAATCTTAGCTCAAACAGCTGCAAAACCTGTTTTCCCAGCACGGGAACCTTGAGTTCTATAAGATAAAGCCATAAACATGTGTATCCGAGTCTTCTATCAAAAGTTACAGCTATTTATATGAAGTTGTACAAAAACGCTTTCTTTCGCCAAGACAGTGCGTTTCTCACTGTTACATGCATTTGAATGGGGAACTCGACCGAAACAAAGTATAGGTTTTCATTATGTGAATAACTTGGAAATCTTAGCTCAAATAGCTGCAAAACCTGTTTGCCCAGCACGGGAACCTTGAGTTCTATAAGATAAAGCCATAAACATGTGTATCCGAGTCTTCTATCAAAAGTTACAGCTATTTATATGAAGTTGTACAAAAACGCTTTCTTTCGCCAAGACAGTGCGTTTCTCACTGTTACATGCATTTTGAATGGGGAACTCGACCGAAACAAAGTATAGGTTTTCATTATGTGAATAACTTGGAAATCTTAGCTCAAACAGCTGCAAAACCTGTTTGCCCAGCACGGGAACCTTGAGTTCTATAAGATAAAGCCATAAACATGTGTATCCGAGTCTTCTATCAAAAGTTACAACTATTCATATGAAGTTGTACAAAAACGCTTTCTTTCGCCAAGACAGTGCGTTTCTCACTGTTACATGCATTTGAATGGGGAACTCGACCGAAACAAAGTATAGGTTTTCATTATGTGAATAACTTGGAAATCTTAGCTCAAACAGCTGCAAAACCTGTTTGCCCAGCACGGGAACCTTGAGTTCTATAAGATAAAGCCATAAACATGTGTATCCGAGTCTTCTATCAAAAGTTACAACTATTCATATGAAGTTGTACAAAATAGCTTTCTTTCACCAAGACAGTGCGTTTCTCACTGTTACATGCATTTGAATGGGGAACTCGACCGAAACAAAGTATAAGTTTTCATTATGTGAATAACTTGGAAATCTTAGCTCAAACAGCTGCAAAACCTGTTTTCCCAGCACGGAGACCTTGAGTTCTATAAGATAAAGCCATAAACATGTTTGTCTGAGTCTTCTATCAAAAGTTACAGCTATTTATATGAAGTTGTACAAAAACGCTTTCTTTCGCCAAGACAGTGCGTTTCTCACTGTTACATGCATTTGAATGGGGAACTCGACCGAAACAAAGTATAAGTTTTCATTATGTGAATAACTTGGAAATCTTAGCTCAAACAGCTGCAAAACCTGTTTTCCCAGCACGGGAACCTTGAGTTCTATAAGATAAAGCCATAAACATGTGTATCCGAGTCTTCTATCAAAAGTTACAGCTATTTATATGAAGTTGTACAAAAACGCTTTCTTTCGCCAAGACAGTGCGTTTCTCACTGTTACATGCATTTGAATGGGGAACTCGACCGAAACAAAGTATAGGTTTTCATTATGTGAATAACTTGGAAATCTTAGCTCAAATAGCTGCAAAACCTGTTTGCCCAGCACGGGAACCTTGAGTTCTATAAGATAAAGCCATAAACATGTGTATCCGAGTCTTCTATCAAAAGTTACAGCTATTCATATGAAGTTGTACAAAATAGCTTTCTTTCACCAAGACAGTGCGTTTCTCACTGTTACATGCATTTGAATGGGGAACTCGACCGAAACAAAGTATAGGTTTTCATTATGTGAATAACTTGGAAATCTTAGCTCAAACAGCTGCAAAACCTGTTTTCCCAGCACGGGAACCTTGAGTTCTATAAGATAAAGCCATAAACATGTATATCCGAGTCTTCTATCAAAAGTTACAGCTATTTATATGAAGTTGTACAAAAACGCTTTCTTTCGCCAAGACAGTGCGTTTCTCACTGTTACATGCATTTTGAATGGGGAACTCGACCGAAACAAAGTATAAGTTTTCATTATGTGAATAACTTGGAAATCTTAGCTCAAACAGCTGCAAAACCTGTTTTCCCAGCACGGGAACCTTGAGTTCTATAAGATAAAGCCATAAACATGTGTATCCGAGTCTTCTATCAAAAGTTACAGCTATTTATATGAAGTTGTACAAAAACGCTTTCTTTCGCCAAGACAGTGCGTTTCTCACTGTTACATGCATTTTGAATGGGGAACTCGACCGAAACAAAGTATAAGTTTTCATTATGTGAATAACTTGGAAATCTTAGCTCAAACAGCTGCAAAACCTGTTTTCCCAGCACGGGAACCTTGAGTTCTATAAGATAAAGCCATAAACATGTGTATCCGAGTCTTCTATCAAAAGTTACAGCTATTTATATGAAGTTGTACAAAAACGCTTTCTTTCGCCAAGACAGTGCGTTTCTCACTGTTACATGCATTTTGAATGGGGAACTCGACCGAAACAAAGTATAGGTTTTCATTATGTGAATAACTTGGAAATCTTAGCTCAAACAGCTGCAAAACCTGTTTGCCCAGCACGGGAACCTTGAGTTCTATAAGATAAAGCCATAAACATGTGTATCCGAGTCTTCTATCAAAAGTTACAACTATTCATATGAAGTTGTACAAAAACGCTTTCTTTCGCCAAGACAGTGCGTTTCTCACTGTTACATGCATTTGAATGGGGAACTCGACCGAAACAAAGTATAAGTTTTCATTATGTGAATAACTTGGAAATCTTAGCTCAAACAGCTGCAAAACCTGTTTTCCCAGCACGGGAACCTTGAGTTCTATAAGATAAAGCCATAAACATGTGTATCCGAGTCTTCTATCAAAAGTTACAGCTATTTATATGAAGTTGTACAAAAACGCTTTCTTTCGCCAAGACAGTGCGTTTCTCACTGTTACATGCATTTGAATGGGGAACTCGACCGAAACAAAGTATAGGTTTTCATTATGTGAATAACTTGGAAATCTTAGCTCAAATAGCTGCAAAACCTGTTTGCCCAGCACGGGAACCTTGAGTTCTATAAGATAAAGCCATAAACATGTGTATCCGAGTCTTCTATCAAAAGTTACAGCTATTCATATGAAGTTGTACAAAATAGCTTTCTTTCACCAAGACAGTGCGTTTCTCACTGTTACATGCATTTGAATGGGGAACTCGACCGAAACAAAGTATAGGTTTTCATTATGTGAATAACTTGGAAATCTTAGCTCAAACAGCTGCAAAACCTGTTTTCCCAGCACGGGAACCTTGAGTTCTATAAGATAAAGCCATAAACATGTATATCCGAGTCTTCTATCAAAAGTTACAGCTATTTATATGAAGTTGTACAAAAACGCTTTCTTTCGCCAAGACAGTGCGTTTCTCACTGTTACATGCATTTTGAATGGGGAACTCGACCGAAACAAAGTATAAGTTTTCATTATGTGAATAACTTGGAAATCTTAGCTCAAACAGCTGCAAAACCTGTTTTCCCAGCACGGGAACCTTGAGTTCTATAAGATAAAGCCATAAACATGTGTATCCGAGTCTTCTATCAAAAGTTACAGCTATTTATATGAAGTTGTACAAAAACGCTTTCTTTCGCCAAGACAGTGCGTTTCTCACTGTTACATGCATTTTGAATGGGGAACTCGACCGAAACAAAGTATAGGTTTTCATTATGTGAATAACTTGGAAATCTTAGCTCAAACAGCTGCAAAACCTGTTTGCCCAGCACGGGAACCTTGAGTTCTATAAGATAAAGCCATAAACATGTGTATCCGAGTCTTCTATCAAAAGTTACAACTATTCATATGAAGTTGTACAAAATAGCTTTCTTTCACCAAGACAGTGCGTTTCTCACTGTTACATGCATTTGAATGGGGAACTCGACCGAAACAAAGTATAAGTTTTCATTATGTGAATAACTCTGAAATCTTAGCTCAAACAGCTGCAAAACCTGTTTTCCCAGCACGGAGACCTTGAGTTCTATAAGATAAAGCCATAAACATGTTTGTCTGAGTCTTCTATCAAAAGTTACAGCTATTTATATGAAGTTGTACAAAAACGCTTTCTTTCGCCAAGACAGTGCGTTTCTCACTGTTACATGCATTTGAATGGGGAACTCGACCGAAACAAAGTATAAGTTTTCATTATGTGAATAACTTGGAAATCTTAGCTCAAACAGCTGCAAAACCTCTTTTCCCAGCACGGGAACCTTGAGTTCTATAAGATAAAGCCATAAACATGTGTATCCGAGTCTTCTATCAAAAGTTACAGCTATTTATATGAAGTTGTACAAAAACGCTTTCTTTCGCCAAGACAGTGCGTTTCTCACTGTTACATGCATTTTGAATGGGGAACTCGACCGAAACAAAGTATAAGTTTTCATTATGTGAATAACTTGGAAATCTTAGCTCAAACAGCTGCAAAACCTGTTTGCCCAGCACGGGAACCTTGAGTTCTATAAGATAAAGCCATAAACATGTGTATCCGAGTCTTCTATCAAAAGTTACAGCTATTTATATGAAGTTGTACAAAAACGCTTTCTTTCGCCAAGACAGTGCGTTTCTCACTGTTACATGCATTTGAATGGGGAACTCCACCGAAACAAAGTATAGGTTTTCATTATGTGAATAACTTGGAAATCTTAGCTCAAACAGCTGCAAAACCTGTTTTCCCAGCACGGGAACCTTGAGTTCTATAAGATAAAGCCATAAACATGTGTATCCGAGTCTTCTATCAAAAGTTACAGCTATTTATATGAAGTTGTACAAAAACGCTTTCTTTCGCCAAGACAGTGCGTTTCTCACTGTTACATGCATTTGAATGGGGAACTTGACCGAAACAAAGTATAGGTTTTCATTATGTGAATAACTTGGAAATCTTAGCTCAAACAGCTGCAAAACCTGTTTGCCCAGCACGGGAACCTTGAGTTCTATAAGATAAAGCCATAAACATGTGTATCCGAGTCTTCTATCAAAAGTTACAGCTATTCATATGAAGTTGTACAAAATAGCTTTCTTTCACCAAGACAGTGCGTTTCTCACTGTTACATGCATTTGAATGGGGAACTCGACCGAAACAAAGTATAAGTTTTCATTATGTGAATAACTTGGAAATCTTAGCTCAAACAGCTGCAAAACCTGTTTTCCCAGCACGGAGACCTTGAGTTCTATAAGATAAAGCCATAAACATGTTTGTCTGAGTCTTCTATCAAAAGTTACAGCTATTTATATGAAGTTGTACAAAAACGCTTTCTTTCGCCAAGACAGTGCGTTTCTCACTGTTACATGCATTTTGAATGGGGAACTCGACCGAAACAAAGTATAAGTTTTCATTATGTGAATAACTTGGAAATCTTAGCTCAAACAGCTGCAAAACCTGTTTTCCCAGCACGGGAACCTTGAGTTCTATAAGATAAAGCCATAAACATGTGTATCCGAGTCTTCTATCAAAAGTTACAGCTATTTATATGAAGTTGTACAAAAACGCTTTCTTTCGCCAAGACAGTGCGTTTCTCACTGTTACATGCATTTGAATGGGGAACTCGACCGAAACAAAGTATAGGTTTTCATTATGTGAATAACTTGGAAATCTTAGCTCAAACAGCTGCAAAACCTGTTTGCCCAGCACGGGAACCTTGAGTTCTATAAGATAAAGCCATAAACATGTGTATCCGAGTCTTCTATCAAAAGTTACAACTATTCATATGAAGTTGTACAAAATAGCTTTCTTTCACCAAGACAGTGCGTTTCTCACTGTTACATGCATTTGAATGGGGAACTCGACCGAAACAAAGTATAAGTTTTCATTATGTGAATAACTTGGAAATCTTAGCTCAAACAGCTGCAAAACCTGTTTTCCCAGCACGGAGACCTTGAGTTCTATAATATAAAGCCATAAACATGTTTGTCTGAGTCTTCTATCAAAAGTTACAGCTATTTATATGAAGTTGTACAAAAACGCTTTCTTTCGCCAAGACAGTGCGTTTCTCACTGTTACATGCATTTGAATGGGGAACTCGACCGAAACAAAGTATAAGTTTTCATTATGTGAATAACTTGGAAATCTTAGCTCAAACAGCTGCAAAACCTGTTTGCCCAGCACGGGAACCTTGAGTTCTATAAGATAAAGCCATAAACATGTGTATCCGAGTCTTCTATCAAAAGTTACAGCTATTTATATGAAGTTGTACAAAAACGCTTTCTTTCGCCAAGACAGTGCGTTTCTCACTGTTACATGCATTTGAATGGGGAACTCGACCGAAACAAAGTATAGGTTTTCATTATGTGAATAACTTGGAAATCTTAGCTCAAACAGCTGCAAAACCTGTTTGCCCAGCACGGGAACCTTGAGTTCTATAAGATAAAGCCATAAACATGTGTATCCGAGTCTTCTATCAAAAGTTACAGCTATTCATATGAAGTTGTACAAAATAGCTTTCTTTCACCAAGACAGTGCGTTTCTCACTGTTACATGCATTTGAATGGGGAACTCGACCGAAACAAAGTATAAGTTTTCATTATGTGAATAACTTGGAAATCTTAGCTCAAACAGCTGCAAAACCTGTTTTCCCAGCACGGAGACCTTGAGTTCTATAAGATAAAGCCATAAACATGTTTGTCTGAGTCTTCTATCAAAAGTTACAGCTATTTATATGAAGTTGTACAAAAACGCTTTCTTTCGCCAAGACAGTGCGTTTCTCACTGTTACATGCATTTTGAATGGGGAACTCGACCGAAACAAAGTATAAGTTTTCATTATGTGAATAACTTGGAAATCTTAGCTCAAACAGCTGCAAAACCTGTTTTCCCAGCACGGGAACCTTGAGTTCTATAAGATAAAGCCATAAACATGTGTATCCGAGTCTTCTATCAAAAGTTACAGCTATTTATATGAAGTTGTACAAAAACGCTTTCTTTCGCCAAGACAGTGCGTTTCTCACTGTTACATGCATTTGAATGGGGAACTCGACCGAAACAAAGTATAGGTTTTCATTATGTGAATAACTTGGAAATCTTAGCTCAAACAGCTGCAAAACCTGTTTGCCCAGCACGGGAACCTTGAGTTCTATAAGATAAAGCCATAAACATGTGTATCCGAGTCTTCTATCAAAAGTTACAACTATTCATATGAAGTTGTACAAAATAGCTTTCTTTCACCAAGACAGTGCGTTTCTCACTGTTACATGCATTTGAATGGGGAACTCGACCGAAACAAAGTATAAGTTTTCATTATGTGAATAACTTGGAAATCTTAGCTCAAACAGCTGCAAAACCTGTTTTCCCAGCACGGAGACCTTGAGTTCTATAAGATAAAGCCATAAACATGTTTGTCTGAGTCTTCTATCAAAAGTTACAGCTATTTATATGAAGTTGTACAAAAACGCTTTCTTTCGCCAAGACAGTGCGTTTCTCACTGTTACATGCATTTGAATGGGGAACTCGACCGAAACAAAGTATAAGTTTTCCTTATGTGAATAACTTGGAAATCTTAGCTCAAACAGCTGCAAAACCTGTTTTCCCAGCACGGGAACCTTGAGTTCTATAAGATAAAGCCATAAACATGTGTATCCGAGTCTTCTATCAAAAGTTACAGCTATTCATATGAAGTTGTACAAAATAGCTTTCTTTCACCAAGACAGTGCGTTTCTCACTGTTACATGCATTTGAATGGGGAACTCGACCGAAACAAAGTATAGGTTTTCATTATGTGAATAACTTGGAAATCTTAGCTCAAACAGCTGCAAAACCTGTTTTCCCAGCACGGGAACCTTGAGTTCTATAAGATAAAGCCATAAACATGTGTATCCGAGACTTCTATCAAAAGTTACAGCTATTTATATGAAGTTGTACAAAAACGCTTTCTTTCGCCAAGACAGTGCGTTTCTCACTGTTACATGCATTTTGAATGGGGAACTCGACCGAAACAAAGTATAAGTTTTCATTATGTGAATAACTTGGAAATCTTAGCTCAAACAGCTGCAAAACCTGTTTTCCCAGCACGGGAACCTTGAGTTCTATAAGATAAAGCCATAAACATGTGTATCCGAGTCTTCTATCAAAA